>NC_064042.1:9728539-10056039 GCF_932526225.1 Nematostella vectensis
TCTGGGACTGTTAAGAGCTGGGACACATACTCGCTGTGTGCCTTAGCGAGTTTTTTCTTTACGAGTTTACGCAAGTCTTTAATTTTTTTCCAGGCAGCATGGTTGTTACAGTGTTTGGCATGGTTATATAGACGTTGCTTTTTTCGGATTAACCTTTTAATGGAACTAGTGATCCATGGCAAGTTCCATCTACCACTGGTGTTTTTTTGTGGAATATGTTTTTTCATGATCTCAGTGATTGTGGTTTTAAAGAAATCATAGTTTTCATTGATCAATTTATGATAGGCCTCATTGTTGAAGTAATTATCAAGATGTTTTTTAAGGTCAGTTTTCACTGCACCCATATTACCTTTCTTAAATACAAAGACTTTAAGAGGCTTTTTCTTGTTGAAGGAGGGCTTCAAGTTTAGATCAAATAGCACCAGATCATGATCACTCATGCCGGGCTCAACCACTAGGTCTAATACCATCTCTGGGCAAGTGGTGAGAACAAGATCGAGGGTGTTCTCCCCTCTAGTTGGCTCCATAACATGTTGAGTCAGTGAGTGGTCGTTCACAATGTCCAAAAACTTGTGGTTTACTTCAAGCCCATAAGTAGGATTAGGTCTTACAGCGTAGTTATCATCTTCCCATGATATACTAGGCAGGTTCAGGTCACCGGTAATGAGGATGTTTGGAATTGGATTTTTAACCAGCTTGCATAATGCACCATCGAGAGCTACAAGGGGGTCAACATTTGAGTCTGGGGTCCTATAGACTGAGCCAACAAAAAGTGATTTGCTTCCTGCAATATTTATCTTTGACCAGATGCCTTCATAATTACCATCCATTTGCTCCTCGTGAGTCACCACAAGATGGTTGGAGAAAGCAGACAACACCCCTCCACCAAATTCGTTTCTATCCTTACGAAAAATGGTGTAACCTTTCTCCAGAATTTCAGCCGAAAAGACAGTGTCATTAATGTGGGTCTCATTTACATTAACAATATCAGGTTTGTAGTTGTCAATCAGGCTTTGAAATTCAAGGCGTTTATCTTTACCCTTTAAGCTACAAGCATTCAGTGTTAACACTCTCAATTTGTGGGGGTCTTTCATTTTATTTGATGCAGGAGATCTTTGTCTGGGGGAGGATGTTAGTGACTAGGGCGATTCTGAGCCGGATGATTGTACTGATGTTGATAAAGATAAATAATAATTGTCATCAGGAATGTCAGGACAACTTGATGACTTTGAGAAATTGGCCACATCACAGGCACAGCAGATCCAAGAACAAGAACTGTTAGCAAGTGTATTGTAACTTTCATTGCTTATTGAGCAGCATTTTGTGTGATACCATGCATCGCAGTAGTCACACTGAATACCCTTCTGGTTGCATTTAACTGGTTTTGAGCATGCTCCACAGGGATACCGGTAGGTGGGACCGGGATTGAGAGGGATGTCCCCACTAAGAATGAGTAGGCGAAAGGCGAGTGAGCTTGGGTTACTTCTTGGAGCGATCAATTTTCTACGATTGGGATGAATATTGTTCATGAAAATTTTAACTTTGTCCAGGCTCATTTCAAAAAGTGCTGGTGAAATGAAGGGTCCGGCCTTAGACTCAATTAGTGGGCTCTGCCACCGTAATAAGAAATTCTGGAGATGTAGAGCAAAAAGGAGTACTATCAAGGGGGCCATGAGGTGGCCTGCCATTATGCCAGATATAATTATTATATATGTATATATTTTTTTAAAAGAATTACAGAAATAGTATTGTAGGTTATTTTCCGGTTATTACGGTTAAATAATTGTTTGATTGTATATAATTATTTGATTAGTTTCCCTTTCTTTTATTTAACTAGATCAATTAATTATTAATAATCAATAATCAAGGTAAAATTAAGTAGAATAAAATAGTTAAAAGACTACAATGAAAATGCAGGGTGGCAAAAACAAGTTGGACTCGAGTCGCCCGTAAACTGAACCAACGCGCTCAGTCAACAATGCACTTAGAACCCACTGGTAGAAAAATTCCAAGCAGTATTACACAACAACGCAATCCGACCGCATTCACTAACTCTTTGTCATCAACCCAACTGTGACTGGCCTACCGTGAGACTGACACAACAACAGCGCATCGCAATCAGGGCTCAGAAAAATATGCAAATCTTTCGCAGAATTTACAGGCGACTGATTTCGGAGCTGAATAAATTATTGTTTGTAAGTGAAGAATTATCCAAAATATCACTTAAGCTTATGGTGAAAACACAAAGTACAGTTTCAAACACAAGAAAACTAAGCCGGAAAAACAGGAGACAACGTGGGAAGTCAGTTTTTGTCGTAGGACAAAACGGCGGACAAAACAGTGTGACAGAGTCACAACAGTAAAAATATAGAAATGGCGGGAAAGACTCACGAAGTGCAACCAGTTTAGTCAAGGTGTGACAAGTTGCGTGACAGAGCACGTGCTCAGAACGTGACCGAGGACCGATTTAGATTGTGCAAGACTCATGGCTCGTTTCACCGTTGAATAAACGTCTACAAAACTTCTTATTATCCTCTTCTTACATGGTGGCCGCGGTTAACTATGGCCTCAGGATATGTCTTACCGCCGCCGGCGCCGCTGGAGATACACAATAGCAATGCTGCTGACAAATGGAAGCGATTTGTGCTCGCTTGGAAAAACTACTCGTTGGCGACTGGGTTGAACGAGAAAGCTGAAGCCGTACAAGTAGCTACGTTGCTAACAGTTATCGGTGAAGAGGCGAGAGAAGTCTACTCGACATTTACCCTGACCGAAGGAGAGACAGACAAGATAGAGCCTGTCATAAAGAAATTCGCCGAGTACTGTCAACCAAGAAAGAACGTGCCGTTCGAAAGATTCCGTTTCAACCAGCGAATGCAAGAGCCTGGAGAGTCCTACGAGCACTATAGAACAGCGCTGAGAAAATTGGCCGAGTCCTGCGAGTTTGATACGATTACGCCAGACGAAATACTTCGAGATCGGTTGTTATTTGGAATACATGACACGAAGGTCAGAGAAAGGTTGTTACGCGAGTCCAAATTAACACTAGCGAAAACAGATGAAATTTGCCGAGCGGCTGAGAGTATGCTTGCTCAGATGAAAATAGTCAAAGATACATCTGAGACAGACGTCAATGCCGTGAGTAAATTCGAGTCGAAGAAACCCAACATCAAAAATTATCGGCGAAAGCAACGAGGTCAAGGCAAACAATGTGACAACTGTGGATACCAACATATGGCAAATCAGGAATCGTGTCCCGCACGAGGAAAGGACTGCCGGAAGTGCGGAGCGAAAAATCACTTTGCCAATAGATGCAAACAGGAAGTCAAGGCTACCGAAGTCGAAGAAACAGATATGTATCCTGAGGAGACATATCAAACGGAGGAAGTATTGGCCGTCTGGTTGGATGATTCGCAGCTGGTCACATTTCAATCAGAGTCTGGAAGTTTCATCCGTTTCCAACCTGATACTGGTGCACAATGCAATGTGTTGCCAGTGCACATATACAAGCAGGCGTGTAACGACCACAAGCTAGTAAAAGTGAAACCCGTGCAAACGTCCTTAGTGGCGTATGGGGGATCAAAGATCAAAGTCGTCGGGCATGTCACCATTAGAGTGTGGAGAAACCATGTATCGTGCCAGCTGGATTGTCGCCTTGTTGACAGCCATGAAATCCGCCCGATTCTGGGGCGTAAGGCATGCCTTGGCATGAACATTATACAGTACAATGACAACGACCAGTTTCACAAACCGCAGACAGATGGAGCGACAGTGTTCACCGTTGACCCCAAACCAGGAGCTGCACTAACAAGAGAAGAAATATTGGCTAAGTTCCCAGCAGTGTTCAGTGACGGGGTTGGCAAACTTGATGGAGAATACACCATCAGACTAGACACAAACGCTCAACCAGTACAACACGCACCACGTAGAGTTGCAGTAGCCCTAAGACCCCAGCTCAAGAAAACCTTGAATGATCTAGTGGACAAAGAGATAATAGCACCGGTGACCACACCCACCTCGTGGATCAGCTCTATGGTAGTAGTTACCAAGAAAGATGGAAAACTGCGAATATGCCTAGACCCAAAGGATCTCAACAAAGCCATCCAGAGGGAAAACTATCCCCTACCAACCATAGAAGAGGTTGCAACACGATTACACGGTGCCAAGGTGTTCACGTTGTTGGATGTCCGCAACGGTTTCTGGCACGTCCAGCTAGAGGAAGAGTCGACCTATCTAACAACTTTCCATACACCGTTTGGCCGATACCGATGGAAGAGAATGCCTTTCGGGATCTCCTCAGCACCAAAAGTGTTTCAAAGAAAGATGCATGAATTTGCCGAAGGTCTGACTGGAACCGAAGTTGTTGCTGATGATTTCCTGGTAGTGGGCTATGGCGAGAGCTACGAGGAGGCAACGGCGGATCACGACAGGAACCTCCTGGCATTCCTAAACCGTTGTGATCAACGGGACATACACCTGAATCCCGACAAGATGAGACTTAGGAAATCAGAGTTACTCTTCATTGGCCACATAGCAACTGACAAGGGACTTAAAGTCGACCCTGCTAAAGTGCGAGCAATTGTGGACATGCCCTCACCGACCGACAAGCTTGGGGTACAGCGTCTGTTAGGCCTAGCCCAATACCTTGCAAAGTTCCTGCCCCAGCTGTCAGACATCACAAAGCCGCTGAGGGATCTCACACAGAGCGACGTGCAGTTCATCTGGGATGATGCGCAACAGTCTGCGTTTGAAAAGCTAAAGGATGCCGTTACAGTCACTCCAGTATTGCGGTACTACAACCTAGACGAGGAGATTACACTTCAGTGCGATGCGTCGCAGAGCGGATTGGGTGCCGCATTACTACAGAATGGCCAACCAGTAGCCTACGCATCACGTGCACTCACGCCCGCTGAGACGCGTTATGCACAGATTGAGAAGGAGCTGCTCGCGATTGTTTTTGCGTGTGACCGTTTCCATACGTACGTCTACGGCCGCGAAGTCGTCAACATCGAGACTGATCACAAGCCTTTGGAACCAATCTTCATCAAACCTCTGGCGACTGCTCCGAAACGCCTACAACGGATGCTGCTGAGTCTGCAGAGTTACAGTCTCAATGTGAAGTACAAGAAAGGCAAAGATCTTTACTTGGCTGACACCCTAAGCAGAGCTTACCTACCCGAAGTCAACGCCTGGGAGTGTACCAGGGAGCTGGAGGAGATTGACCATCGATCATGGATGCCAGTGAGAGAAGAGACTTGGCAGCAACTCAAAAATGCAGCAGTAGATGATGCGGTGCAACAAAACCTTCGAGAGGTTATAAAGAGAGGTTGGCCAGAGAGCAAAACAGACCTGCCGGAGTGCGTGCATCCTTACTTTGATATTCGAGACGAGCTAACTGTCCAAGAAGAACTCATCTTTAAAGGCCAACAGTTGGTGGTTCCTAGAGCCCTGAGGAAGGAGCTTATGGAAAAGACACACTCATCCCACATCGGTATAGAAGGCTGCATAAGACGAGCAAGAGACACGTTTTTCTGGCCGCGGATGACTGTCGAGTTGAAGGAGTACATCACAAAATGCGAAGTATGTTTGACTCATCGCAGTGGCCAACGAAAGGAGCCAATTCTCCAACATGAGTTTGTCGCTCGACCTTGGGGAAAGGTCTCAGCTGACCTCTGTGAGCTCGACAACCGAACACTGCTAGTGGTCAGCGACTACTTCAGCAACTACATAGAAGTGGCCCGGCTTAACACAGTGACGTCACGAGCAATAATAAAGGAGCTGAAGGCAATATTTGCCAGGTTTGGCATCCCAGACACCCTTATAACCGACAATGGACCGCAGTTCGCATCAGCGGAGTTTAGTGTATTTGCCAAGACCTGGATGTTCGAACACAAGACGTCATCCCCAAGATATGCCCAAGCAAATGGGAAAGCGGAAAATGCTGTACAGACAGTAAAGAGGCTGTTTAAAAAATGCAAGACATCCGGGGGGTCAGAATTCCAAGCACTTCTCGACTGGCGGAATACTCCGACTGCTGGAATCGGAACTAGCCCGGCCCAGCGCCTTTTCGGACGTCGATGCAAAACACTTCTCCCTGTGGCTGGTTCCCTACTACAGCCTAGCTACAACACTGAAGAGGACACCAGGAAGTTGATAGGTACCAAGCAACGCCAGAAGTTTTATTACGATAAGCACAGCAAGCCCCTGGAGCCCATTGCTGTCGGCGAAACTGTGCGCATGAAGCTACCAGGACAAGACACGTGGACGCCTGGTACGTGTTTAGGTCAAGCCGGACCTAGGAGCTACAACGTCGAGACTGAAGGTACCACCTACCGACGAAACCGCCGACAGTTGATCAGCACTGGAGAAACAAACAGCCAAGTACCTGATGTTCTGGAATCACCAGAACCCGATGATGCTCAGCAGCAACCCAGCCAGGTTGCCATGCCACCAGATTCTTCACAGGCTATAACAAGGCCTCGGCGGGAGGTGAAGCCTCCTGCATGGCTCAAAGACTATGTGCCAAAATAACATTGAAACTGTTAGGACACTGAACATTAGTTATAATCCATCGTATGATTTTAGTTGTAAAATTTCGGTTTTTTACCCTTTGATTATTATAATGTTGTTTTAACCAACCGTTAGCGTTACTGTTAAAAGAGGGAAGATGTGACAAGTTGCGTGACAGAGCACGTGCTCAGAACGTGACCGAGGACCGATTTAGATTGTGCAAGACTCATGGCTCGTTTCACCGTTGAATAAACGTCTACAAAACTTCTTATTATCCTCTTCTTACAAAAGGCTACAGGAGAAACCTTATGGCAAAAGAAAACCCTCTTGTATTACCTTATGACCCTTCGCCTGTGATATTTGTGATACTCATGCGACTTCAATGATGCAACGCTGCATTCAAGAAATCCAAAAAATTTCAATTTTCAATACGCGAATTTCTGCCTTAAAATAAACTAATATTGCTATTCTCCAACTCTTCTATATAGTCAGTAAATGAGAATGAATGTTGTAATGGTTTGATGTCTGGCGAAATACCTTGAAGGCTCCACAACTCTCCACCTCGCTCTCCACTCTCCCAAGACCAAAACCGTTTCCAATAAACTAGTATCCAAGTGATATCATCAGCTAAATTTAGAGGACTATTATACAAGCAATTTTAGCTCTAAGACAATACCACAGATAAACCAGTATTCAAGTGATATAATCAGCTAAAATTAGAGGACTATCACAAGCAATCTTAGCTCCAAGACAATACCACAGATAAACCAGTATTCAAGTGATATCATCAGTTAAAGTTAGAGGACTATTACACAAGCAATCTTAGCTCTAAGACAATACCACAGATAAACTAGTATCCAAATGATATCATCAGCTAAATTTAGAGGACTATTATACAAGCAATTTTAGCTCTAAGACAATACCACAGATAAACCAGTATTCAAGTGATATAATCAGCTAAAATTAGAGGACTATTATACTAGCAATCTTAGCTCCAAGACAATACCACAGATAAACCAGTATTCAAGTGATATCATCAGTTAAAGTTAGAGGACTATTACACAAGCAATCTTAGCTCTAAGACAATACCACAGATAAACTAGTATCCAGGTGATATTTGGAGTAGAACAGGATGATAATATTGAAGAATTAGGGCTGACTGACTTTGGAGTAGAACAGGATGATAATATTGAAGAATTAGGGCTGACTGACTTTGGAGTAGAACAAAATGATAATGTTGAAGAATTAGGGCTGACTGACTTTGGAGTAGAACAAAATGATAATGTTGAAGAATTAGGGCTGACTGACTTTGGAGTAGAACAAAATGATAATGTTGAAGAATTAGGGCTGACTGACTTTGGAGTAGAACAGGATGATAATATTGAAGAATTAGGGCTGACTTACTTTGGAGTAGAACAAAATGATAATGTTGAAGAATTAGGGCTGGATGGCTTCCTGCGAGTAGAGAAGAGCATTTGATGTCTGTCTTTCCCGCCAGTTTTGTTTTTGGCGCCATCTTGCTTATTTGTCCCGCCAAAATCGACTCTTTTGCTATCCACCGCATTTATAGCAGAAATTACTTCTTCAAACTTCTTTGTTGATAAAAAATCAACTTTAGATAAATCTCTTTGCCGCAACAACCAGGCGCAGAGACCAAACATGGTTGTGACGTAGGTTTTTGGCTGTTTGTTGACGAGCTTCGACTCCGTAGATTGTATCTGATCGGTCTCGATGCTGCGAATCTCGTCGGGAAAAATTTAGAATAATTCGTTTCTGGCGAAGTCAATTGACCGGCAACCACAAACGTCTTTGTTGACCACGTACCATCGCTTTTGGGGGGGAAGAGATGGCCCGGTCACTTCGTGAGCAGCACACGGGTCCGCCATCATCATCCCTCCCTCGCTTCTGCCTCTTCTGGTCGAGCGCAGCAATGCATGGTCTCCGAATACGAATTTGGCGCCCAAGTACAGTATTAACCGCAAGGAATGTATTAATCGTTGCATAGTTAGACGAAGTGTGAAAAATACAATATTGAACAGCAAAGGAACTAAACCAATCCGTAATCGTACTAGTAGACTGCGTAGCAAGCGTTCCCGAGTGTTTTGAGCGAAAATAGAAACTCCGAGAATCAGAGGATACCGGCAAGGGGTTCGGCGAGTTTGCTCAAATTTGCTTGTCGAACACCTAGCCAATTTCCACTGATTCTCTGGGTTTCTATCTGTACCGTTGCAGAACTGTCCTTGTGGTGAAAGTGTCGAACCAATCAGATAGGACTACATGTGTCCAATCATAGACCTTGTTAGAATACCACACGTGTGACACTGGGATCGAGTGGCAGAACTGTCTTCCCTCTTCTTCCCTGGGATCGAGTTTGGTATGGCAGAACGGTCGTTTGTTGATAATATAACTGATTTCTGAGGAATTGATAAAGCAGAGAAACACTCAAAAAGCAGAGAAACACCCAAGAGAAAAAGGATTTAGCAAAAGCCATGTTATCTTCCCTTACTGAAGTCCGTCCTAAGACGGAGACAAGCCATTAAGAGGTGAGTCACGCTCCCTCACTTCTCGAAAAACCGAGTCTTTACTTTCGTACTGTCCTTCGCTAGGGGAGATATCCACAATTAAGCAGGTCAAGTAGTTCACAGGAAATATATTTAAAGGCTACTACTGATAAATAAGTGAACGCAATGCGAGTAAAACATCCAATTGATAATCAATCAGTTCCACTATCTAAGTTGGGCTAAGTTGTACAGTAAGATTGCAGCTATAAGCTTACAATTATCACACAGTCCCCTAAGTAACCTGATTTGATCTTTCTCTGCCTCATAAAAATCAATACGGTGAATTGGCATATCCTCAGACTTGCCTTTTCTAAGGGTCTGTTTACATTACGAATATCAACCATGGCTGAAGCATTAGTATGACCAGGCGACTGAAAATGTTTTTCATATTAGTAGCTAGCTTCAGCCTGTACTAAATTCGTTTTTGAACAGTTAAAACTATTCACAGCACCTCGGCATGTTTTTAGCAGTTCTTAAAATTTGGTGAAATGCTGGTCGTTCATATAAAAAAAGGTCCTCATAAAAAAAGAGTGTTCTTTATTTATGTGATTACATGGAGATATTCCATCCACTACTGGAGCTTGGGGTAGCACAGGTGAGCAGCCCAGGCTGGAAATCTCGCTCATATAATAGAAAAAGCAATTTTACAAGAATTTTAGGAATACCCGGTTGGACCCCCGACTGTGCTGAAAACTCAGCCTGGGTTGAAATTATTAATAAAATCAAAAGAAATCAACAGTCGTTAGAATGCTTCTCTATCAGGCGTGTCATCACCATTGACCACCAAAAAGTTGGTATTTGATTTTGAACAGTTGTCATGTTAGACTTTTTCCATAGCTATCTATGACTGCCAAATGCTGCAAATGCTGTTTGTGTGCCTGCCAATCCTTTGCACCATATCGAATCCTTGCTTAAGCAATCCATTAAATTTCATATTTATACTAATAACTATTAGAAAATGATCACTGACACCTCGACCAATCAGCACCCTCTATTTGAACCCCCTAAATCTCATAGTAATTAAAGTTTCAAGGGGCAATAGAGAATTAGAGAATGAGTGGGGAGAATTAGTCAATAGAGAATGAGGCAATAGAGAATTAGTGGGGAGTGTAGTTAGAAATAAGTGCTTACTACTTAGTGATTAGTATTCCCTAAGTTGCAACATTGTTTTCATTGTTTTCCTGGATTTTTTTTTTTTTGGTTTGGATTGGGTATTCGTACCAAGACGTAGGGGCCTAAAGTGGTGTGGTAGTGAGGTGGGTGTAATCGTATGGTATGGTGATGTTGGATGGTGATGGTGAGGGATGGCTAGTAAGGTAATGTGGAGTGGAGATGGTAGTAATGTAATTACAGTGGGGAGGTGGATAGGTTAGACTAGTAGGTGGTTGAAAGATAAAGTGGGACTTTAGAATAGATTGTGGTATTGTGTGGTGGGTAGGTGAAAAAGCAAAAAAATAATAATAATAATATGGTGTGGTATGGAGATGACTAATGGCTGTGTTGGTGGGGGAAAATTGGTACAGTGTATAGGTAAGAGTGGTGGTGAGGGAGATGTGGAGTAGATGTATTTGTGGGAACTAATAGGTATGAAATAGTATATCATGACCATTACTATGACAATATAGAGTATGAATCTAATGTCTAAATGATGTAAATTTTTTGGTTTGGATCGGGTATTCGTACCAAGACGTAGGGGCCTAAAGTGGTGTGGTAGTGAGGTGGGTGTAATCGTATGGTATGGTGGTGTTGGAGGGTGATGATGAGGAATGGCTAGTAAGGTAATGTGGAGTGGAGATGGTAGTAATGTAATTACGGTGGGGAGGTGGATAGGTTAGACTAGTAGGTGGTGGAGGGTGGTAGAAAGATAAAGTGGGACTATAGAATAGGTTGTGGTAGTGTGTGGTGGGTAGGTGAAAAAGAAAAAATTAGTAATAATATGGTGTGGTATGGAGATGACTAATGGCTGTGTTGGTGGGGGAAAAATTGGTATGGTGCACAGGCAAGAGTGGTGGTGGGGGAGATGTGGAGCAGGTGCAGTTGTGGGAACTATTAGGTATGAAATAGTATATCATGACCGTTACTATGACAATATGGAGTATGAATATAATGCCTAAATGATGTAAAAAATGAACAGGAAATATGTCCAAAAGGTGTCCAAAAATCCACCAAAAATAATAGAATAGTGTCTATTACAGCGAAAGTAATTGTAAAATAAATTGTAGCGCAGAAATATTATAAGAAACAACATTATGAGACTAAAGAAAACAAAGAAAACTAACTTTTCTGGGTTAAGAATAGAACGGAAGTGACGTAGCACTTATGCATATTCGGTAAGTTAATTATGTGACCAAATTTAGAACGAACGAACGCCCTGACACAAGCCGATGCGTCACCACGAAACAGACAAGCCCACGCGAATGATGCGAATTTGCACGGAAAATATGTGTATTGATGGAGTACCATGAAAGACAAAGGGCTCCAACAGAGATGGCAAAAGGTTGGAGTGTTGAATGAGGCCGCACGTGCCATAGGAACGGAGATAATTGCTTGTTTAAACTCGAGTGACCTCGTGCCTGACCCGACGAGTGAACTGTTAGAAAAGCAATTCACAAAGCAGAAACCAGCTTGGAGTTGTGTACAAGAACAAAACCACTCTCCAGAAAAGAATGTAAAACAGATCTAACAGATCTCCCCCATTCATAATGAGGTCGTATGTGCCATAGGAACGGAGATAATTGCTTGCTAAAACTCGAGTGGCCTTGTGCCTGATTCGATGAATAAATTGTTAGTGAAGCAATTAACAAAGCGGAAACCAGCCTAAAGCCGTGTACCGGAACAAAACCATTCTACAGAAAAGAATGTAAAACAAATCTTAAATGATTGTAATAAACGGAGAAGTTATTCTGTCAGGTTATGTTCGGGTGGTTAAGATTATGGGTTATGAGACGACGGGTTAAGGTTGTTATAAGAGATGGGGTTGATAATAAAACGACATGAGAGTTATGAATAAAGGGTTTTTTTTGTTTAGTGGAGAAGGTGGTTAGTAAATATGGTATTATGTGGAGATTGAAACAGTTAAAATCGGAAGCTTGTTGCGAGTGTTGTGTAGCGGATGTGAAGAGGTGATGGCGGCATTAATAAAATCTGATAAAGGGGGATAATGTGAGTGTGAACAGAATGATAAGCAGGGATATTGTGAAAAGACTGTGTAGTGTTTATGGGAAAGTGTGTTGTGTGTAGGGTGGGAAAGTAATGTGTAGGATAAGAGAAAGAAAAGTGTTTGGATTGTAGGGAGGAAATGGTGAGCGGTAATGGGGAGGGTGAGGTATGTGTGGAGGTATGTATCTAATGAAGTGTGTAAATGGTATGACTGACAGGCGAAATTAAACAACAATAGAGACCGAATGAGTGTTGCGAAAACGCCGAGAAAAGATAAAAAATACTGTAGCGGTGAAAGGGTGTATTGCGGACAATGGAAATTGATGCTAGTAAAACGGCGAGAAGAAGATGAAGTAGGGGCGCGGGAGGCGACAAAGGGAGCGCGGTGAGAGTGGAGATGACGCTGAAACGTTAACAAGACAGGAAGGATAGTTTTCTCCAGATGAAGCGATAATCGGTGGTGAGAGATAAGGGTAAAAGGCAAAGGCACGAAGAAAACAACCGGCATGTATATGCAAAATGGACATAACAAAATAAACCAATAAGACAAAAGTGTGTAGGTCATTTCAAAGAGCTCTGCGAAATGTAGAACTAAAGGCATATAACGCCAACCAAGACTTCTCATCAGGGGGCGAGGTCTATTGGTTGGTCATATACGAACCTGGAGATTAAAGCGGGGGGACTTAGGGGAAAGCTAGGGGAAAACCGGCGATGATGGTGGGAGTAAAAAGGGAAAAAAACTAGGGAGATGATTCGTATATGAAGCGTGTTTCGAATGATAAGGCCCTCATCACCCGCCCCTACACGCTCGTTAGTAATGCCTGTAGTGAAGCGTGGTGCATGAAATGTCCAAACCTGTGTAGCGACTGGCTCCAGCTGAGTGCATGGCTTGGTCTGAAAAGTAAAAGATAGCGCGCCGGGGAATGAGGTAAAGGGAAAAAAGTGGATAGAGGCTGAGATAGGAGGGGGAAGTGTGTAGTGGACAAAATGGTCCATGTGATGGTCCTGGCTAGCGGCTGTATGTGGTGGACTAAATGATAAATAAGTATGGGGACTTATGCATGTAGCAGGAAGGGAAGAGAATACGGGTGTCGTGATTAGGTGGGTAGTATATAGGATGTGTGGAAAGGAGGGTGTACATACCTGAGATGTGTATTGGCGGAGCTTAGATTGCGTGTCTTGTAGGTATTCCGTATGCAGCGAAGCGAGGGGTTATGAGGGGATTGCGCTCGTGGTTATACGAGTATTAGATGAAAATAGATATTGCTGTTTCCGTTTCCGGTTATTGTACATCCGGGTATTTATTAACTAGGTTGCGGTTTGGTTTACAAAATTGGCAAAATATGGCGGATGAATACAATGAATGGCTATGTTATTGTACGGGAATATTTGGGAAGTGTTCTGTGCTAGATAGGATGACGGGGTGGCATGCGCTGAGAGGATAGAGTGTTGGTGAGGAGCCAGGTTGGATATTCAAGGCAGTAGCGTGGAAGTTTTCCTGCGGTCATTGTTGAGGCCGGATGTCTATATCTGGTGGCTTGTTGTCGATGGACTGTATTTTTATAGACGGACTGTTTTTATTGGTGTAGATATACTGTGTGGTACAGAAGACTCGTAGAATTCCTTTTTGGTTCGGATCGGGTATTCGTACCAAGACGTAGGGGCCTAAAGTGGTGTGGTAGTGAGGTGGGTGTAATCGTATGGTATGGTGGTGTTGGATGGTGATGGTGAGGGATGGCTAGTAAGGTGATGTGGAGTGGAGATGGTAGTAATGTAATTACGGTGGGGAGGTGGATAGGTTAGACTAGTAGGTGGTGGAGGGTGGTGGAAAGATAAAGTGGGACTATAGAATAGGTTGGGGTAGTGTGTGGTGGGTAGGTGAAAAAGAAAAAATTAGTAATAATATGGTGTGGTATGGAGATGGCTAATGGCTGTGTTGGTGGGGGAAAAAATTGGTATGGTGTATAGGTAAGAGTGGTGGTGAGGGAGATGTGGAGTAGGTGTAGTTGTGGGAACTATTAGGTATGAAATAGTATATCATGATTGTTACTATGACAATATGGAGTATGAATATAATGCCTAAATGATGTATAAAATGAACAGGAAATATGTGCAAAAGGTGTCGAAAAATCCACCAAAAATAATAGAACAGCTTCCGTTACAGCGGAAGTAATTGTAAAATAAATTGTAGCGCAGAAATATTATAAGAAATAATATAATGAGACTAAAGAAAACAAAGAAAACTAACTTTTTGGTTTGGATCGGGTATTCGTACCAAGACGTAGGGGCCTAAAGTGGTGTGGTAGTGAGGTGGGTGTAATCGTATGGTATGGTGGTGTTGGAGGGTGATGGTGAGGGATGGCTAGTAAGGTGATGTGGAGTGGAGATGGTAGTAAAGTAATTACGGTGGGGAGGTGGATAGGTTAGACTAGTAGGTGGTGGAGGGTGGTGGAAAGATAAAGTGGGGCTATAGAATAGGTTGTGGTAGTGTGTGGTGGGTAGGTGAAAAAGAAAAAATTAGTAATAATATGGTGTGGTATGGAGATGGCTAATGGCTGTGTTGGTGGGGGAAAAAATGGTATGGTGTATAGGTAAGAGTGGTGGTGAGGGAGATGTGGAGTAGGTGTAGTTGTGGGAACTATCAGGTATGAAATAGTATATCATGATCGTTACTATGACAATATGGAGTATGAATATAATGCCTAAATGATGTAAAAAATGAACAGGAAATATGTCCAAAAGGTGTAAAAAAATCCACCAAAAATAATAGAATAGTTTCTGTTACAGCGAAAGTAATTGTAAAATAAATTGTAGCGCAGAAATATTATAAGAAATAATATAATGAGAGTAAAGAAAACAAAGAAAACTAACTTAAATGGGTTAAGAATAGAACGGAAGTGACGTAGCACTAATGCATATACGGTAAGTTAATTATGCGACCAAATTTAGAACGAACTAACGCTTTGACACAAGCCGATGCGTTACCATGAAATAGATAAGTTAACGTGAATGATGCGAATTTGCACGGAAAATATGTGTATTGATGGAGTACCATGAAAGACAAAGGGTTCTAACAGCGATGGCAAAAGGTTAGAGTGTAGAATGATGCCGCACGTGTTATAGGAACGGAGATAATTGCTTGTTTAAACTCGAGTGACCTCGTGCCTGACCCGATGAGTGAACTGTTAGTAAAGCAATTCACAAAGCAGAAACTAGCTTGGAGTTGTGTATAAGAACAAAATCATTCTCCAGAAAAGAATGTAAAAAAAAAGTTATGTACCATACGGGGAAAGTGCTGTATCACAATCTGTGATCCCAAGACGTACCCCCTCCCACACCTCCACGCCCCGACCCCCACCACCACACCGCCACACTCCCCACCTACTCCCACACTAACACACCTCACCCCCCAAACTCTCCACTACCCACACCCTCCCACACCCACCTCACACCACTAGCACACTCCTCCCCTATACCCCACACCCCTTACCCCACCTACACACCTCAACTACATCCCAACATGCCACTACCACCACCCCTAGGCATACAGACCCCCACACCATCCCACCCCCCCAACACCACACGCCCAAAAAACACACAACCACCTCGCCTACAACCACCTTCCCTCCTACACATAGTACAAACACATACATACCCACATCCCTCTCACAAATGAAATATTACTCTATCCTTACCACACAACATACCTACCCACTACTACCACCCAGCTCTATACATGTCACAACCCCCTTTCTCTCCCCCCTCAAACCTAGCTTACCACCCAAGCACCCCGCTACCCCACAACAAGCACCCCCTCATCCCTCACCCCACAAACAGCCCCATACCCACTTCAGCCATACCACGTCATCATACAACCCACCACGATTATTCAAAACCCCAACACAACACCAACACCCACCTAAGCCCCACACACCTACACATACACTTCCTTCCCCCCCCCTCACACTTTCCTACACTCTCACCTAAAATATACACACCTAACACACCCTACACAAGCCAGACCCCTGCCAACACAAAAACCACACACCCCTTCCCCCCCCCATGGCCACAACACTACTCACCCTACAACACACCAAACCAACCACACCCTATAGCAGCCACTAGTCCTACAACCAACGCTCCCCCCAACAACACAATCTACATACAGTCCAACCCCCCTCCCACCACACACAACTCTACCCCTCCACACATAGCTTACCACATACACACCATAGCATCCTACGACTATACCAACCAACCCACAACACACCAACCAGCCACACCCTACACCAGACACTACCCCACAACCAATTTCCCCCCCTTACAAACACCTACATACAGCCCCCTCCCCAACCATACAAACATTTACCCCACAGCACAAAATCCAACTACAAACGACCACACCCTATGACCCACCCTACCTACCCACAAACCAACACCTTACTATCACCTAACATCATAACGATACATCATCACCCACATTTGCACCGTGGCCTCGCAGATTTTAAATCGTCCTCCGCACCACCGCCATTTTAAAACACATAGACCCATCACGCTGAGTTGTGGGCCTTATCTGCTCCACATCCCCCTCGCCGCCGCTCTCGCCTATACACCGTGCCGGTTTTTTCCCACCAACACAGCCATTAGCCATCTCCACACCACACCATATTATTATTATTTTTTCTTTTTCGCCTGCCCACCACACACTACCACAACCTATTCTATAGTCCCACTTTATCTTTTCACCACCCTCCACCACCTACTAGTCGAACCAATCCACCTTTTCACCGTAATTACATTACTACCATCTCCACTCTACACTATCTTACTAGCCATCCTTCACCATCACCCTCCAACATCACCATACCATATGATCACACCAACCTCACTACCACACCACTTTAGGCCCCTACGTCTTGGTACGAATACCCGATCCAAATCAAAAAGTTATGTACCATACGGGGAAAGTGCTGTATCACAATCTGTGATCCCAAGACGTACCCCCTCCCACACCTCACCTCCTTCCCACTTTCCCTCTGATAACAACACACAACCCCATCTCCCTCCAATATTGCTTACACTCATCATTATAATCCCTCCACCCGCCGTCGCTATGGCACAACAGGACCTGTTGTACCCCCACACGTGTTAACCACTACTGCCACAACCCTATCCACCCACACGCCCACACTCTACTCTAACACCTCAACACCCAACACCCCTTATCATACAGACCTCTCCTACATTGAAGATGATATTTTACTCCAACATGCCTCACCCCCTCACACAACATCTCCTACCCATAAAAAAATTTTTTGACTACCTCTCCCCACGCAACACGATGCCCTACTATCTATCTCCCCCCCACCCAGCCCTAGCCACCAACCTCATAATACACTACAGTCCCCCCCAGCTCCCCGACCCCCTCCACCACACCGCCACACTCCCCACCTACTCCCACACCTAGCCACACCAACACACCTCACCCCCAAAACCCCCTACTACCCACACACCCACCGCACCACACTGCACCCCCTTCCACTACACCTCACCACCCAGCCCTCCTCCCCACACCCACCACTAAGCGCGCCCTACTACCCACACCCTCCCATACCCACCTCATACCACTAGCACACTCCACCCCTTTACCCCACACCCCTAACCCCACCTACACACCTCAACTACACCTCAACATGCCACTACCACCACCCCTAGGAATACAAACCCCCACACCATCCCACTCCCCCAACACCACACACCCAAAACACACACAACCACCCCACCTACAACCACCTTCCCTCCTACACATAGTACATACACATACATACCCACATCCCTCTCACAAATTAAATCTTACTCTATCCTTACCACACAACATAACTACCCACTACTACCACCCAGCCCTATACATGTCACAACCCCCTTTTTCTCTCCCTTCTCATACCCAGCTAACCACCCAAGTACCCCCCTACTCACATCACCCACACCCAGCCACCCACCTACCCCACAACAAGCACCCCCTCATCCCTCACCCCACAAACAGCCCTATACCCACTTTACCCAAACCACGCCATCATACAACCCACCACGATTATTCCAAGCCACAACACAACACCAACACCCACCTAAGCCCCACACACCTACACATACACTTCCTCCCCCCCCTCACACTTTCCTACACTCTCACCTAAAATATACACACCTAACACACCCTACACAAGCCAGACCCCTGCCAACACCAAAACCACACACCCCTTCCCCCCCCCATGGCCACAACACTACTCACCCTACAACACACTAAACCAACCACACCCTACAGCAGCCACTAGTCCTACAACCAGCGCTCCCTCCAACACCACATCCTACATACAGCCCAACCCCGCTCCCACCACACACACATCTACCCCTCCACACATAGCCTACCACATATACACCATAGCATCCTACGACTATACCAACCAACCCACAACACAACAGCCAGCCACACCCTACACCAGACACTACCCCACAACCAATTTTCTCCCCCCTACAAACACCTACATATAGCCCCCTCCCCCACCATACAAACATTTACCCCACAGCACAAAACCCAACTACAAACGACCACACCCTATGACCCACCCTACCTACCAAAAAAAAACAACACCTTACGATCACCTAACATCATAACGATACATTATCACCCACATTTACACCATAACCTCACAAATTTTAAATCGACGTACGCACCACTACCATTTCAACACACACAGACCCATCACGCTAAATTATAAGCCTTATCTACTCCACATCTCCCTCACCACCACTCTTACCTATACACTGTACCAATTTTCCCCCACCAACACAGCCATTAGCCATCTCCATACCACACCATATTATTATTATTATTGTTTTGCTTTTTCACCTACCCACCACACACTACCACAACCTATTCTATTCCCCCACTTTATCTCTTCACCACCCTCCACCACCTACAATCGAACCTATCCACCTTTTCACCGTAATTACATTACTACCATCTCCACTCTATTTTACCTTACTAGCCATCCTTCACCATCACCCTCCAACATCACCATACCATATGATCACACCAACCTCACTACCACACCACTTTAGGCCCCTACGTCTTGGTACGAATACCCGATCCGAACCAAAAAGGAATTCTACGAGTCTCCTGTACCACACAGCATATCCACACCAATAAAAACAGTCCGTCTATAAAAATACAGTCCATCGACAACAAGCCACCAGATATAGACATCCGGCCTCAACAATGACCGCAGGAAAACTTCCACGCTACTGCCTTGAATATCCAACCTGGCTCCTCACCAACACTCTATCCTCTCAGCGCATGCCACCCCGTCATCCTATCTAGCACAGAACACTTCCCAAATATTCCCGTACAATAACATAGCCATTCATTGTATTCATCCGCCATATTTTGCCAATTTTGTAAACCAAACCGCAACCTAGTTAATAAATACCCGGATGTACAATAACCGGAAACGGAAACAGCAATATCTATTTTCATCTAATACTCGTATAACCACGAGCGCAATCCCCTCATAACCCCTCGCTTCGCTGCATACGGAATACCTACAAGACACGCAATCTAAGCTCCGCCAATACACATCTCAGGTATGTACACCCTCCTTTCCACACATCCTATATACTACCCACCTAATCACGACACCCGTATTCTCTTCCCTTCCTGCTACATGCATAAGTCCCCATACTTATTTATCATTTAGTCCACCACATACAGCCGCTAGCCAGGACCATCACATGGACCATTTTGTCCACTACACACTTCCCCCTCCTATCTCAGCCTCTATCCACTTTTTTCTCTTTACCTCATTCCCCGGCGCGCTATCTTTTACTTTTCAGACCAAGCCATGCACTCAGCTGGAGCCAGTCGCTACACAGGTTTGGACATTTCATGCACCACGCTTCACTACAGGCATTACTAACGAGCGTGTAGGGGCGGGTGATGAGGGCCTTATCATTCGAAACACGCTTCATATACGAATCATCTCCCTAGTTTTTTCCCTTTTTACTCCCACCATCATCGCCGGTTTCCCCCTAGCTTTCCCCTAAGTCCCCCCGCTTTAATCTCCAGGTTCGTATATGACCAACCAATAGACCTCGCCCCCTGATGAGAAGTCTTGGTTGGCGTTATATGCCTTTAGTTCTACATTTCGCAGAGCTCTTTGAAATGACCTACACACTTTTGTCTTATTGGTTTATTTTGTTATGTCCATTTTGCATATACATGCCGGTTGTTTTCTTCGTGCCTTTGCTTTTACCCTTATCTCTCACCACCGATTATCGCTTCATCTGGAGAAAACTATCCTTCCTGTCTTGTTAACGTTTCAGCGTCATCTCCACTCTCACCGCGCTCCCTTTGTCGCCTCCCGCGCCCCTACTTCATCTTCTTCTCGCCGTTTTACTAGCATCAATTTCCATTGTCCGCAATACACCCTTTCACCGCTACAGTATTTTTTATCTTTTCTCGGCGTTTTCGCAACACTCATTCGGTCTCTATTGTTGTTTAATTTCGCCTGTCAGTCATACCATTTACACACTTCATTAGATACATACCTCCACACATACCTCACCCTCCCCATTACCGCTCACCATTTCCTCCCTACAATCCAAACACTTTTCTTTCTCTTATCCCACACATTACTTTCCCACCCTACACACAACACACTTTCCCATAAACACTACACAGTCTTTTCACAATATCCCTGCTTATCATTCTGTTCACACTCACATTATCCCCCTTTATCAGATTTTATTAATGCCGCCATCACCTCTTCACATCCGCTACACAACACTCGCAACAAGCTTCCGATTTTAACTGTTTCAATCTCCACATAATACCATATTTACTAACCACCTTCTCCACTAAACAAAAAAAACCCTTTATTCATAACTCTCATGTCGTTTTATTATCAAACCCATCTCTTATAACAACCTTAACCCGTCGTCTCATAACCCATAATCTTAACCACCCGAACATAACCTGACAGAATAACTTCTCCGTTTATTACAATCATTTAAGATTTGTTTTACATTCTTTTCTGTAGAATGGTTTTGTTCCGGTACACGGCTTTAGGCTGGTTTCCGCTTTGTTAATTGCTTCACTAACAATTTATTCATCGAATCAGGCACGAGGCCACTCGAGTTTTAGCAAGCAATTATCTCCGTTCCTATGGCACATACGACCTCATTATGAATGGGGGAGATCTGTTAGATCTGTTTTACATTCTTTTCTGGAGAGTGGTTTTGTTCTTGTACACAACTCCAAGCTGGTTTCTGCTTTGTGAATTGCTTTTCTAACAGTTCACTCGTCGGGTCAGGCACGAGGTCACTCGAGTTTAAACAAGCAATTATCTCCGTTCCTATGGCACGTGCGGCCTCATTCAACACTCCAACCTTTTGCCATCGCTGTTGGAGCCCTTTGTCTTTCATGGTACTCCATCAATACACATATTTTCCGTGCAAATTCGCATCATTCGCGTGGGCTTGTCTGTTTCGTGGTGACGCATCGGCTTGTGTCAGGGCGTTCGTTCGTTCTAAATTTGGTCACATAATTAACTTACCGAATATGCATAAGTGCTACGTCACTTCCGTTCTATTCTTAACCCAGAAAAGTTAGTTTTCTTTGTTTTCTTTAGTCTCATAATTTTGTTTCTTATAATATTTCTGCGCTACAATTTATTTTACAATTACTTTCGCTGTAATAGACATTATTCTATTATTTTTGGTGGATTTTTGGACACCTTTTGGACATATTTCCTGTTCATTTTTTACATCATTTAGGCATTATATTCATACTCCATATTGTCATAGTAACGGTCATGATATACTATTTCATACCTAATAGTTCCCACAACTGCACCTGCTCCACATCTCCCCCACCACCACTCTTGCCTGTGCACCATACCAATTTTTCCCCCACCAACACAGCCATTAGTCATCTCCATACCACACCATATTATTACTAATTTTTTTCTTTTTCACCTACCCACCACACACTACCACAACCTATTCTATAGTCCCACTTTATCTTTCTACCACCCTCCACCACCTACTAGTCTAACCTATCCACCTCCCCACCGTAATTACATTACTACCATCTCCACTCCACATTACCTTACTAGCCATCCCTCATCATCACCCTCCAACACCACCATACCATACGATTACACCCACCTCACTACCACACCACTTTAGGCCCCTACGTCTTGGTACGAATACCCGATCCAAACCAAAAAATTTACATCATTTAGACATTAGATTCATACTCTATATTGTCATAGTAATGGTCATGATATACTATTTCATACCTATTAGTTCCCACAAATACATCTACTCCACATCTCCCTCACCACCACTCTTACCTATACACTGCACCAATTTTCCCCCACCAACACAGCCATTAGTCATCTCCATACCACACCATATTATTATTATTATTTTTTTGCTTTTTCACCTACCCACCACACACTACCACAATCTATTCTAAAGTCCCACTTTATCTTTCAACCACCTACTAGTCTAACCTATCCACCTCCCCACCGTAATTACATTACTACCATCTCCACTCCACATGACCTTACTAGCCATCCCTCACCATCACCATCCAACATCACCATACCATACGATTACACCCACCTCACTACCACACCACTTTAGGCCCCTACGTCTTGGTACGAATACCCGATCCAAACCAAAAAGTTATGTACCATACGGGGAAAGTGCTGTATCACAATCTGTGATCCCAAGACGTACCTGTTGTGGTTTGAAATGTGGCATGGTTTGAATTTTTTTCAAACTGGTTTGAATTTTTCAAACTAGCTCATTTTTGGATACCTAGCATTCTAAAAGGGATTTTATTTTTGGGGAGTCATTAATAAAACAGGGGCTTGGATTTTTTGGGGGTTGGGAGGTGTAACTAAAAGAACTAGATAAAAGATTATGCAAATATCCCCTTTTCAAACCAGTTTTAACAATTTCAAACCAAGAAGCATTTCAAACCACAACATACCCCCTCCCACACCTCCACGCCCCGACCCCCCCCACCACACCGCCACACTCCCCACCTACTCCCACACTAACACACCTCACCCCCCAAACCCTCCACTACCCACACCCTCCCACACCCACCTCACACCACTAGCACACTCCTCCCCTATACCCCACACCCCTCACCCCACCTACACACCTCAACTACATCCCAACATGCCACTACCACCACCCCTAGGCATACAGACCCCCACACCATCCCACTCCCCCAACACCACACGCCCAAAAAACACACAACCACCTCGCCTACAACCACCTTCCCTCCTACACATAGTACAAACACATACATACCCACATCCCTCTCACAAATTAAATATTACTCTATCCTTACCACACAACATACCTACCCACTACTACCACCCAGCTCTATACATGTCACAACCCCCTTTCTCTCCCCCCTCAAACCTAGCTTACCACCCAAGCACCCCCCTACCCCACAACAAGCACCCCCTCATCCCTCACCCCACAAACAGCCCCATACCCACTTCACCCATACCACGTCATCATACAACCCACCACGATTATTCAAAACCCCAACACAACACCAACACCCACCTAAGCCCCACACACCTACACATACACTTCCTTCCCCCCCCCCCTCACACTTTCCTACACTCTCACCTAAAATATACACACCTAACACACCCTACACAAGCCAGACCCCTGCCAACACAAAAACCACACACCCCTTCCCCCCCCCCATGGCCACAACACTACTCACCCTACAACACACCAAACCAACCACACCCTATAGCAGCCACTAGTCCTACAACCAACGCTCCCCCCAACAACACAATCTACATACAGTCCAACCCCCCTCCCACCACACACACCTCTACCCCTCCACACATAGCCTACCACATACACACCATAGCATCCTACGACTATACCAACCAACCCACAACACACCAACCAGCCACACCCTACACCAGACACTACCCCACAACCAATTTCCCCCCCTTACAAACACCTACATACAGCCCCCTCCCCAACCATACAAACGTTTACCCCACAGCACAAAACCCAACTACAAACGACCACACCCTATGACCCACCCTACCTACCCACAAACCAACACCTTACTATCACCTAACATCATAACGATACATCATCACCCACATTTGCACCGTGGCCTCGCAGATTTTAAATCGTCCTCCGCACCACCGCCATTTTAAAACACATAGACCCATCACGCTGAGTTGTGGGCCTTATCTGCTCCACATCCCCCTCGCCGCCGCTCTCGCCTATACACCGTGCCGGTTTTTTCCCACCAACACAGCCATTAGCCATCTCCACACCACACCATATTATTATTATTTTTTCGTTTTCGCCTGCCCACCACACACTACCACAACCTATTCTATAGTCCCACTTTATCTTTTCACCACCCTCCACCACCTACTAGTCGAACCAATCCACCTTTTCACCGTAATTACATTACTACCATCTCCACTCTACACTATCTTACTAGCCATCCTTCACCATCACCCTCCAACATCACCATACCATATGATCACACCAACCTCACTACCACACCACTTTAGGCCCCTACGTCTTGGTACGAATACCCGATCCAAATCAAAAAATAACATTGACGTGCCATTGACGTGCAATAAAAAGCGCGGCCAACAACAACTCCAGCAAACGAGCAAGTTAGGAGACCATTTTTCCCGGGAGTTCTGCTACAGCTTTACTATGGCGACAAGAGTACAGTGGTTTTTCTCGCGTTGAAATCGCGCACCGGGCGCCCAAGTAAATTTGAATCCGGATAAAAACCTCTGCTGGTCAAGTTGTTTAGATTGCTTTCTAGCCCCTTTCTAACCCCGAAACTTTATTTATTATTATACTTTATTATATTGAGCTTACACTACACTATCTCGCTCCCAATTTCATTGACGAGTCACAAAAAATTGTCTTTAAGAACTAGAAGTTCCTAGAGAAAATCTCAGCCATGATAGGTTAGGTGGGCTGTTGTGGTAAAATAAACCTCTTTCTTTATGACGAAGAAACTGTTCATCAAGCTCCAAACAAGCCTCTATTTACAGACTTCGAGACCGTGAAGGCCTGTTCTGTTTTTGGGAGAAACACGAATCCTATCTTAAGTAATACAATTAGGCACCACAAATATGCTAACAGATTATACCTAACGCCTTTACTCCTAATGATTGACACCAACTAACACGTTTAGTCACCCCCCGCGAATTATTTTTTTCCCTCTCAAAGCTCCTCATGTCCAGCACGGTCGCAGTTGCAGCCCGGCGCAGTCTCAGCACAGCCTCATCCTCAGTACTGCACAGTTCAAGCCTGGCCAAGTCCAGCACGGTCGCAGTCTCAGCACAGGCTCATTCTCAGTACTGCACAGTTCAAGCCCTGCCCAAGTCCAGCACGGTCGCAGTTGCAGTCCGGCGCAGTCTTAGCACAGCCTCATCCTCAGTACTGCACAGTTCATGCCTGGCCAAGTCCAGCACGGTCGCAGTCTCAGCACAGCCTCATTCTCAGTACTGCACAGTTCAAGCCGGCCCAAGTCCAGCACGGTCGCAGTTGCAGTCCGGCGCAGTCTCAGCACAGCCTCATCCTCAGTACTGCACAGTTTAAGCCTGGCCAAATCCAGCACGGTCGCAGTCTCAGCACAGCCTCATTCTCAGAACTGCACAGTTCATGCCTGGCCAAGTCCAGCACGGTCGCAGTTGCAGCTCGGTGCAGTCTCCGCACAGCCTCATCCTCAGTACTGCACAGTTTAAGCCTAGCCAAGTCCAGCACGGTCGCAGTCTCAGCACAGCCTCATCCTCAGTACTGCACAGTTCAAGCCGGCCCAAGTCCAGCACGGTCGCAGTTGCAGCTCGGTGCAGTCTCCGCACAGCCTCATCCTCAGTACTGCACAGTTTAAGCCTAGCCAAGTCCAGCACGGTCGCAGTCTCAGCACAGCCTCATCCTCAGTACTGCACAGTTTAAGCCTAGCCAAGTCCAGCACGGTCGCAGTCAGCACCAGTGCCTGATCCTACTGATGGACAGCGCCCGAGTCCCCGACCAGTGCCCGATGCTGCTGATGGACAGCGCCAGAGTCCCCGACCAGTGCCCGATCCTACTGATGGACAGCGCCCGAGTCCCCGACCAGTGCCCCATCCTACTGATGGACAGCGCCCGAGTCAGCACCAGCGCCTGATCCTACCGATGGACAGCGCCAGAGTCCCCGACCAGTGCCCGATCCTACTGATGGACAGCGCCAGAGTCCCCGACCAGTGCCCGATCCTGCTGATGGACAGCGCCATAGTCCCCGACCAGTTCCCGATCCTGCTGATGGACAGCGCCAGAGTCAGCACCAGCGCCTGATCCTACTGATGGACAGCGCCCGAGTCAGCACCAGCGCCTGATCCTGCTGATGGACAGCGCCCGAGTCAGCACCAGCGCCTGATCCTACTGATGGACAGCGCCAGAGTCCTCAACCAGTGCCTGATATCACTGACCTCTACAATCTCATCTTAAATATCCAGCATTTCATGATAAAAACTTGGCAACAATGAGCCCTTGGCAAGGGTGATACCCCGATCTATTGATCGATAATACCGTATATTTCTATGCGGGGGGACCAAGAGGCCATTATCAACACAAGAGCAATAAAAGGAACTTTAACCTCAATTTCTACACACATTAATGACGATGACGTCATTCACCATATCCTGCCTACCACAACATGCCTCGAACCTCGCCGACTCTCCCTCAGTCACGTAGTCCGCTATCTTTAGATCACAAAATGGACAATCGTAAAATCCGTCCTCCCCCAACTCTATATGAATCCCTACATCACAACCCACTCTATATACTAGTAGAAGAAAATATACCCCTACGCGATGCTATGGCACAGCCTTAAACGCACCCATATAAACAATAAATATATAGACCAAATTATATGACTCGCGGTACTATCATCGGGCTGTAGGCTACGTACTACACGGACGACGGCGTAGACGGCATCGTAAACGGCACATGATGGGGTGGACTGAGCGACTCATGGATGGACGGCGTCAACCTAGATTGGCTCGACGACGAGGAGCTAAACGAGCTGCTACGCATCGCGATTGAGACGCTAGTAGAGCTGAGAGACAGAAAGGAGAAGTCGACACGTGGCAGTGACGAGCACTGTGAGGCGAAACGGGGGGTCAGCATCCTCGAGAAGTGCGTGGCACTTATCAAGTTCGTCAAGAGGGAAAGGGAGGTGGAGGGCGCCACCATAAACACAGCCTAGGCCCAGAGTCAGCGTTTCCAAGAGATGGCCCCCCGCCAGTATATAAGCAATACAGTGCTCGTGGATCACACCAGCCAGCAGACAGGCGACACAGTGCTCGCGGATCACATCATCCACCCAGCACATAAGCGACACAGAGCCCACCCACAGAGCCCACCCACAGAGCCCACCCAGCGCCTTCCAAGAGACGGCCACCCAGCGCCTTCCAAGAGACGGCCACCCTGCAGATAAGTGACAGAGAACCCACCCAGCAGATAAGTGATATAGCTTTTGGCGAGGTTGAGCGCATTAATTCTAATGCGCTGAACCCGCCAAAACGCTATACTACTGCGGGGACAAGAGTTTGTCACGTGGGTTATCTTTACCAAGGCGGGGACAAGAGTTTGTCACGCGTGTTATCTGTATCAAGGCGGGGACAAGAGTTTGTCACGAAAGTTATCTGTACCAAGGCGGGGACAAGAGTTTTTCACGCAGGTTATGTGTACCAAGGCGGGGACAAGGGTTTGTCACGTGGGTTATCTGTACCAAGGCGGGGACAAGAGTTTGTCACGCGGGTTATCTGTATCAAGGGGGGACAAGGGTTTGTCACACGGGTTATCTGTATCAAGGCAGGGGCAAGAGTTTGACACGCAGGTTATCTGTACCAAGGCGGGGACAAGAGTTTGTCACGCGGGTTATCTGTATCGAAGCAGGGACAAAAGTTTGTCACGCGGGTTATCTGTATCGAAGCGAGGACAAGAGTTTGTCAAGCAGGTTATCTGTATCAAGAAGGGGACAAGAGTTATTCACGTGGGTTATCTGTACCAAGGCGGGGACAAGAGTTTGTCACGCGGGTTATCTGTACCAAGGGGGGGACAAGAGTTTGTCACGCGGGTTATCTGTATCAAGGCGGGGACAAGAGTTTGTCACGCCGGTTATCTGTACCAAGGCGGGGACAAGAGTTTGTCACGCAGGTTATCTGTACCAAGGCGGGGACAAGAGTTTGTCACGCAGGTTATCTGTACCAAGGGGGGACAAGAGTTTGTCACGCGGGTTATCTGTACCAAGGCGGGGACAAAAGTTTGTCACGCGGGTTATCTGTATTGTATCAAGGCAGGGACAAGAGTTTGTCACGCAGGTTATCTGTATCAAGGGGGGGGGACAGAAATTGTTACGTGGGTTATCTGTATCAAGGCGGAGACAAGAGTTTGTCACGCGGGTTATCTGTATCAAGGCGGGCACAAGAGTTTGTCACGCAGGTTATCTGTACCAAGGCGGGGACAAGAGTTTGTCACGCAGGTTATCTGTACCAAGGGGGGGCAAGAGTTTGTCACGCGGATTATCTGTACCAAGGCGGGGACAAGAGTTTATCACGCGGGTTATCTGTTTCAAGGCGGGGACAAGAGTTTGTCAAGCAGGTTATGTGTATTAAGGCGGGGACAAGAGTTTGTCACGCAGGTTATCTGTATCAAGGCGGGGACAAGAGTTTGTCACGCGGGTTATCTGTACCAAGGCGGGGACAAGAGTTTGTCACGCGGGTTATCTGTATCAAGGCGTGGACAAGAGTTTGTCACGCAGGTTATCTGTATCATGGCGGGGACAAGAGTTTGTCACGTGGGTTATCTGTTTCAAGGGGGGAACAGAGTTTGTCACGTGGGTTATCTGTATCAAGGCGGAGACAAGAGTTTGTCACGCAGGTTATCTGTACCAAGGGGGGACAAGAGTTTGTCACGCGGGTTATCTGTACAAAGGCGGGGACAAGAGTTTGTCACGCAGGTTATCTGTACCAAGGCGGGGACAAGAGTTTGTCACGCAGGTTATCTGTACCAAGGGGGGACAAGAGTTTGTCAAGCAGGTTATCTGTATTAAGGCGGGGACAAGAGTTTGACACGCAGGTTATCTGTATCAAGGCGGGGACAAGAGTTTGTCACGCGGGTTATCTGTTCCAAGGCGGGGACAAGAGTTTGTCACGCGGGTTATCTGTATCAAGGCGTGGACAAGAGTTTGTCACGCTGGTTATCTGTATCATGGCGGGGACAAGAGTTTGTCACGGGGGTTGTCTGTATCAAGGCGGAGACAAGAGTTTGTCACGCGGGTTATCTGTATCAAGGGGGGACAATAGTTTGTCACGCGGGTTATCTGTATCAAGGCGAAGACAAGAGTTTGTCACGCGGGTTATCTGTATCAAGGCGCAGACAAGAGTTTGTCACGCGGGTTATCTGTATCAAGGCGGAGACAAAAGTTTGTCACGCAGGTTATCTGTATCAAGGCGGGGACAAGAGTTTGTCACGCGTGTTATCTGTATCAAGGCGGAGACAAGAGTTTGTTAAGCGGGTTATCTGTACCAAGACGGGGACAAGAGTTTGTCACGCGGGTTATCTGTATCAATGCGGAGACAAGAGTTTGTCACGCGGGTTATCTGTACCAAGGCGGGAACAAGAGTTTGTCATGCGGGTTATCTGTACCAAGGGGGGGACAAGAGTTTGTCACGCGGGTTATCTGTATCAAGGCGGGGACAAGAGTTTGTCACGCGGGTTATCTGTACCAAGGCGGGGACAAGAGTTTGTCACGCGGGTTATCTGTACCAAGGGGGGGACAAGAGTTTGTCACGCGGGTTATCTGTATCAAGGCGGGGACAAGAGTTTGTCACGCCGGTTATCTGTACCAAGGCGGGGACAAGAGTTTGTCACGCAGGTTATCTGTACCAAGGCGGGGACAATAGTTTGTCACGCAGGTTATCTGCACCAAGGGGGGACAAGAGTTTGTCACGCGGGTTATCTGTACCAAGGCGGGGACAAGAGTTTGTCACGCGGGTTATCTGTACCAAGGCGGGGACAAGAGTTTGTCACGCGGGTTATCTGTATCAATGCGGGGACAAGAGTTTGTTACGCAGGTTATCTGTATCAAGGGAGGGGGACAGAAATTGTTAAGTGGGTTATCTGTATCAAGGCGGAGACAAGAGTTTGTCACGCGGGTTATCTGTATCAATGCGGAGACAAGAGTTTGTCACGCGGGTTATCTGTATCAAGGCGGGCACAAGAGTTTGCCACGCAGGTTATCTGTACCAAGGCGGGGACAAAAGTTTGTCACGCGGGTTATCTGTATCAAGGCAGGGACAAGAGTTTGTCACGCAGGTTATCTGTATCAAGGGGGGGGGGGGGGGACAGAAATTGTTACGTGGGTTATCTGTATCAAGGCGGAGACAAGAGTTTGTCACGCGGGTTATCTGTATCAATGCGGAGACAAGAGTTTGTCACGCGGGTTATCTGTACCAAGGCGGGCACAAGAGTTTGTCACGCTGGTTATCTGTATCAATGCGGAGACAAGAGTTTGTCACGCAGGTTATCTGTACCAAGGCGGGGACAAAAGTTTGTCACGCGGGTTATCTGTATTGTATCAAGGCAGGGACAAGAGTTTGTCACGCAGGTTATCTGTATCAAGGGGGGGGGACAGAAATTGTTACGTGGGTTATCTGTATCAAGGCGGAGACAAGAGTTTGTCACGCGGGTTATCTGTATCAAGGCGGGCACAAGAGTTTGTCACGCAGGTTATCTGTACCAAGGCGGGGACAAGAGTTTGTCACGCAGGTTATCTGTACCAAGGGGGGGCAAGAGTTTGTCACGCGGATTATCTGTATCAAGGCGGGGACAAGAGTTTATCACGCGGGTTATCTGTTTCAAGGCGGGGACAAGAGTTTGTCAAGCAGGTTATGTGTATTAAGGCGGGGACAAGAGTTTGTCACGCAGGTTATCTGTATCAAGGCGGGGACAAGAGTTTGTCACGCGGGTTATCTGTACCAAGGCGGGGACAAGAGTTTGTCACGCGGGTTATCTGTTCCAAGGCGGGGACAAGAGTTTGTCACGCGGGTTATCTGTATCAAGGCGTGGACAAGAGTTTGTCACGCTGGTTATCTGTATCATGGCGGGGACAAGAGTTTGTCACGGGGGTTGTCTGTATCAAGGCGGAGACAAGAGTTTGTCACGTGGGTTATCTGTATCAAGGGGGGACAATAGTTTGTCACGCGGGTTATCTGTATCAAGGCGAAGACAAGAGTTTGTCACGCGGGTTATCTGTATCAAGGCGCAGACAAGAGTTTGTCACGCGGGTTATCTGTATCAAGGCGGAGACAAAAGTTTGTCACGCAGGTTATCTGTATCAAGGCGGGGACAAGAGTTTGTCACGCGTGTTATCTGTATCAAGGCGGAGACAAGAGTTTGTTAAGCGGGTTATCTGTACCAAGACGGGGACAAGAGTTTGTCACGCGGGTTATCTGTATCAATGCGGAGACAAGAGTTTGTCACACGGGTTATCTGTACCAAGGCGGGAACAAGAGTTTGTCACACGGGTTATCTGTACCAAGGCGGGAACAAGAGTTTGTCACGCGGGTTATCTGTATCAAGGCGGGGACAAGAGTTTGTCACGCCGGTTATCTGTACCAAGGCGGGGACAAGAGTTTGTCACGCAGGTTATCTGTACCAAGGCGGGGACAAGAGTTTGTCACGCAGGTTATCTGTACCAAGGGGGGACAAGAGTTTGTCACGCGGGTTATCTGTACCAAGGCGGGGACAAGAGTTTGTCACGCGGGTTATCTGTATCCTGTAACAATGCGGAGACAAGAGTTTGTCACGCAGGTTATCTGTATCAAGGGGGGGGGGGGGGCAGAAATTGTTAAGTGGGTTATCTGTATCAAGGCGGAGACAATAGTTTGTCACGCGGGTTATCTGTATATATGCGGAGACAAGAGCTTGTCACGCGGGTTATCTGTATCAAGGCGGGCACAAGAGTTTGTCACGCAGGTTATCTGTACCAAGGCGGGGACAAAAGTTTGTCACGCGGGTTATCTGTATCAAGGCGGGGACAAGAGTTTGTCACGCAGGTTATCTGTATCAAGGGGGGGGACAGAAATTGTTACGTGGGTTATCTGTATCAAGGCGGAGACAAGAGTTTGTCACGCGGGTTATCTGTATCAAGGCGGAGACAAGAGTTTGTCACGCAGGTTATCTGTACCAAGGGGGGACAAGAATTTGTCACGCAGGTTATATGTATCAAGGAGGGGGGGGGCAACAAAAATTTGTCACGCGGGTTATCTGTTTCAATGCGGGGACAAGAGTTTGTCAAGCAGGTTGTCTGTATTAAGGCGGGGACAAGAGTTTGTCACGCAGGTTATCTGTATCAAGGCGGGGACAAGAGTTTGTCACGCGGGTTATCTGTACCAAGGCGGGGACAAGAGTTTGTCACGCGGGTTTTCTGTATCCTGTATCAATGCGGGGACAAGAGTTTGTCACGCAGGTTATCTGTATCAAAGGGGGGGGCAGAAATTGTTAAGTGGGTTATCTGTATCAAGGCGGAGACAAGAGTTTGTCACGGGGGTTATCTGTATCAATGCGGAGACAAGAGTTTGTCACGCGGGTTATCTGTATCAAGGCGGGCACAAGAGTTTGTCACGCAGGTTATCTGTACCAAGGCGGGGACAAAAGTTTGTCACGCAGGTTATCTGTATCAAAGGGGGGGGAGACAGAAATTGTTACGTGGGTTATCTGTATCAAGGCGGAGACAAGAGTTTGTCACGCGGGTTATCTGTATCAAGGCGGAGACAAGAGATTGTCACGCGGGTTATCTGTATCAATGCGGAGACAAGAGTTTGTCACGCGGGTTATCTGTATCAAGGCGGGGACAAGAGTTTGTCACGCAGGTTATCTGTATCAAGGGGGGGGGACAGAAATTGTTACGTGGGTTATCTGTATCAAGGCGGAGACAAGAGTTTGTCACGCGGGTTATCTGTATCAAGGCGGAGACAAGAGTTTGTCACGCAGGTTATCTGTACCAAGGGGGGACAAGAATTTGTCACGCAGGTTATATGTATCAAGGAGGGGGGGGGGGGCAAAAACTTGTCACGCGGGTTATCTGTTTCAATGCGGGGACAAGAGTTTGTCAAGCAGGTTATCTGTATTAAGGCGGGGACAAGAGTTTGTCACGCAGGTTATCTGTATCAAGGCGGGGACAAGAGTTTGTCACGCGGGTTATCTGTACCAAGGCGGGGACAAGAGTTTGTCACGCGGGTTATCTGTATCAAGGCGTGGACAAGAGTTTGTCACGCAGGTTATCTGTATCAAGGCGGGCGCAAGAGTTTGTCGCGCGGCTTATCTGTATCAAGGCGGAGACAAAAGTTTGTCACGCGGGTTATCTGTATCAAGGGGGGGACAGAGTTTGTCACGTGGGTTATCTGTATCAAGGCGGAGACAAGAGTTTGTCACGCAGGTTATCTGTACCAAGGGGGGACAAGAATTTGTCACGCAGGTTGAATGGATCAAGGAGGGGGGGCAAAAATTTGTCACGCGGGTTATGAAACATTGCCTCCACATCTCCCATGTAGGCGGCTGGCTTTTCTCGGAATTTTAATTAAAACGCCAAGTAGGGAGCTTGTTAAATCAGGACCCTGAAGGAGTTTCTCGTTGAGCGACGTTCCCTTGAACTTTGCACTACAGTCGAATACAACATGGATTTTGTCAGGCATTTTTGGATGGTAAATCAAGAGACCAACTTGCGGGTTTGGTATCAGCGGTGGTATTTTATCTGCTATGCGAATGGTATGAGTCCACATCTTAGCGTGTTCGGCAGTTGGAATCTCTTGACGTGTTGCAGGTATTTCTGACCTCGTGTACGTTTTGGGAAGTGACAAGTTGATGGTCCCATTAAGATCAGAGACAGTCAGACCATGGACAACTGTTGTTTCTTGAGCGTCGGTCCCATTTATAGTCTTGACCTTCAGTGTACTTCTTACACCAACAGCGCCGAGCATTTCCTTGAGATCTTCAGAGATAAGGTACCTGTACTGCAGCTATCCAACATTGCGTAGGTTTTTACTTCTCCTTCTTTAAACTTGACGATAACTGAAACGATGGGCATACAGCTTACAACTTCTTCCTCCTTAGTACTTATTCTTGCGTTTGTAACTGATTGACCAGGTCCTTCTCTATTTTGTGAGCCGGTTTGCGCTGATGCATCTTGTGTAGCTACGTCTTCTTGAAGGTCTGAAGTCATCGTCATGTAAACCGGTTGGGTGGTTCCCTTTGCACTTCTTACATGTATGTTTTGCAAGACATCCTCTGGATCTGTGATACAATCCATAGCACGCGTAGCAACGTTTATTCTCTTGGAGAAAAGTTTGTCTGTCTCTTAGGGATTTCTTAAGGTATTCTCTGCAATCATCTAAGTCGTGACTCGCTTTCTTGCAACAAGCACACTTCTCTTCTTTTTCTTCTTCGACACCAGTTAAGCGAACTTTCTTTTTAGGTTGATTCACCTTCTTAAACTTCGCGTTTACACCTGACTTGATTTCTTGTTTGCCTTGATGTCTACTCAGAGCTTCAAGCAAGAAGACTGGGTCGGCTTGCACTTTCGCCTCGATTTTCATAAACTGAGCAAATGCCGCAAATCCTGGTATTCCTTCGTTGCGCTCTCTCATCTTACTGGCTTCTCTCCTCCAGCGGTCTTGAAGACTAAAAGGTAGCTTGCTAACCAGACTTTGAATATTATGTAGATGATCTAGAACAGATAGGTATGCGAGAGATGACATCGCGGTTCGACATTGCGTCAGGAAACTTGAAAACTTATTGAGAGACTTCGGATCATAAGATACTGAAGGCCACTCGGTTGCCTTAAGGATGTACGCGTTAGAGATGACATACTTCTCCTTCAAAATCTTTCTCGCTTCTTCGTAACCTTGTGAGCCTTTGTGAAAACAGCCTTTGATGAGCTCTTTTGGTTCTCCGTCAAGGTACTGCTCTAAAAATCGTAGGCATGACTCGTTCGATATCATTCCTCGACTCGATTTGTGATACGAACGCGGTCATGAACGAGTGGAAATTCATAGGATCACCAGAGAACTTATCAAGCGTCAGCGGTGGCAGCAATGCATGTTGTTGGAGCACGGCTAGCATCTGTGTGAGATCATTCTGTTTCTCAATGAGTGTCCTTAAGCCTTCGTTTTCAAAATTGCGGTCAAAATGTCTCGGTACTTCCAGTGCGTCTTGAGGTGTTACACGTGTAGGCTTGGGCGGCGTCGGGATGGGTGAACCTCAACAAAGGGGCGAAGATAGGAGAAGTCGCTCTAGTGCGCGGTGGCTTTAAATTATCTCTGATGGGCGTTGGCTTCACATCTCGTTTCTTAACGTCTCCGAGCACGGGCAGTGGCTTCTCATGATCTCTGATAGGAGATGGCTTCACATCGCGTTGCATAACATCTCCCAAGTCAAACTCAAAGTGTGGCGTAGGAGACGTAGCGGGCGTGACATCGACTTGATCTGCAATTTCTGCGTAGGATTTTTCTCGTGCCTGCGCAATAGAAATCTCTTTTTGAAGCTCTAGTTATTCGAATTTATTTTGAATAGCTTTCTTCTGCTTTAGAAACTTAGCCTTTGTGATGCATTCTGCGGCCCTAGCGCGCTCTCTGGCTCTAGCGGAGATAGCACTCTTGGAACTATTCGAGGACCGATGGCTTTTAGAAGAGTGCGATGAAGATTTGGAAGGGGTGTTACTTTGTCGAAAAGCAGCATTCTGCATCCATTCAGTGATTCTACTGTGAAAGCGTTTGATTCTAACTTGCAATTCTTCAAACCAAGAAAGAGCTTTCTCCTTTTCATTTTCTTCTAGACCTTCTTCCCAGGCTTCATAATATATGGACAATTGCTCGCAAAGTTCGTTAAATGTCTCAAGTTTAAGGTTTCGCGGTTCTTATTTTCACGGGTGAACCAATCGACAAAATTAATCTTTAGCGTGATCTTTCTTGTATTCGCAAGCATTCGTTGAACCTTTGTTCGGCTTGATACGCTCTTCCTTTATCGGTAGGCACTCGGAGACGTTCGCTACGACGAGGCAAAATATTCGATTCCTGATCAGCTGTTTCTCGGATTGCGCCATTCGGTTCGGAAGAGGGTCGGATATCGATCGGATTGTGATCGGATAATGTTCGTTCGGATATCGGTTCTTTCGTTTTATCTTCGAATGTTTGTCGGGTATCGCTCGATTCGTTCATTTCTGGTTTCAATCGGCGATGGGATTTCGAAGTTTGACGGTCAATGTCTGCTTTCAGTCACACACATATCACATATCATTTCAACAAAATGTGGCGGTGAACGTTGCACGAAAGAGTAAAATTCCAACATGTCATAACTGTAACACGGACGATTTTATTCAACAACTTATCTGCGATTGAGACGGTACTAACGGTGATGACGGTATGTCGGTAATGACGATAGTGACGATAATGACGGTTGCTGCGATAAACAGCCTGAATGTTCTACAAGGTACGGCGACGTTACGTATACAGATAATTTTACGAATGCTAGCAAATAAACGGAACGAGATACTTACAAATGATGTGAACTCTTTCAGACCGGTGAACTATGCTAAAAGCGACTTAATTTACATTGATTTATACTAAAAATGTGTGAACGCAAAATAAACAAATGAAAATAAGCAAAGAGAAAAAATGCTATTGTTATTAAATGCTGCGGAATGTCGCAGTAATAGCGGATATTGTTCATTTGCCCAGTCAAATTGCAGCTTGTAAGAGCTGCGTATTAAACCAATTCGAAATCTCATGAAAGCCGCAAATAAATACATAAACATAAGCTCCTCCCATAGAAGGATTGTATCGCTTTGTGAACACATCACCAATATGTCACCCCAGTTATGCATGCCCTAGTCTCAGTCAGCCAGCACTAGTTTCAGTTAAGCGCTAGGTACAAAGTGGTAAAAGTGTGTTTAAACTTCAAACATGGCACCACCATTCCAAAGACAGCTTCGACAGGCTCGCCAAGCATTGCAAGAGACAAACAAAGAGCGAGAAACTCTGAGAAATCTGGATATTTTCGTGCTTGATAACACTTTGCGGGAGACCACAGTTGGTCAACTTCGCGGCCATACAATGGATAACAAGTGGGCCATCTATGACCAGGTATTAAAATGTTTATTCTCGCAAACATCGACTTCTCCCGGGGTGCCTAATGAGTAATTGATGATACTATAGCATTGATGAAGTCTTGCTTACGTATTCATTTTCGTATTCATCCTTCTTATTGTCTTATCTGTGTCGTTCAATACGGTATGACCTCTAATCTTGCTGCGAAAATACTCTGTTTATGTCGTTTTTCTGCTTTGATCCAACCGACTGAGCCCCAGAGCTAAGCAATTTTACAGGAAGCTTATAATTTGTGACTGCTAGGGTGGCAGTGTTCTGATTATAATTGCAAATCTGAGCCCGGTGGGGGGAGGGGGGGGGGGAGCTTTCCCTTTTATAGCGGAACCTCGTGTTTAAGTGTGACCTCTATCCTCTAAGCTTGCTGTTAAAATACTTTTATATTCAAACCGCCTGTATTTGTTTTCCAAGCCCGCTCCACTGGTAGTCCGCGTATTTATTCTACATTTGAATTTACTGGAGGGCTACTGAACCACTTATCAAGTCACCCTTGAACGGTCCAATTGTCGTTAGTCACTTTTAATCTTGGTAATATCTCAACCAGAAAATCATACGTTCTCCCATGTCAACTAATGAGATTGGCCCTATGAAATCGCACGTTGATTTGCTCTTGTGCGATCGATACCATAGAGGCTAGGGGCGTGCACACAAAGGAATCAATGTTGAATTATTATATTTCGAGTCATGGATACAAAGTAAATAATGTTATTCAACGCTAAGGGTCGTCCCGAATCCTGTACCGTGACCACGACCTATTTAAAGGTGATCCCAATCTCACACGGCAGCCGTTGTTAAGTGACAAATCAGAGCCGTGGCAGGAGCACGTGCCACCCCCCCCCCCCCCCCCCCACCTATCCCCCCAATATTTTCAAAAGTTATCATATCAATCAATGGCTGTCGTTTTTCTAAATGGTCCAAAAGAGTCTGGGGCGAGCACGCGGGAGACCTGTGATATTCTAAAACGTTAGGGACTAGGCTCCATTTCCAAGATGGCTGCCAGCAAAATCGTAGAAAACACGAATTCCTGCAAGTTTACGTGGAAATTCTCGACTTACAAAGTTCTAGAGCGACATAAAAGCGAAAAAAATGATTGAAGCGGACTCCTAAATATGGTATGTCATGCCTAAAAAGGAAATGACCGAGTGAGCTAGAAAAACGACAGTTCTTAAAACAAGATTAACTGATATGAAGGAAATGATTAGTTAGGGCGTGGCTTTGCCCAATATTTTTTCTTAATGCTTCTGTAAAAAAATTCAACAACAAATAGAAGTTGTGAAGCTAATGCTTGCGTTTTAATTTCTAAGCTGTTCCCATTGTTCCATATCAATTGTTTTCCCTGTGAATGTCGATCGTACTGTTCTATTTTTACTACAAAGATACGTTTGGTCTATTGAATTAACACCCACAATTGAAGTCCCACACTAGGGTAGCTTTATTAAATTTAAAGTGTCTATTTCTTTTGATAAGCCGATGAAAATGATTTTGTGTGTGTGACTCAGAGTTGGGTGAGCGCTTGATTCCCCGTAAGGTTAAGGCTTGATGCGTGTACGGAAATTGGTGACCAGAGCGATATACGAAAAACTAAACTCGCATCACTTACCAATCCCGGCGTCAGGAACCTACTGATGAGTTGAGAAAATAATACATATATTCATACTTTTTATTTGGTCTTATACAGATTATGTACATGGGATAAGTTCCAAGTAAATGCAAAGGAGGACTAACAGCGTTACTGTGCTTCGTAACGCAGTGATTTTGGCAATTAATTTTCTATCATTTATTTTGTTTTTGATAACGCGCAGCTTCGATTTCGAGCGGCTTATGATTGCTAATTCGCAGTTTTGTCAGCGCAATACTGTGGTTTGTATTGTAGACCTGGCTGATAAATGTCTCAAATTCGTTCGTTGTTCTGAATATATATTCTATAGGTTCTAAGTTTGCTTTGTTGGTTGGAGTCTTTTCGTATACAAACATGTATAGCACCGACTTTGTTTTATAAATTTTTCAACTGTATTAAAATTACCAGCAATTAGATTATGGCTTTCCCATATATCTCCCAGCTTATTTCGGTAATCTTTTATTTTAAAACTCCAGAAGACTTTGTTGTCTGCCTCCTTAATCCAGTTGTATTGCATGTGGTTTTCGAGAGTTTCTGTCTTTCGTATAGATAATTTCTGCCAGAATTCTAAAGATCGCATTTTAACCTCTCCCGTGTCTTTGTAGTAATCCATGATTCCATGGCAGTACTCGCTCTTGATATCCCACTTTCAATTGCTTCAGGTAAAGAAAATCGGCTTCGAACACATGATTGTAGCTTCGTTTAACCACATGACGAGGTTGGGTGACACGTTCATCAAACAACTCCACGAGAGAGGCGAGGATATGACTCTCAAATATGCCTTTACCGAGTTCCTGGAGAAGATAGATGAGAACCGAGTGCCCATTCCTGACCTCATCCCTGTCGGGATGAGAAAGATGAAAGAGTTAGGAATAGGGAATGCCATTATCGAGATGGACTTGGTCTACAATGGGATTGACTACAAAAAGTTCACGATAAATAAGATTTGCGACCTGCTGCTTGAACGGTGAGTTGGGCGCAGGGTGCGCGCTAGCCTCGCCCCAAGGTCTTCTGGGCAATTTCCAACATGGCGTCTTGGTTAGCTAGACGACATATTAAATTGGCAAAGCTGGGGGACTATCCAATTTGGTGGATGTGATTCTTTGTAATCCGTTAGGCTAAGCTGTCACTAAATGGGTGGCTTCTAAGGCTATCTAAGCAAAAACTCATTTATTTCTCACAAACCTTTTTGTATACGATATTTGACCCATTCCCAAGCAAATTATAGTGCTAAACAAAACAAAGACAACGAAACAAAGACAACGAATAACCTCTTTTTTTTCTATAATTTGACTGTTCTAGATTCCGGTGGATTCGTGCGAATCTAAACTCCAAAGATCCGAAAATCTTTGTCAACCTAAGAGACTTCTATGACGCGATCAATAAAAGGCCCAGGCGAATCTTGAAGGTTGTGAATTATTTGTCGAGACTTCCACCTGAAGATCGTCCTTTTGGTATCGTCTACGAAGAATCAGGTAAAAATATTACAACCGATGCTCAACACACAGCTCATCGAGATCATGGGGAAGAAGTGAGGGTTAGGAGAGATTGGCACTTTTAAAATATTTAATTTGCCCTTTAACAGTTTTGAAGTTGGCTGATATAAAACTTATCAATTGTATTGAACTTCTGTTTAACACCCTGTAACGTGTTTATACTATGCCCATAGAATAAAACCTAAATTGCTACTACTTATTTGGTATATATTTAGGCATTATAACTCAACTAGAACAGGCGAATGCAATGGAAACAATGCCTTGTTAGAACTTTTATTGTCTCAAATAGTCCAATTAGTAAGAGTAACTATTCAGACTTTATTTCATGGATATAGTGTGAGCACTATGTTCATGAGAACCATTAAGACAGTAATGTTTTAACACGACTTTTGTGGTAGACACCAGTTCCACCTGCGCGCAATGCCTTATAGGTTAAATAACACAGGGAGCCCGCGCAAAACGTTACAAAGCCTTACAATGTCTCACATGGAATTGCTCAGGCTGACTTCCGTCTCTTTTCTTAATCTTGTACTATGTAAGACCCGTGACGTAGCTCTTTTAATACACGATTTACAGGAAAAAACTTCCCGGAGACCGTCGGAGTGTGGACCCGTGTGATACGGGACGAGATGGACCGGTGCGGGTTCCAGAACGGACACCTCCTAGTGCACGTACACGAGCAGTGGGGAATGCAGGATGTGACTCAGCTTAGATGCCTTGCTAACGGAGCAAACGGGATCTGGGCGGGACTTAGTAAAGAGGGGGCCTCTATGGGTCACGCATGCTCTAGCGTGACACTGATGAACCTTGTGCGCATGGGCAATAAGAAGGTAACGCAATACCCTCCTGGATCCGACTTGCACGTGACGAATTCTTTATACTGCAGAAGAAAAAAATCCGTGCAAATGAGGTGTACATTCTAGATCAACATGAATCATGGTGGAACTCAATACATTCTACATTTATTATGGCCCTATTTTATTGCTCACAAGTATGGAATATCTAATGGATAATGATATTTGTCAAAATGATAGGATGCTCTTTTAATAAAATGCTATATTGATTGAACCCAAAACATTAGTGTCACGCAGGTCGTATCATCATATATCATCACCATAATCATCATCACCATCATCATTATCATCATCATCATCATCACCATCATCATCATTACCATCACCATCACCATCATCATCATCATCCACCCTCCATCATCATCACAAACATCGTCATCCTTCTCATCAACAACAACAATAGTCAAGACGACATTGTTATCTCAATCACCACCATCATTATTACTCTCATCATTATCCATCATTTACCTCTGTCGCCATTATTACAACCATCATCAAAACCTTTTGCTACCACAGCTGTCATCATTATTCAATAATTATCATCATTATCAACACCATTACACCTATCATCGCCCTGGTCAGCAACAACCACCAGAACAGCTTTTTATCACACCACTCTCGCCACGGCACCCATTAACACTACCTACACACGTGCAGGTGCTGAAAAAGTTCAACTGCGAGGAGTTGCGCAACGCCGCCATTGCTGTTACCCGGATTGTAACAGGACGGGACCCAGACCCTCTTCAGCCGATCTATGGTGGTCGTGCTCTGGACATGGTGTTCGGTATGGACCAGTTCACGCCCGACAGCAAGGAGTTTAGGTATTAAACTTTTTCATGGCATCACTCGAGGGCAGATACAGGAATTGTTTCGGTATGAGGGGGGTAGTAAAAATCCATTTATTCTAATATTTTTTATTCTCATTTTTTTTATTGTCATTGATTCTGAGATCTCTGCACCGACGGGTTGGCATCGCCTCCCACTTCGTTTCGCCATTCTCACACGGAAAATATTTAAAACAACTTTAGTAGGGTTATTTTTCACCTACTCATTGTCATTTCCCAGCATGGCGGCTTTCTTTGGCGAGGAGCCAGTTATGCGTATAACCACCCTGGCCTCGGGCGCAATGATCGCCCTACGACTCAAGCGACTTTTTGGGGAAGACCCGCAATTCACCGAGGGACAAGGCGAGCGAATGAAGGAGGTGAGTGGATCAGGCTTTTTTTTTGACGCGCGGATTAGCCAATCAGATGCGACCTTAGTGCTTACGTTTTGGCTGAGCTCAACTAGACGTGCAGTCTCAGACAAAATGCTATGTTTTCTCTTCGGTACTTTGACTTTTGTTGCTCTCTTCTTCAATGATGAATCCAACTTTACCTACGAATTTAAATTCTGGCTTGCAATTCTTTTGTTGAACAAACAAAGCCGACGGATGATGGATAAAAAAATATTCTTCCTAACTGAAATTTGCGCGTGCAGCCTCACGTCACTAGCGCGCGACCAACGTCAATGTAGCTGATTGGCCCGTTCGTGCTCGCGCGTCTAAAAATAGCCTGATCCTAGGAAACGCCGTGACACATATATAATGCAGACGATTGCCCCTACTTATGAGCCCCTAACTACCCTACTTCCAGGCGTTCTAACCGGGTTTCCTGTGTTCATCTTAGTCACAGGTGTTCTTATCGGTTTTCCTGTGTTCAACCTATAGTCTCAGGTGTTCTTACCGGGTTTCCTGTGTTCAGCCTAGTCGCAGGCGTTCTTATCGGGTTTCCTGTGTACTACCCTACTTCCAGGCGTTCTTACCGGGTTTCCTGTGTTCAACCTAGTCGCAGGCGTTCTTATCGTGTTTCCTGTGTACTACCCTACTTCCAGGCGTTCTTACCGGGTTTCCTGTGTTCAACCTAGTCGCAGGCGTTCTTATCGGGTTTCCTGTGTACTACCCTACTCACAGGCGTTCTTATCGAGTTTCCTGTGTTCAGCCTAGTCGCAGGCGTTCTTATCGGGTTTCCTGTGTACTACCCTACTTCCAGGCGTTCTTACCGGGTTTCCTGTGTACTACCCTACCTCGAGGCGTTCTTACCGGGTCTCCTGTGTACTACCCTACTTCCAGGCGTTCTTACCGGGTTTCCTGTGTACTACCGTACTTCCAGGCGTTCTTATCGGGTTTCCTGTGTAGTTCTACCCTACTTCTAGGCGTTATTACCGGGTTTCCTGTGTACTACCCTACTTCCAGGCATTATTTCCGGGTTTCCTGTGTACTACCCTACTTCCAGGCGTTCTTATCGGGTTTCCTGTGTACTGCCCTACTTCCAAGCGTTCTTATCGGGTTTCCTGTGTAGTTCTACCCTACTTCCAGGCGTTCTTACCGGGTTTCCTGTGTACTACACTACTTCCAGGCGTTCTTACCGGGTTTCCTGTGTACTACCCTACTTCCAGGCATTATTTCCGGGTTTCCTGTGTACTACCCTACTTCCAGGCGTTCTTACCGGGTTTCCTGTGTACTACCCTACTTCCAGGCGTTCTTACCGGGTTTCCTGTGTACTACCCTACTTCCAGGCGTTCTTACCGGGTTTCCTGTGTACTACCCTACTTCCAGGCGTTCTTACCGGGTTTCCTGTGTACTGCCCTACTTCCAGGCGTCCTTTCCGGGTTTTCCTGTCCTTGGAGATAAGCCGTGAAACAACTTGAGGGCTGGGGCGATCCTGTAACGTCAGAAGTTTTACCCACCACAGGAAGCCCGATCATCAACCCGGGAAAGAACGCCTATCTATATACCTTATAAGAGATAATAATGCTACCGCCGTTCGAGCGGTGTTATCAAGACACTTCATGGTCTATTCACAGGTTCCTGCTTCGAAATGTTTTTCAAGGTTGAGAAGAACCCTGTAAGCTACCAGTGTTTCTGTTAGTAGTGAATCCTCAGGCGGCCCAAGCTCTAGGCCTGTCTAATAAAAAAATGTTAATAGAATAAACTTGTCCTTTTGGGTTCCACTGTATTTTGTATCTGATCTCGTGACTATTTCACATTCCACACGCTCGCGCAACCCGTCACTGTTCCTTGCTTACACAGCCCGAGCGAAGTGTGGCGACTCTATCTCTCTGTATATAACAAAGTTTATCATTAGTATACCTAGACAGACCTACACTTGGGCCGCCTGTGGCCAATCCTAACCAGTATACCGTTGCTAGGTGATACCAGCATCCTCGTTGCTCATTTGTACATATCCGCCTAATTCCGTTGCTAGGTGATGCTGAAAGATCTCCATGCCAACATAAAGGAGGAATACCACAGTGCCCCTGGACTTGCCATGCTGTTTGATCGCTCTGGCGGAAAGCTCACGCCCAAGATGAGTGAAGTGATTGCTAACGCTGAGATCAAGGACGTGCATATCAAAGAGCTTATCAATGAGGTAGGAGAAACACTTGAAAGCTAAATAACTTTAGGATACATCCCCGATCAGTCCGCCCTGAGAAACCCTCGGTCAGCAAAATTCCGTACTGACAACCCTCTGGTAGCTAGATACCGTACTGACAAGCTCCCGGTAGCTAAAAACCGTACTGTCAAATCCCCGGGCAGCTAAATACCGTACTGATACACCCCTGTTCAGCTTAATACCACAAACCTCCTGTATACTACTGAATATCGAGTCTAAAGCAGTATTCAGCCACCTTCAGAACCAGAACAAGCGCTTATTAAAGGTTTGCCGTTGGTGAAGAGCAGAGTTTTCGTGCCATGGCACCTGGGTTATGGTAGCCTGCGAAACAAGCTCTCGAAAAGCGACCCAGAAAAGCTACCGCATGCCGCATGAAGCCCTCGGCCAAAAATTTCATGCAACTAAGCTCATCTAACAGGTATTTGTCAAATGCGAAGAGGAGTACCAGGGGGGTAATGGAACAGGTTAATGGAGTTACCTAATAGGAAAAGAGTTCTCATTTAAGACGTGTTTTAAAGTGAATAAGTGGCTGGCCAATTAACCTTAACCCTGGGCGCTCAGGCTAATTTCAAACGTCGTTATCCATTAGCCGTATTCAAATACGTATGCAAATGGTCGAGTCGATTGCTTCATCTTCATTTTCAAGCCTTTGCATTGAATAAGGCTCATGGATAATACGACGTTTGAACTAAGCCTCATGCAAGCATTAATTCGACTTCTTATTGTGCACAGATCCGCGCCATGTGGGACGAGTGGGACCTGCGCGAGGGCGGCGAGCGTGACGACTGTCTCGAGTTTGACTCGTTTTATAGCGGCTTTATGGCGCCATACTTCGGATGCTACCGGTGCGACGAGACCAAGATGGCACTCAAGTGCATCGACATGGACAAGGACGACAAGGTGGACTGGAACGAGTTCGTGACTTATCTCAAGTGGGCTGGGCACCAGTACCCGCAGGTAATTATGCATTATGGGAAGGGCTAGGCTGACAGAAACGAGTGCACGACTTACGTCAAGTATAGTGGGGCACCAGTTACACGAATTTCTGCAAGTTTACTTGAAAGTTCTTGACTTGACATTGAACTGTTCAATGAGGGGAAACAAAAGAGAAAAACGGTTTTTGGTGTCATAGTAATTGGCGGTTGCCAATTGGAATTGGCTGAGCGACTTACGACGGTCACTTTGTGAAGTTCCAGAAAATATTTATACTCCCCCCCATGGAGGGGATTGGAAATTCCGGGGGGATGGGGGAGTCAAACTCCCGGGGGGGGGGGAATGCCCTTTTCCTTAACAGTTACTGTATTTTTTTTTCTCCGACCCCCTCCATGGGGGGATAGATATTTTCTAGAACTACACATCATAAAAACACATCATTCAAAATTTGAGAATAGAGATGTATTCGAATATGAAGTGGCACTGCTTTAAAATTTATTTTTTTTTCGCATCGCAATATATACCCAAATCATGAATGTTTCTTATGATAAAATGCGTACTTAACGACCTTCAACTCAATATATCCTCCATTGCTTGAAAACCATACTTCTCAAAAGAAGAAGTCTAAGCTTATCCCATGCTCGGTACGTAGGCTTTTAGCATTACTGGCCTTGCAAACTAAGTCCCAGCAAGGCCGCCGTGGCGCGTGTGACGTCACACGCTCAGAGCCTAAATACTGTGATATGTGTGTTTATTAGGTTGAGAACTCACACGCTCAGAGCCTAAATACTGTGATATGTGTGTTTATTAGGTTGAGAACTCACACGCTCAGAGCCTAAATACTGTGATATGTGTGTTTATTAGGTAGAGAATGCAGAACAGCTACTGTCAACTGTGTTCCGTAAAGGTCTCATCCCAGCCATGCAGGACGAGGTCATAAAGCAGAAACTCAATGACTTACCGAAGCTCGAAGGGGGAGAAATGGATGACGACGACGACGACATCTTTGACTAACAGGATCGATAATAGTTCGGTAGACTTCTATGGTGTACTAGATAAATGCTAATCGGTATGTATCTTTGCCAATAGCAGATTTGCGATAGCTTGGTTAATTAATAGAAGGGAATTCAAACCACAGCCGCCTTGTGAATTACCCTAAAATAAAAAAAAAGCTGCTCTAATGCTGATAAAGTGTTTTGATATGTTGGGTGTAAAAGGAGACTTGTATGGGGTGTATATTGACAAAAAAGGGCGTAAATAAAAATAAACACAGGGTTAGAAATCTTAGTAATCTTGTTTATGTACCTTCATACGGCGTCCAGAGACCAGGATTCAACCATACATACGTTACCCATTAACCACTGCGGGTAACGAAACATTGATTTGCGGTTCCACCCTTTTGGAAAAACCCAAATTCATTAGACGGGAATGCAAAGAAGCTTATTTGTTATATTTTCCTAGAGTCCCTGAAAACAACACTCTGATTGCGTAAGAGAATTCAACTTTTATTATACAAATCCACCACAGCTAGACCGCAAATCTGGGATAGCCCTGATCCATTACACAACAAATACAAACATCTTGAGACTAGGCTCGGTTTCCAGCCGTGGTTGTTTCGATGCGCCCGCGATCCTCTCCTATTCCAAGGCTGGGCGCTGGGTACGAGACTTTGTCTGGATTAGCCAATCAGAAACTTACATTAGCATAATGTAAATACATTAGCATAATTACCACGCTTAGAGTTCAAAATGGCGGCCGGAGGGTTCGCGAAAGTGTTCAACTCATAGTTAGAAAAGTTCGGTTAGGAAGACTGTAAGGCCCCAGCAAAAACTTGCCGTGAAAGAGCTCTCTTTTAGGCAGGAAAACCCCGAGTCCGCACATCACGCATAATTATCTCAGTTACGATGTGACGTCACGAACAGGAGTCAGTGTAGGAGAGCGCGACGTAACCACGGCTGGAAACCGAGCCTTGTTCAAATGACTTCGGGCTACCTGTGGCTGCGAGAGCGTATTGTGAGCACTCAGTTTTAGCAGACAACAACTCTTTACATTTATTTCGATATGATGAACTTTACAAAAAATACTTCCTTTGATATTAACAAAATAGAAAAAAAGTTGCAATTACAACATTTATTCCTAATTAACATTTCTATATTGCTATTGAAAAACATTATTCTCCCTCTAAAAATTGTGGCGCAAAATTTGCCATTCAATTATTTACCCTTTCAAATGCGCTTACTTCCAACGCAACGACGCGTACATGGCAGAATCAGTTACATTTGAATTATCCAATTCGGCATAAACGAAAAGAACCGTATATGGACCCACCCTATCCCATACGGTATTTATTTCTATTTGTTTACTTAAATACGGCGATATATTCTACCAATGCCAGAATGAACCTTAAAAGGTTTTCAAAAGGCCCAGAGTGTTTGAACGGTGATGTGACTCGAGCAAAATAGAATAAAGGATCATAGCTTTGAAACTTTGAAGTGCGTTGATCCGGCTTGCGTGACGCGATAGGGTATAAAACCCAATGCAAATTTCAGTAGAAAAAAAAAAACAGTGAAATTCACCCTACAATAAAAACGGCTAAATTAATATTTCTAACGGATCAACAAATACACGAAACTAATATATTGCCAAAGTAATGAGTTTAAACCATTAAAAACAAAAACAAAATAAAAGTGTCACGCACGTGTACCGACGGACATCATCCGAGCGCTCACGAACCAACCAATGCATTACGCCAAGACACCGTGTTAGTACTTCATATAAGGTTAGGATAAGCGAGATAATGCGAGTTAATAGAGTACTAACCCACTTACAGACTGAGTAAAACCCAATAGAACTCAACAGACGATGTGCGTGGGTTTAATTGCTAAAATTGTGTGTCGAAAGTGGACACTTCACACGAACATTGACCTTCTCTCTAGGAAACTTGCTCTCAAAACCAGACGCTCCTTTTGCTTTAGTTGAAACGCGTCTCGTTTTATAAAAAAAAAACGACTTCGCACAATACTAATCAGCCTTTGGGCTATAGTATAGCCGTATATTGGGTCCTTTAAAGAGCCTTTGTCACTCACGCCTTTGTTGTTGTTTAAATTCATTATTGGAAGACAGATCAAGTAAAGAAAACTAAAAAGAAAATTAAAAAAAAAAAATTACCAAACTCACTCGAATAGCTCAATAGCTTTGTCATATCAGCTTTATTGCACTGTTTAGACCTTCTACTCTCGAAAACAACAACTCAATATTTCTGTGAAGGGCATACCCTTTAAACTGTGTCACGACCACCGTTCAAAGTCTACACACTAGTGTTAAATAGACGCGGTGTTGCCTTTTTTCACCAGTGACAGGGAATAAAATCAGGAAAAACGTTTTTTTCGGTCTGAAAAGGTCATGTACCAAATGCCTGGAAAAGGAATCTTTGATCGATTGATCGTTCCTGGTATTGGTGACGGTCACGAGCTCTCTGACGGCTCGGTGTCATGTTTAACGTGGGGCGGTACATAGAAGAGACCAGCGGCGCCAGCGAGTATCAAGTCACCGACCAGCGGTGTTGACCGTCTTGCGCATGTCCCCTTGTTATATCATCTCATGGTAAGGCCGAGAGAGGTGGTACTGTTACCTTGCTTGAGCATACTGGAATTCTGTGCGCAAGGACAGACGGTGTTAAAAGTAATTGCCACCATCGTGTGACTAGTATTATTACTACGGCACGATATCATTCGTTAAAATGTGAGATTCTAGAAAACACTCAGACTCAACACCATCCTACGAATTTCCTGGATTTAAGACCCAACCTCATCCCAGGAATTTTCTGGACATCAGACCCAACCCCATCCTAAGAATTTCCTGGACTTCAGACCCAACCCCATCCTAAGAATTTCCTGGACTTCAGACTGGACTTCAGACCCAACCCCATCCTAAGAATTTCATGGACTACAGACCCGACCCAATCCCAAGAATTTCCTGGACTTAAGACCCAACCCCATTCCAGGAATTTCCTGGACATCAGACCCAACAACATCCTAAGAACTTCCTGGACTCCAGACCAAGACTCATTCCAAGTATTTCCTGGACTTCAGAACCGACCCCATCCCCAAAATTTTCTTGGCTTCAGACTCCTAGGACCTTGGATAATGTCCTAATGCTGATAGTGCTGACGAAAATGACGATTGTAATTATGATGACGCGACAGTGGTTGTCACGATATTACTCTTCGTGACGTCAATAGGTGGCTATAGTAATTGATATTCTAATGTTTACCTCCTCGTCGATGTACTTCGCTAGCTCTGTTCTCAGCAGTCCATATTTCTCCTTCATATCGTCGTGGTACATACGCTGGTCTTCTTTAATCAACTGGTTATTGATCTCTAGCGCTTTACCGCAGAACTTCAGGAATTCCCTAGAGAAAAAGCAACGTCGTGTTACATTTCAAACAATTTGTACCTCGCTGTTTGCTTCGACAACGTTTACTTTGGAAAAGGCTGTACTTCCTCACTTGAAAAATCAAGCTGCTAAAAAAAACCCACCCCTCTCCGGAAAGCACCAACTTTACCCACCAGTATACGGCTACTCGAAGTGTCCTTCCACCAGAAAGCCCTAACCCCCCCCCCCCCCCCCCCCCAAGAAAGCACCGCCTTAACCCACCTGTACACATTCTGTAGCCGCTCGATGTGTTTGCCTGGATGCTTGTGACACACAGTCTTGTCCAGGAAGGCTTGGGCGTACGCTAGAGGCCCAGCGTTAACCTGCAAACCGGCATAAATACACGCAATATTATACCATTTATCATAGAGCTACTCTGCTTCGCACACTCTAACACAGGGGATGTACGCCCTAACTCAGAGACAACCCAACACAAGTCAATCTCTATCCCAGGGGATGTACGCCATAACTCAGAGACAACCCAACACAAGTAAATTTTTTATAACAGGTTAGTCATTAAACAAGTCGGTAAGCCCGGCTGAAATACAAAATTATAAAAGAGAATATTAAAATTTTGATTTTCTTCATTGCTGGGAGATCTTAAAGGTTCCTTTTGTATTAGAACCTGTTCCAAGTTTTAGGCTAAATAGTTTTTAATGGGAGTCTAAATTGGTATTTTTAGGTTTTTAACAAGTTCTTTAATTCTAGGTTCTTATAAACGGGTAAGTACTGTACTCTAATCCCCGGGGCTGTACACCTCCCTCAGAAACAACCCCAAAAAAGCTCATATCCTATATTACTATAAATCCACTCGCATACTATCACAAATCTCGTAATTTGATTGGTTCCCGTACTCACTTTCTATTGAGCCATAGATAGTGAGTAGCGAAAAAGCCAGTTTTTTCGCTCCAATAGCGGTTATTTATTACTGAGAATTATTAAAATCGTATTTTTTCTAAGGTAGCATGTGAGTGGATTTATACTAAAACAATTACGCGCCACGCACTACGCGCCTCGTTGACTATCTATTGACTCATAGAAAACTGGAACTCGTAGTCTAAGGCTAAGTTCAAACGTCGTATTATCCATGAGCCGTACTCAATGCAAATGCATACAAATAAATCAAGTCAATTGTTTGATCTCCATTTGCATGCATTTGCATTGAATACGGCTCATGGAAAATATTACGTTTGAACTTAGCCTAATTGTTAAATAAAGTAGTCACTCAAACAAGAAATTGCCTGTATGACAACTTTATCATCATAACATAGCCTTATCAGTTATGGCAACTCAGCGGGGTCTCCTCGTGGCCATGCGCACGCATATTTACCTGTACACTGACGCTGCCCTGCAGCACGAGTTGCAGCCTCTTCATGTCGGGTGGGGACTGGGTGGTGACTTGCTCCAGTTCCTTTACCTTGTTTTGCATCTCATCATACGCGACCTGAGACACCGACAACGAATAGCGTGCTTAGTCAACTGAATATTTACCCACGTAACGCATACCATCATAGGCGACCTGGGACGCTGAGAACGAATAGCGTGCTTAGTCAATTGAATATTTACCCACGTAACGCATACCATCATAGGCGACCTGGGACACCGACAACGAATAGCGGGTTTAGTCAATTGAATATTTACCCACTTTACGCATACCATCATAGCCGACCTGGGACACCGACAACGAATAGCGTGCTTAGTCAATTGAATATTTACCCACGTAACGCATACCATCATACGCGACCTGAGACACCGACAACGAATAGCGTGCTTAGTCAATTGAATATTTACCCACATAACGCATACCATCATACGCGACCTGCGACACCGACAACGAATAGCGGGTTTAGTCAATTGAATATTTACCCACTTTACGCATACCATCATAGCCGACCTGGGACACCGACAACGAATAGCGTGCTTAGTCAATTGAATATTTACCCACGTAACGCATACCATCATACGCGACCTGAGACACCGACAACGAATAGCGTGCTTAGTCAATTGAATATTTACCCACATAACGCATACCATCATACGCGACCTGAGACACCGACAACGAATAGCGGGTTTAGTCAATTGAATATTTACCCACGTAACGCATACCATCATACGCGACCTGAGACACCGACAACGAATAGCGTGCTTAGTCAATTGAATATTTACCCACGTAACGCATACCATCATACGCGACCTGGGACACCGACAACGAATAGCGGGCTTAGTCAATTGAATATTTACCCACATAACGCATACCATCATACGCGACCTGAGACACCGACAACAAATAGCGGGTTTAGTCAATTGAATATTTACCCACGTAACGCATACCATCATAGGCGACCTGGGACACCGACAACGAATAGCGTGCTTAGTCAATTGAATATTTACCCACGTAACGCATACCATCATAGGCGACCTGGGACACCGACAACGAATAGCGGGCTTAGTCAATTGAATATTTACCCACACAACGCATACCATCATAGGCGACCTGAGACACGACAACGAATAGCGGGTTTAGTCAATTGAATATTTACTCACGTAACGCATACAATCATACGCGACCTGAGACACCGAAAACGAATAGCGTGCTTAGTCAATTAAATATTTACCTACGTAACGCATACCATCATAGGCGACCTGGGACACCGACAACGAATAGCGTGCTTAGTCAATTGAATATTTACCCACGGAACGCATACCATCATACGCGACCTGAGCCCCCTACAACGAATAGCGGGCTTAGTCAATTGAATATTTACCCACGTAACGCATACCATCATATGCGACCTGAGACACCGACAACAAATAGCGGGTTTAGGTAATTGAATATTTACCCACGTAACGCATACCATCATAGCCGATCTGGGACACCGACAACGAATAGTGGGTTTAGTTCATTGAATATTTACCCACCTAACGCATACCATCATACGCGACCTGAGACACCGAAAACGAATAGCGTGCTTTTTCAATTCAATTAAATATTTACCTACGTAACGCATACCATCATAGGCGACCTGGGACACCGACAACGAATAGCGTGCTTAGTCAATTGAATATTTACCCACGAAACGCATACCATCATACGCGACCTGAGTCACCTACAACGAATAGCGTGCTTAGTCAATTGAATATTTACCCACGTAACGCATACCATCATAGGCGAACTGAGACACCGACAAAAAATAGCGGGTTTAGTCAATTGAATATTTACCCACGTAACGCATACCATCATACGCGACCTGAGACACCGAAAACGAATAGCGTGCTTAGTCAATTTAATATTTACCTATGTAACGCATACCATCATAGGTGACCTGGGACACCGACAACGAATAGCGTGCTTAGTCAATTGAATATTTACCCACGTAACGCATACCATCATACGCGACCTGAGTCACCTACAACGAATAGCGTGCTTAGTCAATTGAATATTTACCCACGTAACGCATACCATCATAGGCGACCTGAGTCACCTACAACGAATAGCGTGCTTAGTCAATTGAATATTTACCCACGTAACGCATACCATCATAGGCGACCTGGGACACCGACAACGAATAGCGGGCTTAGTCAATTGAATATTTACCCACACAACGCATACCATCATAGGCGACCTGAGACACGACAACGAATAGCGGGTTTAGTCAATTGAATATTTACTCACGTAACGCATACAATCATACGCGACCTGAGACACCGAAAACGAATAGCGTGCTTAGTCAATTGAATATTTACCTACGTAACGCATACCATCATAGGTGACCTGGGACACCGACAACGAATAGCGTGCTTAGTCAATTGAATATTTACCCACGTAACGCATACCATCATACGCGACCTGGGAAACCGACAACGAATAGCGGGTTTAGTCAATTGAGCTATTCAATGTTTGGTACAATAAGAGGTGGGGCTGGCGCAGCCACCAGGTCCCACTGGCCCTAAGGGTGACACTGGCGCCACAGGCCCCACCGATCCCACTGGCCCTAAGGGTGACACTGGCGCCACTGGCCCCACTGGCCCTAAGGGTGAAATTGGCGCCACAGGCCCCACTGATCCCACTGGCCCTAAGGGTGACACTGGCGCCACAGGCCCCACTGGCCCCACTGGCCCTAAGGGTGACACTGGCGCCACAGGCCCCACTGGCCCTAAGGGTGACACTGGCGCCACAGGCCCTGCTGGCCCCACCGGTCCCACTGGCCCTAAGGGTGACACTGGCGCCACAGGCCCCTTTATACCGGCGGTCGGTGCTATCATATAATCAAAACAAACCCATTTTTGATGACTAATTTGTATTATTGTTGTATGCATTTTTCAAAATTTAAGAAATGCCCTCTTTAAAAACAAATTTATCAGCATTGCTGTTATTATTAAGCATGTCTATTGTAAACATATGTTGTACAGAATTGAAAAAACTGTTTAACTAGTTTCTCACTTATGCTAAACTATATGTATGTGGTTCTTTAGCTGATCACAATAGAAGCAGACCAAGATAATATGACTTTCACAATTGCGTCAAATGAAAACATAAACAGTTACATTAGAGAAACGGTACTACCGTGAACACCGGTTATACCATATTTGTTTACATACATTGTTTCTATTTATTTTCAGTAATTTCAATGAGCAAGCACTAACCAATGTCTATCATAAACATATGTTGTACAGAATATTAGGCTTGAAAATCTGTTTAACTAGTTTCTCACTTATGCTAAACTATATGTATGTGGTTCTTTAGCTGATCACAATAGAAGCAGACCAAGATAATATGACTTTCACAATTGCATCAAATGAAAACATAAACAGTTACATTAGAGAAACAGTACTACCGTGAACACCGGTTATACCATATTTGTTTACATACATTGTTTCTATTTATTTTCATTAATTTCAATGAGCAAGCACTAACCAATGTCTATCGTAAACATATGTTGTACAGAATATTAGCCTTGAAAATCTGTTTAACCAGTTTCTCACTTATGCTAAACTATATGTATGTGATTCTTAGCTGATCACAATAGAAGCAGTTCAAGAATATGACTTTCACAATTGCGTCAAATGAAAACATAAACAGTTACATTAGAGAAACAGTACTACCGTGAACACCGGTTATACCATATTTGTTTACATACATTGTTTCTATTTATTTTCATTAATTTCAATGAGCAAGCACTAACCAATGTCTATCGTAAACATATGTTGTACAGAATATTAGGCTTGAAAATCTGTTTAACTAGTTTCTCACTTATGCTAAACTATATGTATGTGGTTCTTTAGCTGATAACAATAGAAGCAGTCCAAGAATATATGACTTTCACAATTGCGTCAAATGAAAACATAAACAGTTAACCCTAGTAGGTTAGCATAAAAAAGATAATTAGGTTCTTCATTTGCAGGGTTTTACTTTAATCAGAATATTGAAAATAATTACTTATCAAGACATTTATTATTGATCCTATTACATTATAAAGCCCATTGCATACTAACCTTTCACTGCAATCCATGTTCTGCTCATCAAGTCCTTAAAATAGGTGAATTTCGCGTAGAAAGGACGGGAGTAAACGGCTAATAGCCGTTCGTTTAGAGGTTATGATAATGGCGTTCGTTCGACCGTTATGGTTTTGCGTCTTGGGCCCAAGCTCCTCTCGGCCACTAAAGCAAAGGACGCCCGGTGCATTTTCATTTTACGGTCTTCTATCCAGTGCCGTACATTACTATTTTTGGTTATATCGATTTACCTACTTATTATGCAAATATTCAAAATGGCCGCGCGGAGTTTGAAACTTGAATTTGTTTTGTTAGCGAGACGTCGCATCGCAAAAATCGACCAAAACAGCAACACATCCTGCTCTATACTAACTTTGATATTTGATTGATGAGTTCCTGTGCTCGAAAGTAAAATATCGTTTAGGAAACCTTTTCAAATTGAGCGCTTTTATTGGAGACTGTCGTAAAATCGAACTCTCTTCGTAATGTTTACGTTTAGAAAAAGAGAAATATGAGTGTGATGGACCAAATTCTACGGCTTAGGACCTTGACAGGACTAAACTAGGATAAATGAGGATCATGGCATACTAAAACAATTTTCACCACAAGCCGAAACGAGTGCCCACAGGGTATGGTGAAAGTTGAGAAGAGCGGAGGTTGAATTGTGAGGACGATAGTGCGAGTCGAGGCCCAACGTCTATACAACAGGGAAAAATCGCCGAAGAATAGGTATGAAAATTTGTGTCAACATTTAGCCGAAAAGCATTTTACCCTACCCTTGTCTCTCGGGGGTTCGCTTCTTATCACCCTTTAGCTAAATGTCTTGCCCTGCGACCACCACAACAACATGGGGGGGGGGGGGGGCACTCTAGCTGTAAACATGGCTGTTGGTTCCGACAGATACGAACATTTTATGCTCCCAAAAGAATGGAACCGCGCTACCCCTAATATACCTGCATCTGAACTCTATACCCAAAACTCCACCAAGAATAGATAGCCCCCCCTTCCCCAAAAAAAGTAACCCAAATCTGAGTTCTATTCGTAAAACATACAAAAGCTTGAAACTTGGCAGTCCCGTAAAAAAAGTTTTAGAAGGAAAATTTGCTTATCAAATTTAATTTATTTTTATTCCCTTTTATAAAAAAACTTTATCCTCCTCACCTCCAAGGCCCTAGTCATCAAACCCGGTACAATTTTACTTCCTTGTCTTCGCACCTTGTGTGAGCACACCACATGTGACATGCCCTCATTCATCACAACCTCACTCCCCTTACCATGCATTTCTCAACCTTTAATTTTACACTCTATGCCTTTTCCTATTTGTCTGCACACACCATAAAATAGCCCCCATTGAGTAAGCGCATTACATAGCCACTCAAACCATTGCCCCTCTAAAATCTAATGCTAGAGGGGCATAATATGTTAAAATAAGCATTTGCAATAAGAACTTTTTGATGAATTAGCCCCCCCTACTCATCCTCAAAAATACCCAAACCCGAGTTCTATACGTAAAATATACCAAGCATAGAAACTTACCTCCCAAATAAATAACCAAACCTAAATTCTATAGCCCAAGCATACAAAATCTTGCTATAAGGGAGCTTCAACTCTCAGATTTGCTTATTAAATAAAATCAATTTTATTCCATTTTTATAAAAAAGACAACAAACAAACTCTGTGCAATAGGCACTGAGATAAAAAATGCTCCTGAAGTATCACCAAATATAAATATTTATTTTCCATACAGTATGATATCTATGACTGCACAATCATACTCCTAGAATCTCCAAGGCCTAGTAATAAAACCTGGTACAAGAGGGGTAAAAAGAAGGGCATAATATGCTAAAATAAGCATTTGCGATAAGGACTTTTTGTCAAATTAGCCCCCCCCCAAAAAAAAAAAATAAATACCCAAACCTGAGTTCTATACATAAAATATACCAAGTATAGAAACTTACCTCCCAAACAATTACTCAAACCTATATACCCCAAACATATAAATTCTTAATATCACTATAGTTTTAAAGGGGAGCTTTAACACTCAGACTTGCCTATCAAATCAAATTAATTTAATTCTATTTTTATAAAAAAAAGACTCTTTCCGAATATAATAGAGACTGGCGAGAAAAAAAATAAGCCTGAAGTATCACCAAATATGAATAGATATTTTCCATATGATATCTGCTCTAGTGAAGCTTGGAGCCTCTGGTACCCAGGGTATGACTATACTCCCATTCTCCTATTATCTCCAAGCCTAGTAATCAAACATGGTACAAGTTTACTTCATCTTCACAACCTGTGTCAGCACCCCCAATTAGACATACCCTTAGTCACCACCCCTTTGCCCTTACCATGCCTTTTCCTCACCCTAGTTTACACTTTATGCCTTTTTCCATTTGTCTGCACACACAATGAAATACACCCTCAATGGCTCTAACTTGGTGTTAGAACCTGTGTATTAAGCACGATTTGTGTCACAAAACTTCCTTTTTTAATAAAATGGATCATGATGAAAACAGAGCTGGATACAATGAAGTCCTTTGGGGATGGTTCTGACACTGAGGTATACATACACCCCTCATTGAATAAGCACATTACATAGCCCCTCAAAGTGCCCCCTCTAGAATCCATTTATAAAAAAAGCCATAATGTGAGCATTTGTGGTAAGGACTTTTTTTTACAACGAGTAATAGCAAAGTAATGCAGCAATGAATAATGACTGCCATCCCTGAGATTTACTGATCATAGCAAATCTATTTATTCCAGGATCAAATATAAACATTTAAACAGTACTTTCATGTAGTGTCTTTAAATTGCATACAATAAACAGTGACTCGCGGCCATTCTGTATAAGATTTATTTTAGTTTCAATATCCCAGCTAAAATTTTTCTTGGAGTGTCTTCATTCCGAGTGCGAAAGCAAAATAAATCCAGGGAAATTTTGTGCATTTGTATGACTTGATGAAACGTACAGACTTGACTTGATGAAACGTACGTCAGCGGTCGTCGGCCATGGCGGCCATGGATTTTGTAGCTCCTTTGATATTGCTTACCATCGCCTGTTACTCTCTTAATATTCGTACGAACCAAGATAAATCAAACACGAAATGCTTGTTAATAACACAGGGAAAGCATTCGGCGTTCAATGCATCCGAAACAATCGGATTAGAGGCTCTACATCGTCTCCGGGTATCTGCTACAAGGCCCGCCATCTTGGATTTAAAACGGCCCAAACTCTTCACGCTTCTGTCCTTACTCCTGCTGAGTGGTTCTGTCGAGCCAAATCCTGGGCCTAACTACAAATTCCCTTGCGGAATCTGCAGCAAACCGGTACGGATAAACCAGCGAGGAATTCAATGTGACTTTTGTGATATTTGGTCTCATATTCGTTGCCTGAACATGAACACGATTATATATGACGCTCTCGCCAATTCATCTTGCGTCTGGGAATGTTGCGCCTGCGGGATGCCCAATTTTTCGAGCTCCCTCTTGGACTCCTTCGCTATGGTCCAATGTTCAAACCAGTTCTCGTGTCTTGATTCCTCTGATACCACTCTGGGCCCTCCTCTCCTTTCTTCGTCTCCTGGCGATCAGCAGTATTCACCCGACTCCACAACATCATGTTCTCAATCATCTAAACCTATAAGGAAGCACTCCCTGACTATTTTGACAGTTAATTGTCGAAGTTTGAGAAGTGAGAGGAAGAGATGTGAACTTCAGTCCCTTGTGGATACCTTCAAACCTGATATCATCAATGCCACTGAAACTCATATTGACGACAATGTCCTTACAGCTGAACTAGGGCTTCAGGGTTATGAAATCTATCGTCAAGACAGGAAATGTGGAGGTGGAGGTGTTCTGGTTGCAACAAATCAGGATTCTATTATATCTTCTAGAATCCACTCACTTGAGGATGAACATGTTGAGTCTGTATGGTGCAAAATTGAAATTGCTGGCACCAAGCCATTATATAATGGGTGTATGTACAGAACCCCAGACCGCCAGCCCGAGTCTATTTACTACCTAGACTCAACATTGAACAAAATCACATCAAGCCCTTGTTTGCCTAACGTCCTAGTCACTGGAGATTTTAATCTACCTGATATCTCCTGGGACTGCACGGACTGTGAGAATAAATATATTGTTAAGGCTAACCCCCAATATGGAGTTCTGGTTAATCAAGCCTTTATTGATACCATCCATGAACATTCTCTGTCCCAAGGTGTAACAGAGCCAACTAGAGAAAACAACATCCTCGATCTGGTGCTGACAACTAATCCGGATCTGATCTCCAGGACTGAGGTGCTCAATGGCATGAGTGACCACAGCATAGTCCTTTCCACTGTCAATCTGAAAACACGTACACCCAAGAAAAAACCCCGCAAGGTTTTCTTCTATAAGAAGGCTGATGTCTATGGTCTAAGGGCAGCCGTTGCTAATGCACTAGCCCCTGATTGGCAGGAATGGGACCAGCCTATTGAAACATACTGGGCTTTTTTCAAGGACACGCTTTCTAGCATTATGGACACTTATATCCCTCACAAGCATTTATCTGGTCGTTGGAATGTACCCTGGATGACCGGCGAAATCAGAAGAGCCATTAGGAAGAAGCAAAGGCTCTACAATAGGGCCAAAACCACACAACGCCAGTCTGACTGGATGAAATTTAAAAAGCTCAGAGCCAAAGTCAAAGAACAATTAAGAGAATCATATCACTCATATATTGCCAACCTGCTCAAACCTCCAGAACAAGACAAAAAGCCATCTATGGGTAAACGATTTTGGTCCTTTGTCAAGTCTAGGCGCAGGGATACGGTGGGAGTTGCTGGTTTACGAGAAACGCCTGATGGCAATGTCATCACAGACAGCAAGACCAAAGCTGAGATTTTAAGCAATCAATTCAAATCAGTTTTTACAGTTGAGGACACATCCAACCTCCCAGTGCTGCCTACATCACCCTTTCCTGACATCGCCGATCTGACACACGTGGTATTGCTAAGCTCCTAAAGAGTGTTGATGTGCACAAAGCTAGTGGACCCGATCAAATCCCTTGTTGGATACTAAAAACTGCAGCTGAAGAGCTAGCCCCCTTTTTGCAAAAGCTGTTCACCTACTCACTTCTTACTGGGCAGATTCCCAAGGATTGGTGCAATGCTAACATTCATGCAATTTTTAAGAAAGGGAATAAGTCCCTAGCTTCTAACTATCGTCCTATATCTTTAACGTCAATCACTTGTAAAATCATGGAACACATTTTGTTTCGCCACCTAATGTCCCATCTCGACAGCAATAATATCCTCCTACATATACAACATGGCTTCAGGAAAAAGTATTCCTGCGAGACGCAACTCATCACTGTGCTCCACGAACTGTGTTACAATCTTGACCAAGGAAACCAAACTGACTGCATTCTACTTGATTTCTCAAAGGCTTTTGATAGGGTTGCCCATGGGCGTCTGCTTCAGAAACTTGATTTTTACGGTATCCGTGGAAAGCCACTTACGTGGGTCAGGTCTTGGCTAATCCACAGAAATCAAACAGTTGTTGTAGAGGGGGAGACATCAAAATCAACCAGAGTCACATCAGGGGTCCCCCAAGGGACTGTCCTGGGACCACTGATGTTCTTCTTGTTCATCAATGACATCAACTCAGGGATTACTTCACGTATTAGACTTTTTGCGGATGACACCATCTTATATGGCCTAATCGAAGGCCCACAGAGTGCAGCAGTTATTCAGAAAGACCTTGATCTCCTTTTTAAATGGTCTAAAACATGGCAAATGTCATTCAACGCCGACAAGTGTAATATTATCAGAATACATAGATCCAAGTCTCCCATTGTTTATAATTATACGCTGGGTGGGACTCCATTAAAAGCTGTTCAGAGCCACCCATACTTGGGTGTAGAGTTGTCCTCATAACTGAACTGGAACACTCATGTCACTAATATTGTTGGAAAGGCTAACAAATCACTCGGTTTTATAAGGAGAAATCTTGGGGCTTGCCCTGATTTTGTTCGAGAAATAGCGTACACTACCCTCGTGCGCCCACGTGTGGAATTTGCTTCTAGTGTGTGGGATCCACATGTCCAGAAGCAAATAAAGGACCTAGAGAGCGTACAAAGGAGAGCGGCAAGATTCGCAAAGAACTGCTACATTTATGAACCAGGGACTGTGACAGGCTTACTAAAAGAACTCAAATGGCCCTCCCTCCAGCTACGAAGGAAGATGGCGAGACTTACTATGTTCTACAAAATGGTGTATGGCCTTGTAAACATAAATATTCCCAAAGATCTCCTACAAACTCGCAAGCAATCTACTCGCTCCTCTCACCCCAAGAGGTTCATAAACCTGCCTTCGAACACAAATACTTCTAAATTTAGCTTTTTAACCCGCTCGCTTAAAGAGTGGAACTTACTGCCAAATAACATAATAGAGGCACCAACTCTTGCTAAATTTAAGGAGCTGTTATCCAGTGAATTTTGCATATAATGTTAAAATGAAGAGACAGTAGTGTTACATTATTACTTTATTTTGTATTCTTTTTCCTTTTACATTTATTTCATTTCCTTTTGTTATTGTAATTTTATATATCCGCCTCATGCTCACGCTTTGCGGATTACAATATATAAATAAATAAATAAATAAATAAATAAGTACAACTAGATAATTGGTGATCAACGTTATAGCCTGCTAGCAGTGGCTTACCCTTCCGCGTTCATTACAGTACGATTCGGTGAAGTCGTAAAAATAACCCTGCAATATATGACGCACTGAGTCGGTGAAATCCCTGCTTAAACAGATAAGAAGAAATCACTGCTAGCAGAGAGTTAAAAAGCGGCGTTCAACATGATTTTCCCGATTCAACGGAACCGCCATTTTGTTTTCCCACTCTGAGTTGAGGCGTGTCCGCGTGAGACTGGGCATAGTAATACTCATCTCTGATTGGTTAATCAGATTGTTTATCAAATATAACCAAAAATGGTAATGTTCCGCACTGCTATCTGCAAAGCGGGACTTCTTTTCTTATAATCTCAAGAAGCATTTCTATTAGAAACAATATATATTATGTTTAAATCAGATCTAAGATTTTAAAACAATTATCACCCTTCGTATCTTTCTTTTCAATGTAGTACTAATTCTGAAAAAAAATACACCTCATAAAACTCGTGTTCGAGTCCAATGCCAGTCTTTGATTACGTTTCTTATTGTTGTAGTATAGCTTTCAGTGAACCAGTTGCAAGCATTTGTTATTGATCGAGGAGTGACATATTCTTTATCATGGAGTTTCAGACTTGCTCGTTCAGGTGTACCTCTGTCTCTTTTTTCCGCGAGGGCTAGCCTAAGAGTCAACCTACCCTTCGGGGATAGGGCTAGTCTGCGTGCAGGCTATAATGCAGATGTAGACAGGTGAAAGAAAGAGATATTGGCCGTTTCTGTTTCGACAGTAGCGGTCGGCATTTGTGGCGACGGAGAGCGACTCCTTAGCTGGCTAATGTTTAAGTACACCTTGAATTTGAGAGAGAATGAGGGTCTTTGGTATTGATTGTGGTGCCTTTTGATCGAGAGTAAACGTTTGAAACTTACTTCTTTATACTACGTATTCGTGGACAATAAGGACTGTATTACTCCGTCATAGTACCGTGTCATTTAGAATATTGTTATTCACTTTGAAAGTTGCTTTGTGTTACAAATTCTGTTCCCAACTGTCATGCACAAAAAATGAATATTTCTTTTAAGAGAATGCACAATATTGATGACTTCGCTCATGGACACTACGAAAAAGATGGATGGAGCGCCAGTTCTGACGAGGAATGGAAGATGGATGTACACAGGGCCACTTCTCGTTCCTGCTCAACGATGAGCAACGTATGCTTGACGAGCAGGACGAGACAAGTGTGGGGATTGCCCTGAGGGGGCTTGAATTGATGTATAAGAAAAGAACGGGCAGGAACTTGCCCATGACCCACCCGGTCATTTTTGACGAACTGAAAAGAATGAGGCTGAAAAGTTCAAGCGCCAAGCAGCCGCTAGCGCTGATCGCGCCCCCTACCGACGCTCTGCGTCGTCTTCGTCGCCGGCAGGCAAATGCAAAACAGGGCCTTGGGATCCATGTAAGTCACTTGACACTACAAAACCGTAAATCAATTTATCTTTATTTAACCGATTGCATTGTGTTTCTGTGTCTAGACTGATCCCATCCCACTCGTCATCCACACTGTGGCTTCGGAGGAGGCTGCCTGCCAGGTAGGACGCACGAAACTTGCTCGAGGAAACATGCACGAGCACGTAATAGAAACATGCACGAGCACGTAATAGATTGCAGGACTCTGAATTAAATCTGTTGTCTTTCTGTGTTTAGACTGACCCCTTTCCGACCGGCCTAGAAAGCTGCAACACAGCTTGCCAGGTAGGACGCACGAAACTTGCTCGAGGAAACATGCCCTAGCACGTAATAGATTGCAGGACTTTGGATTAAATCTGTTGTCTTTCTGTGTTTAGACTGACCCCGTCCTGACCATCACCAATGCACCCATCGAGGGAGCGACCAGCCAGGTAAGACGTTTGGCAATTGCCTGAGCACCTAACCCCATTGCTCGACCTCTGAATTTACCAAGTTATATGTCTCTGCCCAGTGTGATACCCCTGGCGCCCTTGAGGTGGACGAGCAGGATGAGAAGGACGATGTAAAGGAAGAAGAAGAAGAAGACGAGCAAAAGGTACAAATTTAAATGCCATAGTGCTGATGGCCTCACGTGTGCCAGGCTAATATAGTGCGGTTGATTTATTTACACTCTATTTTTCTCTTGTAGTGGCAGCCAAAGAAATCCAGCGCACCCCGCAGCTGGTGTTGCGTCTGCCAGAAATACAAAACAAAGATACTCCGGCACCTGCGATCCATACATGACCTTAAGGGCGAAGGCTTGGCAAAGAAGGGGGAAGAGTGCCGCGTGGCGACCCGGGAGAGAGCGTTAGCGGAGAGAGAGCCACCAAAACACGGGCGGACGGTCGTATGCCCGATCTGCCATGTACCTAATACGAATTTGAGCCGGCACCTCAAAAACGTACATGACATGACGGCAGGCAAATGCAAAACAGGGCCTTGGGATCCATGTAAGTCACTTGACACTACAAAACCGTAAATCAATTTATCTTTATTTAACCGATTGCATTGTGTTTCTGTGTCTAGACTGATCCCATCCCACTCGTCATCCACACTGTGGCTTCGGAGGAGGCTGCCTGCCAGGTAGGACGCACGAAACTTGCTCGAGGAAACATGCACGAGCACGTAATAGATTTCAGGACTCTGAATTAAATCTGTTGTCTTTCTGTGTTTAGACTGACCCCTTTCCGACCGGCCTAGAAAGCTGCAACACATCTTGCCAGGTAGGACGCACGAAACTTGCTCGAGGAAACATGCACGAGCACGTAATAGATTTCAGGACTCTGAATTAAATCTGTTGTCTTTCTGTGTTTAGACTGACCCCTTTCCGACCGGCCTAGAAAGCTGCAACACAGCTTGCCAGGTAAGACGCACGAAACTTGCTCGAGGAAACATGCACGAGCACGTAATAGATTTCAGGACTCTGAATTAAATCTGTTGTCTTTCTGTGTTTAGACTGACCCCTTTCCGACCGGCCTAGAAAGCTGCAACACAGCTTGCCAGGTAAGACGCACGAAACTTGCTCGAGGAAACATGCACGAGCACGTAATAGATTGCAGGACTCTGAATTAAATCTGTTGTCTTTCTGTGTTTAGACTGACCCCTTTCCGACCGGCCTAGAAAGCTGCAACACAGCTTGCCAGGTAAGACGCACGAAACTTGCTCGAGGAAACATGCACGAGCACGTAATAGATTTCAGGACTCTGAATTAAATCTGTTGTCTTTCTGTGTTTAGACTGACCCCTTTCCGACCGGCCTAGAAAGCTGCAACACAGCTTGCCAGGTAAGACGCACGAAACTTGCTCGAGGAAACATGCACGAGCACGTAATAGATTGCAGGACTCTGAATTAAATCTGTTGTCTTTCTGTGTTTAGACTGACCCCGTCCTGACCATCACCAATGCACCCATCGAGGGAGCGACCAGCCAGGTAAGACGTTTGGCAATTGCCTGAGCACCTAACCCCATTGCTCGACCTCTGAATTTACCAAGTTATATGTCTCTGCCCAGTGTGATACCCCTGGCGCCCTTGAGGTGGACGAGCAGGATGAGAAGGACGATGTAAAGGAAGAAGAAGAAGAAGACGAGCAAAAGGTACAAATTTAAATGCCATAGTGCTGATGGCCTCACGTGTGCCAGGCTAATATAGTGCGGTTGATTTATTTACACTCTATTTTTCTCTTGTAGTGGCAGCCAAAGAAATCCAGCGCACCCCGCAGCTGGTGTTGCGTCTGCCAGAAATACAAAACAAAGATACTCCGGCACCTGCGATCCATACATGACCTTAAGGGCGTAGGCTTGGCAAAGAAGAGGGAAGAGTGCCGCGTGGCGACCCGGGAGAGAGCGTTAGCGGAGAGAGAGCCACCAAAACACGGGCGGACGGTCGTATGCCCAATCTGCCATGTACCTAATACGAATTTGAGCCGGCACCTCAAAAACGTACATGACATCGATCGGGCATCCCCTAGACTGAAGGAGCTCCTTCTGTTCGCCGAGCTGATGAGGTAATTTGGAGCCCATTTTGTCCGACTTCAACCTTGTGGCGGAATCTGATATCTCTTTTACCTTTCTTTCTCAGAACAAACGGGAAAACTGAGACGCCCTCCGTTTCCGCTACCGCTTCTTCTCCCGGCCTTGTGCCGAACGGTGTCACTGGCCCGTCCCGGGCACATGTACTCGCCTCCACGTCTTCCCCTGGCCTTGTGCCAACAAAGCAGGTCGCTGGCCCCTCCTGGGCAAATACAAAGTACCTGTCTTCAGAGGAGGAAGAACCCAGCATTGCTCATAGACAGGCTAGACACACCAAACGTCCCGCGCTCGTGGAGTCCGACCAGAACTCCACGAGTGACGATGACTTTGACGTCACTAAACAGCCGGTCTCGTCCTCGGACGATGAGGTTAGTGTCGCCCTTATGACCACTACATCTGTTAACGTTTCTCTCCTCACCATTCTTTTATAACTCATCAGTCAATCGATGCTGAAGACCAGCAGCAGTTACTTCTGGTAGTAGATGAGTTCGCGCTTTTCCTCCAGCGCCCCCATGGCGGAGACCTAAAAGAAACCATGGCCCGGGAGATAGCTGCTAAGGTTCGGTCCATCGCCGAAGCTACAACGCCATCAGGCAGCTATCTCCTGGACGCCTTAGGAGATATCGATAGAGTCTGGGACCGCTTCTTCCCCCCCCCAGACGCGCGAAGGGCCCCAACCATCTTAAGGCAACAACGCTTCGGGGGTACGTCGACTCCCTACAGCGCTTCGTTGGGTATGTTCTTAATAGCGCCGAGGTGCGCCCTTCAAGGGCTGAGCGGCTGGCCCTCAAGCGCCTCCAGGCCGTCCTCCCTGGAAGACATGTCTGGCGAAGTCCCAGAAATGGGAGCGTGGGCAGCGCTACATGCAAGACAGCGAGAACGTCCTAACCTTGGGTCAGGTCAAGCAGGTGTTACATTCTGCGACTGCAAAGAAGTGTGGCGCCCGCTTAGACCTGGCCTTTAAGGAATATCAAGAAGGCCTTCCCAAAAGCCCCGTGACTACGCAGGAGGTAATCGACTGCAGAAATTATCTCATCGTCTGCCTGGTCACCTTCTGCACGGCGCGGGCTTCTCTCATCTCGGGCGTAACCGTTGAGGGGTTCCAGAAGCAATACGACAACCCCAAGATAGACAAACACGGGTTAAAGCTGTTCACAGTGACGGACCACAAGACTGCAGTTGCGCACGGCCCCCTTACTGTACACCTAGATCGTGAGACTCGGGACAGGGTCTATGCGTACATTGGTATTCCGCCCCCTTCTGCTAATAGCCGGCTTGGCAGACCCTCTTCTCGTTTTCTCAACTACCTCAGGGAAAGGAGTGGCGAGCGCAAATGTGCACAATTGCATGGGCTCCTTTTTAAAGATCTCGGGCGTTAGGCTCCGCGAAGGCCAGACGTTAGCCCCAACCGCCATACGTAAGATGTGGGCCACCACATTTCACGAGTCTGGGGAAGACGGCCGATCCATGGAAGAGCTCGCCATGCTGGCAAAACACCGGGTGGCGACGCAGCATAACTATTACATCTGCTCTGACCGTGCTAGGATGGCAGCATCCGCCAGTGCTGCCATCAGCAAGCGGATAAGATCTCCCGAGACTCCAGAGGCTGAGACTGCCACTAAGACTGAGGCACCACCCGTGGCTGAGACTCCTTCCCGCCCCGTACCCTCGGACGCCGACGACTACGTGTGCCCTCGTACCTGTGGGCACCATAAATATCACAGTGTCGGAAAACAACGCGCGGTGAGGTACACCTTCTCCTCCACGGAGCAAAACATGATCAAGATAATCTTTGTGGCAATAATCCAAAGCAATAAGCATCCTTCTGAGCTTGAGATTGAAAAAAAAATGGAAATCGTACGGAAGATCCCGCCAGATGTGGGAGCGCTGGGACTGCCCCGGCTGGAGGAAGACGCTCGTTACAAAAATTTATAACGAGCGGAAGCTTCATTGAAGAAGTCTGCTGTGAAGTCCAGCCCGGTCGCAGTCTCAGCACAGCCTCATTCTCAGCACAGCCGCATCCTCAGTCCTGCACAGTTCAAGCCTGGCCCACATGAGGAGCTTTGATAGAGAAAAAAAGTGACGTAAGGGTGAGTTCAAACCACCCTTACACTCGAGATGGTGTTTTAATCCGCAACACCTTTGGGCGGCCTGGCTTTATGCGCTTGACATCTCACAGGGTGTAATGTTACCGCTAATGGGTCCTTGTTTATATTTCTATCAATATCTAGTCAAACAGTTTTCAGTAGCGAAGCATAAATAACTACACCCAAGGCAAGTAAATGTTAAACTGATAATAACAGCAACAATAGGATGAAATTTATGAACAAAACACTAAAAGAATGCAATTGATATCAACCGAGTAAAGCAAACGTTTCTGTAAATAGGCGTGTTGTATCTAGTAATCAAAACTTATTTATTGCCGTTTCGTTAGCCGACTCTATAATCCGGAAAACGGATATTTCAGGCTTTATAATTTAGGGCGCATCTCACTCGACTGCTTTGTCGCTAGCTGTATCGCCGGAATCACGGATAGATTACATTAGATAGATTACAACGTGCCGCAACAAAGATAGCCATTTTACAAAAGGAAAAAAAATATCACTACTTGGGGAAGGCTTGCCCTTTCCGTTTACAACTTCGGGGGCGATGTATGAGTCTGACTCAAGTGGTGGGCCCGTGGCACCCGGCATTTAGCCAGGCTTGCGTTGACGACGCTCCCGAAGTCGATAATCACCGGGTTGAAATTGCCAGCTTCTCCATCCAGGACCAGATTGAATTCAATTTAGTACCAAAGGCCTTCATATTGAATTTAATCAGCGAACTTGGGAGCCCACGGCCCGACAGTGTGAAAAGGATGCATCATTTTCGTCCACCAGTTTTACGGGATGTTGCTATGCGGATTTCTTACAAGTTGTTTGAGATCGAGCGATTTCGTAGACTTATAGAAAATGCTGGATACAAGTTTAAAAAAGACGTTAGCTGGCGAGGAAACGCAGTTGTCGAAGAAGACGAATCGCTCGAATCACTCCAGAAACTAGAACTAGCGCGAAATCGGGCAGGGAAAACCAAGTCGGCCAGACCCACGTGCCGCAGCTCGATTGTCGTGCACACCCCCGAAGGGCGGATTTCCCGCGAAATTGAGATAATCTGGTGGACAGACTTGTATGAGGATACTGACATAGCGAAACTTTTTTTGTTAACAAAGTATTTTTCAATTAAACTGTTTGTATTCCAGCTAACAATTCTTTTTCTGTATTCTTTTTAATGTTAATAAATAAATGTTTACAAAAAACAATGGTCTCATTGATCTTCATTTTACGGATTAACTAGTATCAAGGTGATATTATCAGCTAAAATTCGAGGACTATTATACAAACAATCTTAGCTCTAAGACAATACCACAGATAAACTAGTATCCAAGTGATATCATCAGCTAAAATTAGAGGACTATTATACTAGCAATCTTAGCTCTACGGAGACAATACCACAGATAAACCAGTATCCAAGTGATATCATCAGCTAAAATTAGAGAACTATTATACAAGCAATCTTAGCACTAAGACAATACCACAGATAAACTAGTATCCAAACGATATCATCAGCTAAAATTAGAGGACTATTATACAAACAATCTTAGCTCTAAGACAATACCACAGATAAACCAGTATTCAAGTGATATCATCAGCTAAAATTAGAGGACTATTATACAAGCAATCTTAGCTCTAAGACAATACCACAGATAAACTACTATCCAAGTGATATAATCAGCTAAAGAAAATTAGAGGACTATTATACTAGCAATCTTAGCTCTACGGAGACAATACCACAGATAAACCAGTATCCAAGTGATATCATCAGCTAAAATTAGAGGACTATTATACAAGCAATCTTAGTGCTAAGACAATACCACAGATAAACTAGTATCCAAATGATATCATCAGCTAAAATTAGAGGACTATTATACAAGCAATTTTAGCTCTAAGACAATACCACAGATAACATCTACATCTACATAATTAATTAACTAAAATAAATTAAAAAAATAAATAAATTAATTAATTAAAAAATAAAAATAAAAATAAATAAATAAATAAATGAAAATAAAAAATAAAAAACATAAAATAAAATAATAATAGAAATAATAATAATAATAATAATAATAAAATAAATAATAATACAAATAATAATAAGGCAGAATAAAAAAAAAGATTAAATAAAGTAAAAAGATAAAAATCGTTTAAACAGCATTATTGGTATTAATATAATTTTATTGATTTAATTTACTTTTATTCGTTCTCTAAAAATATCTGCACTAGTGGAATCCAGGGTAAGGCGGGCAGCTTGTTCCATTCTTTTATTGTCCTACAGAAAAACGAGTTCTTATAAGCTTCTGTTCTTGGACATAACTCAATAAATTTATCTGGATGAGAGCTGCGTAATTGGCGGGTGCGTCTATCAATATTGTCTGGTATCTCAAGTGCTGATTTTTTGTTAACAGCCTTGTAAAATAATGTAAGCCTGGGCAGCTTCTTGTAAAATTGTACAGGGGATTAAATCAGGGCCATTAGCTTTCTTCGGGTTAACATTTTGAAGTAGTTTGATAACACCATCTATAGATATTAAAGTAGACGGTATAGTCGGATAAGGACTTGGTCCAAGTGTAGGTATAGAACTATTATTTTCATGAGTAAAAACGGACTGGAACTGTGAACTCAGAGCACGTGCCTTACCAAGACTGTCACTGACTAATTCACCCTTATCATCGCGTAGGGGAGCAACACCAACATCATGGGTCTTTTTGGACTTGATGTACGTCTAGAACCGTTTGGTTATGGTATGGTTCGCTGTTTCACTACCCTCTGGGACTGTTAAGAGCTGGGACACATACTCGCTGTGTGCCTTAGCGAGTTTTTTCTTTACGAGTTTACGCAAGTCTTTAATTTTTTTCCAGGCAGCATGGTTGTTACAGTGTTTGGCATGGTTATATAGACGTTGCTTTTTTCGGATTAACCTTTTAATGGAACTAGTGATCCATGGCAAGTTCCATCTACCACTGGTGTTTTTTTGTGGAATATGTTTTTTCATGATCTCAGTGATTGTGGTTTTAAAGAAATCATAGTTTTCATTGATCAATTTATGATAGGCCTCATTGTTGAAGTAATTATCAAGATGTTTTTTAAGGTCAGTTTTCACTGCACCCATATTACCTTTCTTAAATACAAAGACTTTAAGAGGCTTTTTCTTGTTGAAGGAGGGCTTCAAGTTTAGATCAAATAGCACCAGATCATGATCACTCATGCCGGGCTCAACCACTAGGTCTAATACCATCTCTGGGCAAGTGGTGAGAACAAGATCGAGGGTGTTCTCCCCTCTAGTTGGCTCCATAACATGTTGAGTCAGTGAGTGGTCGTTCACAATGTCCAAAAACTTGTGGTTTACTTCAAGCCCATAAGTAGGATTAGGTCTTACAGCGTAGTTATCATCTTCCCATGATATACTAGGCAGGTTCAGGTCACCGGTAATGAGGATGTTTGGAATTGGATTTTTAACCAGCTTGCATAATGCACCATCGAGAGCTACAAGGGGGTCAACATTTGAGTCTGGGGTCCTATAGACTGAGCCAACAAAAAGTGATTTGCTTCCTGCAATATTTATCTTTGACCAGATGCCTTCATAATTACCATCCATTTGCTCCTCGTGAGTCACCACAAGATGGTTGGAGAAAGCAGACAACACCCCTCCACCAAATTCGTTTCTATCCTTACGAAAAATGGTGTAACCTTTCTCCAGAATTTCAGCCGAAAAGACAGTGTCATTAATGTGGGTCTCATTTACATTAACAATATCAGGTTTGTAGTTGTCAATCAGGCTTTGAAATTCAAGGCGTTTATCTTTACCCTTTAAGCTACAAGCATTCAGTGTTAACACTCTCAATTTGTGGGGGTCTTTCATTTTATTTGATGCAGGAGATCTTTGTCTGGGGGAGGATGTTAGTGACTAGGGCGATTCTGAGCCGGATGATTGTACTGATGTTGATAAAGATAAATAATAATTGTCATCAGGAATGTCAGGACAACTTGATGACTTTGAGAAATTGGCCACATCACAGGCACAGCAGATCCAAGAACAAGAACTGTTAGCAAGTGTATTGTAACTTTCATTGCTTATTGAGCAGCATTTTGTGTGATACCATGCATCGCAGTAGTCACACTGAATACCCTTCTGGTTGCATTTAACTGGTTTTGAGCATGCTCCACAGGGATACCGGTAGGTGGGACCGGGATTGAGAGGGATGTCCCCACTAAGAATGAGTAGGCGAAAGGCGAGTGAGCTTGGGTTACTTCTTGGAGCGATCAATTTTCTACGATTGGGATGAATATTGTTCATGAAAATTTTAACTTTGTCCAGGCTCATTTCAAAAAGTGCTGGTGAAATGAAGGGTCCGGCCTTAGACTCAATTAGTGGGCTCTGCCACCGTAATAAGAAATTCTGGAGATGTAGAGCAAAAAGGAGTACTATCAAGGGGGCCATGAGGTGGCCTGCCATTATGCCAGATATAATTATTATATATGTATATATTTTTTTAAAAGAATTACAGAAATAGTATTGTAGGTTATTTTCCGGTTATTACGGTTAAATAATTGTTTGATTGTATATAATTATTTGATTAGTTTCCCTTTCTTTTATTTAACTAGATCAATTAATTATTAATAATCAATAATCAAGGTAAAATTAAGTAGAATAAAATAGTTAAAAGACTACAATGAAAATGCAGGGTGGCAAAAACAAGTTGGACTCGAGTCGCCCGTAAACTGAACCAACGCGCTCAGTCAACAATGCACTTAGAACCCACTGGTAGAAAAATTCCAAGCAGTATTACACAACAACGCAATCCGACCGCATTCACTAACTCTTTGTCATCAACCCAACTGTGACTGGCCTACCGTGAGACTGACACAACAACAGCGCATCGCAATCAGGGCTCAGAAAAATATGCAAATCCTTCGCAGAATTTACAGGCGACTGATTTCGGAGCTGAATAAATTATTGTTTGTAAGTGAAGAATTATCCAAAATATCACTTAAGCTTATGGTGAAAACACAAAGTACAGTTTCAAACACAAGAAAACTAAGCCGGAAAAACAGGAGACAACGTGGGAAGTCAGTTTTTGTCGTAGGACAAAACGGCGGACAAAACAGTGTGACAGAGTCACAACAGTAAAAATATAGAAATGGCGGGAAAGACTCACGAAGTGCAACCAGTTTAGTCAAGGTGTGACAAGTTGCGTGACAGAGCACGTGCTCAGAACGTGACCGAGGACCGATTTAGATTGTGCAAGACTCATGGCTCGTTTCACCGTTGAATAAACGTCTACAAAACTTCTTATTATCCTCTTCTTACATGGTGGCCGCGGTTAACTATGGCCTCAGGATATGTCTTACCGCCGCCGGCGCCGCTGGAGATACACAATAGCAATGCTGCTGACAAATGGAAGCGATTTGTGCTCGCTTGGAAAAACTACTCGTTGGCGACTGGGTTGAACGAGAAAGCTGAAGCCGTACAAGTAGCTACGTTGCTAACAGTTATCGGTGAAGAGGCGAGAGAAGTCTACTCGACATTTACCCTGACCGAAGGAGAGACAGACAAGATAGAGCCTGTCATAAAGAAATTCGCCGAGTACTGTCAACCAAGAAAGAACGTGCCGTTCGAAAGATTCCGTTTCAACCAGCGAATGCAAGAGCCTGGAGAGTCCTACGAGCACTATAGAACAGCGCTGAGAAAATTGGCCGAGTCCTGCGAGTTTGATACGATTACGCCAGACGAAATACTTCGAGATCGGTTGTTATTTGGAATACATGACACGAAGGTCAGAGAAAGGTTGTTACGCGAGTCCAAATTAACACTAGCGAAAACAGATGAAATTTGCCGAGCGGCTGAGAGTATGCTTGCTCAGATGAAAATAGTCAAAGATACATCTGAGACAGACGTCAATGCCGTGAGTAAATTCGAGTCGAAGAAACCCAACATCAAAAATTATCGGCGAAAGCAACGAGGTCAAGGCAAACAATGTGACAACTGTGGATACCAACATATGGCAAATCAGGAATCGTGTCCCGCACGAGGAAAGGACTGCCGGAAGTGCGGAGCGAAAAATCACTTTGCCAATAGATGCAAACAGGAAGTCAAGGCTACCGAAGTCGAAGAAACAGATATGTATCCTGAGGAGACATATCAAACGGAGGAAGTATTGGCCGTCTGGTTGGATGATTCGCAGCTGGTCACATTTCAATCAGAGTCTGGAAGTTTCATCCGTTTCCAACCTGATACTGGTGCACAATGCAATGTGTTGCCAGTGCACATATACAAGCAGGCGTGTAACGACCACAAGCTAGTAAAAGTGAAACCCGTGCAAACGTCCTTAGTGGCGTATGGGGGATCAAAGATCAAAGTCGTCGGGCATGTCACCATTAGAGTGTGGAGAAACCATGTATCGTGCCAGCTGGATTGTCGCCTTGTTGACAGCCATGAAATCCGCCCGATTCTGGGGCGTAAGGCATGCCTTGGCATGAACATTATACAGTACAATGACAACGACCAGTTTCACAAACCGCAGACAGATGGAGCGACAGTGTTCACCGTTGACCCCAAACCAGGAGCTGCACTAACAAGAGAAGAAATATTGGCTAAGTTCCCAGCAGTGTTCAGTGACGGGGTTGGCAAACTTGATGGAGAATACACCATCAGACTAGACACAAACGCTCAACCAGTACAACACGCACCACGTAGAGTTGCAGTAGCCCTAAGACCCCAGCTCAAGAAAACCTTGAATGATCTAGTGGACAAAGAGATAATAGCACCGGTGACCACACCCACCTCGTGGATCAGCTCTATGGTAGTAGTTACCAAGAAAGATGGAAAACTGCGAATATGCCTAGACCCAAAGGATCTCAACAAAGCCATCCAGAGGGAAAACTATCCCCTACCAACCATAGAAGAGGTTGCAACACGATTACACGGTGCCAAGGTGTTCACGTTGTTGGATGTCCGCAACGGTTTCTGGCACGTCCAGCTAGAGGAAGAGTCGACCTATCTAACAACTTTCCATACACCGTTTGGCCGATACCGATGGAAGAGAATGCCTTTCGGGATCTCCTCAGCACCAAAAGTGTTTCAAAGAAAGATGCATGAATTTGCCGAAGGTCTGACTGGAACCGAAGTTGTTGCTGATGATTTCCTGGTAGTGGGCTATGGCGAGAGCTACGAGGAGGCAACGGCGGATCACGACAGGAACCTCCTGGCATTCCTAAACCGTTGTGATCAACGGGACATACACCTGAATCCCGACAAGATGAGACTTAGGAAATCAGAGTTACTCTTCATTGGCCACATAGCAACTGACAAGGGACTTAAAGTCGACCCTGCTAAAGTGCGAGCAATTGTGGACATGCCCTCACCGACCGACAAGCTTGGGGTACAGCGTCTGTTAGGCCTAGCCCAATACCTTGCAAAGTTCCTGCCCCAGCTGTCAGACATCACAAAGCCGCTGAGGGATCTCACACAGAGCGACGTGCAGTTCATCTGGGATGATGCGCAACAGTCTGCGTTTGAAAAGCTAAAGGATGCCGTTACAGTCACTCCAGTATTGCGGTACTACAACCTAGACGAGGAGATTACACTTCAGTGCGATGCGTCGCAGAGCGGATTGGGTGCCGCATTACTACAGAATGGCCAACCAGTAGCCTACGCATCACGTGCACTCACGCCCGCTGAGACGCGTTATGCACAGATTGAGAAGGAGCTGCTCGCGATTGTTTTTGCGTGTGACCGTTTCCATACGTACGTCTACGGCCGCGAAGTCGTCAACATCGAGACTGATCACAAGCCTTTGGAACCAATCTTCATCAAACCTCTGGCGACTGCTCCGAAACGCCTACAACGGATGCTGCTGAGTCTGCAGAGTTACAGTCTCAATGTGAAGTACAAGAAAGGCAAAGATCTTTACTTGGCTGACACCCTAAGCAGAGCTTACCTACCCGAAGTCAACGCCTGGGAGTGTACCAGGGAGCTGGAGGAGATTGACCATCGATCATGGATGCCAGTGAGAGAAGAGACTTGGCAGCAACTCAAAAATGCAGCAGTAGATGATGCGGTGCAACAAAACCTTCGAGAGGTTATAAAGAGAGGTTGGCCAGAGAGCAAAACAGACCTGCCGGAGTGCGTGCATCCTTACTTTGATATTCGAGACGAGCTAACTGTCCAAGAAGAACTCATCTTTAAAGGCCAACAGTTGGTGGTTCCTAGAGCCCTGAGGAAGGAGCTTATGGAAAAGACACACTCATCCCACATCGGTATAGAAGGCTGCATAAGACGAGCAAGAGACACGTTTTTCTGGCCGCGGATGACTGTCGAGTTGAAGGAGTACATCACAAAATGCGAAGTATGTTTGACTCATCGCAGTGGCCAACGAAAGGAGCCAATTCTCCAACATGAGTTTGTCGCTCGACCTTGGGGAAAGGTCTCAGCTGACCTCTGTGAGCTCGACAACCGAACACTGCTAGTGGTCAGCGACTACTTCAGCAACTACATAGAAGTGGCCCGGCTTAACACAGTGACGTCACGAGCAATAATAAAGGAGCTGAAGGCAATATTTGCCAGGTTTGGCATCCCAGACACCCTTATAACCGACAATGGACCGCAGTTCGCATCAGCGGAGTTTAGTGTATTTGCCAAGACCTGGATGTTCGAACACAAGACGTCATCCCCAAGATATGCCCAAGCAAATGGGAAAGCGGAAAATGCTGTACAGACAGTAAAGAGGCTGTTTAAAAAATGCAAGACATCCGGGGGGTCAGAATTCCAAGCACTTCTCGACTGGCGGAATACTCCGACTGCTGGAATCGGAACTAGCCCGGCCCAGCGCCTTTTCGGACGTCGATGCAAAACACTTCTCCCTGTGGCTGGTTCCCTACTACAGCCTAGCTACAACACTGAAGAGGACACCAGGAAGTTGATAGGTACCAAGCAACGCCAGAAGTTTTATTACGATAAGCACAGCAAGCCCCTGGAGCCCATTGCTGTCGGCGAAACTGTGCGCATGAAGCTACCAGGACAAGACACGTGGACGCCTGGTACGTGTTTAGGTCAAGCCGGACCTAGGAGCTACAACGTCGAGACTGAAGGTACCACCTACCGACGAAACCGCCGACAGTTGATCAGCACTGGAGAAACAAACAGCCAAGTACCTGATGTTCTGGAATCACCAGAACCCGATGATGCTCAGCAGCAACCCAGCCAGGTTGCCATGCCACCAGATTCTTCACAGGCTATAACAAGGCCTCGGCGGGAGGTGAAGCCTCCTGCATGGCTCAAAGACTATGTGCCAAAATAACATTGAAACTGTTAGGACACTGAACATTAGTTATAATCCATCGTATGATTTTAGTTGTAAAATTTCGGTTTTTTACCCTTTGATTATTATAATGTTGTTTTAACCAACCGTTAGCGTTACTGTTAAAAGAGGGAAGATGTGACAAGTTGCGTGACAGAGCACGTGCTCAGAACGTGACCGAGGACCGATTTAGATTGTGCAAGACTCATGGCTCGTTTCACCGTTGAATAAACGTCTACAAAACTTCTTATTATCCTCTTCTTACAAAAGGCTACAGGAGAAACCTTATGGCAAAAGAAAACCCTCTTGTATTACCTTATGACCCTTCGCCTGTGATATTTGTGATACTCATGCGACTTCAATGATGCAACGCTGCATTCAAGAAATCCAAAAAATTTCAATTTTCAATACGCGAATTTCTGCCTTAAAATAAACTAATATTGCTATTCTCCAACTCTTCTATATAGTCAGTAAATGAGAATGAATGTTGTAATGGTTTGATGTCTGGCGAAATACCTTGAAGGCTCCACAACTCTCCACCTCGCTCTCCACTCTCCCAAGACCAAAACCGTTTCCAATAAACTAGTATCCAAGTGATATCATCAGCTAAATTTAGAGGACTATTATACAAGCAATTTTAGCTCTAAGACAATACCACAGATAAACCAGTATTCAAGTGATATAATCAGCTAAAATTAGAGGACTATCACAAGCAATCTTAGCTCCAAGACAATACCACAGATAAACCAGTATTCAAGTGATATCATCAGTTAAAGTTAGAGGACTATTACACAAGCAATCTTAGCTCTAAGACAATACCACAGATAAACTAGTATCCAAATGATATCATCAGCTAAATTTAGAGGACTATTATACAAGCAATTTTAGCTCTAAGACAATACCACAGATAAACCAGTATTCAAGTGATATAATCAGCTAAAATTAGAGGACTATTATACTAGCAATCTTAGCTCCAAGACAATACCACAGATAAACCAGTATTCAAGTGATATCATCAGTTAAAGTTAGAGGACTATTACACAAGCAATCTTAGCTCTAAGACAATACCACAGATAAACTAGTATCCAGGTGATATTTGGAGTAGAACAGGATGATAATATTGAAGAATTAGGGCTGACTGACTTTGGAGTAGAACAGGATGATAATATTGAAGAATTAGGGCTGACTGACTTTGGAGTAGAACAAAATGATAATGTTGAAGAATTAGGGCTGACTGACTTTGGAGTAGAACAAAATGATAATGTTGAAGAATTAGGGCTGACTGACTTTGGAGTAGAACAAAATGATAATGTTGAAGAATTAGGGCTGACTGACTTTGGAGTAGAACAGGATGATAATATTGAAGAATTAGGGCTGACTTACTTTGGAGTAGAACAAAATGATAATGTTGAAGAATTAGGGCTGGATGGCTTCCTGCGAGTAGAGAAGAGCATTTGATGTCTGTCTTTCCCGCCAGTTTTGTTTTTGGCGCCATCTTGCTTATTTGTCCCGCCAAAATCGACTCTTTTGCTATCCACCGCATTTATAGCAGAAATTACTTCTTCAAACTTCTTTGTTGATAAAAAATCAACTTTAGATAAATCTCTTTGCCGCAACAACCAGGCGCAGAGACCAAACATGGTTGTGACGTAGGTTTTTGGCTGTTTGTTGACGAGCTTCGACTCCGTAGATTGTATCTGATCGGTCTCGATGCTGCGAATCTCGTCGGGAAAAATTTAGAATAATTCGTTTCTGGCGAAGTCAATTGACCGGCAACCACAAACGTCTTTGTTGACCACGTACCATCGCTTTTGGGGGGGAAGAGATGGCCCGGTCACTTCGTGAGCAGCACACGGGTCCGCCATCATCATCCCTCCCTCGCTTCTGCCTCTTCTGGTCGAGCGCAGCAATGCATGGTCTCCGAATACGAATTTGGCGCCCAAGTACAGTATTAACCGCAAGGAATGTATTAATCGTTGCATAGTTAGACGAAGTGTGAAAAATACAATATTGAACAGCAAAGGAACTAAACCAATCCGTAATCGTACTAGTAGACTGCGTAGCAAGCGTTCCCGAGTGTTTTGAGCGAAAATAGAAACTCCGAGAATCAGAGGATACCGGCAAGGGGTTCGGCGAGTTTGCTCAAATTTGCTTGTCGAACACCTAGCCAATTTCCACTGATTCTCTGGGTTTCTATCTGTACCGTTGCAGAACTGTCCTTGTGGTGAAAGTGTCGAACCAATCAGATAGGACTACATGTGTCCAATCATAGACCTTGTTAGAATACCACACGTGTGACACTGGGATCGAGTGGCAGAACTGTCTTCCCTCTTCTTCCCTGGGATCGAGTTTGGTATGGCAGAACGGTCGTTTGTTGATAATATAACTGATTTCTGAGGAATTGATAAAGCAGAGAAACACTCAAAAAGCAGAGAAACACCCAAGAGAAAAAGGATTTAGCAAAAGCCATGTTATCTTCCCTTACTGAAGTCCGTCCTAAGACGGAGACAAGCCATTAAGAGGTGAGTCACGCTCCCTCACTTCTCGAAAAACCGAGTCTTTACTTTCGTACTGTCCTTCGCTAGGGGAGATATCCACAATTAAGCAGGTCAAGTAGTTCACAGGAAATATATTTAAAGGCTACTACTGATAAATAAGTGAACGCAATGCGAGTAAAACATCCAATTGATAATCAATCAGTTCCACTATCTAAGTTGGGCTAAGTTGTACAGTAAGATTGCAGCTATAAGCTTACAATTATCACACAGTCCCCTAAGTAACCTGATTTGATCTTTCTCTGCCTCATAAAAATCAATACGGTGAATTGGCATATCCTCAGACTTGCCTTTTCTAAGGGTCTGTTTACATTACGAATATCAACCATGGCTGAAGCATTAGTATGACCAGGCGACTGAAAATGTTTTTCATATTAGTAGCTAGCTTCAGCCTGTACTAAATTCGTTTTTGAACAGTTAAAACTATTCACAGCACCTCGGCATGTTTTTAGCAGTTCTTAAAATTTGGTGAAATGCTGGTCGTTCATATAAAAAAAGGTCCTCATAAAAAAAGAGTGTTCTTTATTTATGTGATTACATGGAGATATTCCATCCACTACTGGAGCTTGGGGTAGCACAGGTGAGCAGCCCAGGCTGGAAATCTCGCTCATATAATAGAAAAAGCAATTTTACAAGAATTTTAGGAATACCCGGTTGGACCCCCGACTGTGCTGAAAACTCAGCCTGGGTTGAAATTATTAATAAAATCAAAAGAAATCAACAGTCGTTAGAATGCTTCTCTATCAGGCGTGTCATCACCATTGACCACCAAAAAGTTGGTATTTGATTTTGAACAGTTGTCATGTTAGACTTTTTCCATAGCTATCTATGACTGCCAAATGCTGCAAATGCTGTTTGTGTGCCTGCCAATCCTTTGCACCATATCGAATCCTTGCTTAAGCAATCCATTAAATTTCATATTTATACTAATAACTATTAGAAAATGATCACTGACACCTCGACCAATCAGCACCCTCTATTTGAACCCCCTAAATCTCATAGTAATTAAAGTTTCAAGGGGCAATAGAGAATTAGAGAATGAGTGGGGAGAATTAGTCAATAGAGAATGAGGCAATAGAGAATTAGTGGGGAGTGTAGTTAGAAATAAGTGCTTACTACTTAGTGATTAGTATTCCCTAAGTTGCAACATTGTTTTCATTGTTTTCCTGGATTTTTTTTTTTTTGGTTTGGATTGGGTATTCGTACCAAGACGTAGGGGCCTAAAGTGGTGTGGTAGTGAGGTGGGTGTAATCGTATGGTATGGTGATGTTGGATGGTGATGGTGAGGGATGGCTAGTAAGGTAATGTGGAGTGGAGATGGTAGTAATGTAATTACAGTGGGGAGGTGGATAGGTTAGACTAGTAGGTGGTTGAAAGATAAAGTGGGACTTTAGAATAGATTGTGGTATTGTGTGGTGGGTAGGTGAAAAAGCAAAAAAATAATAATAATAATATGGTGTGGTATGGAGATGACTAATGGCTGTGTTGGTGGGGGAAAATTGGTACAGTGTATAGGTAAGAGTGGTGGTGAGGGAGATGTGGAGTAGATGTATTTGTGGGAACTAATAGGTATGAAATAGTATATCATGACCATTACTATGACAATATAGAGTATGAATCTAATGTCTAAATGATGTAAATTTTTTGGTTTGGATCGGGTATTCGTACCAAGACGTAGGGGCCTAAAGTGGTGTGGTAGTGAGGTGGGTGTAATCGTATGGTATGGTGGTGTTGGAGGGTGATGATGAGGGATGGCTAGTAAGGTAATGTGGAGTGGAGATGGTAGTAATGTAATTACGGTGGGGAGGTGGATAGGTTAGACTAGTAGGTGGTGGAGGGTGGTAGAAAGATAAAGTGGGACTATAGAATAGGTTGTGGTAGTGTGTGGTGGGTAGGTGAAAAAGAAAAAATTAGTAATAATATGGTGTGGTATGGAGATGACTAATGGCTGTGTTGGTGGGGGAAAAATTGGTATGGTGCACAGGCAAGAGTGGTGGTGGGGGAGATGTGGAGCAGGTGCAGTTGTGGGAACTATTAGGTATGAAATAGTATATCATGACCGTTACTATGACAATATGGAGTATGAATATAATGCCTAAATGATGTAAAAAATGAACAGGAAATATGTCCAAAAGGTGTCCAAAAATCCACCAAAAATAATAGAATAGTGTCTATTACAGCGAAAGTAATTGTAAAATAAATTGTAGCGCAGAAATATTATAAGAAACAACATTATGAGACTAAAGAAAACAAAGAAAACTAACTTTTCTGGGTTAAGAATAGAACGGAAGTGACGTAGCACTTATGCATATTCGGTAAGTTAATTATGTGACCAAATTTAGAACGAACGAACGCCCTGACACAAGCCGATGCGTCACCACGAAACAGACAAGCCCACGCGAATGATGCGAATTTGCACGGAAAATATGTGTATTGATGGAGTACCATGAAAGACAAAGGGCTCCAACAGAGATGGCAAAAGGTTGGAGTGTTGAATGAGGCCGCACGTGCCATAGGAACGGAGATAATTGCTTGTTTAAACTCGAGTGACCTCGTGCCTGACCCGACGAGTGAACTGTTAGAAAAGCAATTCACAAAGCAGAAACCAGCTTGGAGTTGTGTACAAGAACAAAACCACTCTCCAGAAAAGAATGTAAAACAGATCTAACAGATCTCCCCCATTCATAATGAGGTCGTATGTGCCATAGGAACGGAGATAATTGCTTGCTAAAACTCGAGTGGCCTTGTGCCTGATTCGATGAATAAATTGTTAGTGAAGCAATTAACAAAGCGGAAACCAGCCTAAAGCCGTGTACCGGAACAAAACCATTCTACAGAAAAGAATGTAAAACAAATCTTAAATGATTGTAATAAACGGAGAAGTTATTCTGTCAGGTTATGTTCGGGTGGTTAAGATTATGGGTTATGAGACGACGGGTTAAGGTTGTTATAAGAGATGGGGTTGATAATAAAACGACATGAGAGTTATGAATAAAGGGTTTTTTTTGTTTAGTGGAGAAGGTGGTTAGTAAATATGGTATTATGTGGAGATTGAAACAGTTAAAATCGGAAGCTTGTTGCGAGTGTTGTGTAGCGGATGTGAAGAGGTGATGGCGGCATTAATAAAATCTGATAAAGGGGGATAATGTGAGTGTGAACAGAATGATAAGCAGGGATATTGTGAAAAGACTGTGTAGTGTTTATGGGAAAGTGTGTTGTGTGTAGGGTGGGAAAGTAATGTGTAGGATAAGAGAAAGAAAAGTGTTTGGATTGTAGGGAGGAAATGGTGAGCGGTAATGGGGAGGGTGAGGTATGTGTGGAGGTATGTATCTAATGAAGTGTGTAAATGGTATGACTGACAGGCGAAATTAAACAACAATAGAGACCGAATGAGTGTTGCGAAAACGCCGAGAAAAGATAAAAAATACTGTAGCGGTGAAAGGGTGTATTGCGGACAATGGAAATTGATGCTAGTAAAACGGCGAGAAGAAGATGAAGTAGGGGCGCGGGAGGCGACAAAGGGAGCGCGGTGAGAGTGGAGATGACGCTGAAACGTTAACAAGACAGGAAGGATAGTTTTCTCCAGATGAAGCGATAATCGGTGGTGAGAGATAAGGGTAAAAGGCAAAGGCACGAAGAAAACAACCGGCATGTATATGCAAAATGGACATAACAAAATAAACCAATAAGACAAAAGTGTGTAGGTCATTTCAAAGAGCTCTGCGAAATGTAGAACTAAAGGCATATAACGCCAACCAAGACTTCTCATCAGGGGGCGAGGTCTATTGGTTGGTCATATACGAACCTGGAGATTAAAGCGGGGGGACTTAGGGGAAAGCTAGGGGAAAACCGGCGATGATGGTGGGAGTAAAAAGGGAAAAAAACTAGGGAGATGATTCGTATATGAAGCGTGTTTCGAATGATAAGGCCCTCATCACCCGCCCCTACACGCTCGTTAGTAATGCCTGTAGTGAAGCGTGGTGCATGAAATGTCCAAACCTGTGTAGCGACTGGCTCCAGCTGAGTGCATGGCTTGGTCTGAAAAGTAAAAGATAGCGCGCCGGGGAATGAGGTAAAGGGAAAAAAGTGGATAGAGGCTGAGATAGGAGGGGGAAGTGTGTAGTGGACAAAATGGTCCATGTGATGGTCCTGGCTAGCGGCTGTATGTGGTGGACTAAATGATAAATAAGTATGGGGACTTATGCATGTAGCAGGAAGGGAAGAGAATACGGGTGTCGTGATTAGGTGGGTAGTATATAGGATGTGTGGAAAGGAGGGTGTACATACCTGAGATGTGTATTGGCGGAGCTTAGATTGCGTGTCTTGTAGGTATTCCGTATGCAGCGAAGCGAGGGGTTATGAGGGGATTGCGCTCGTGGTTATACGAGTATTAGATGAAAATAGATATTGCTGTTTCCGTTTCCGGTTATTGTACATCCGGGTATTTATTAACTAGGTTGCGGTTTGGTTTACAAAATTGGCAAAATATGGCGGATGAATACAATGAATGGCTATGTTATTGTACGGGAATATTTGGGAAGTGTTCTGTGCTAGATAGGATGACGGGGTGGCATGCGCTGAGAGGATAGAGTGTTGGTGAGGAGCCAGGTTGGATATTCAAGGCAGTAGCGTGGAAGTTTTCCTGCGGTCATTGTTGAGGCCGGATGTCTATATCTGGTGGCTTGTTGTCGATGGACTGTATTTTTATAGACGGACTGTTTTTATTGGTGTAGATATACTGTGTGGTACAGAAGACTCGTAGAATTCCTTTTTGGTTCGGATCGGGTATTCGTACCAAGACGTAGGGGCCTAAAGTGGTGTGGTAGTGAGGTGGGTGTAATCGTATGGTATGGTGGTGTTGGATGGTGATGGTGAGGGATGGCTAGTAAGGTGATGTGGAGTGGAGATGGTAGTAATGTAATTACGGTGGGGAGGTGGATAGGTTAGACTAGTAGGTGGTGGAGGGTGGTGGAAAGATAAAGTGGGACTATAGAATAGGTTGGGGTAGTGTGTGGTGGGTAGGTGAAAAAGAAAAAATTAGTAATAATATGGTGTGGTATGGAGATGGCTAATGGCTGTGTTGGTGGGGGAAAAAATTGGTATGGTGTATAGGTAAGAGTGGTGGTGAGGGAGATGTGGAGTAGGTGTAGTTGTGGGAACTATTAGGTATGAAATAGTATATCATGATTGTTACTATGACAATATGGAGTATGAATATAATGCCTAAATGATGTAAAAAATGAACAGGAAATATGTGCAAAAGGTGTCGAAAAATCCACCAAAAATAATAGAACAGCTTCCGTTACAGCGGAAGTAATTGTAAAATAAATTGTAGCGCAGAAATATTATAAGAAATAATATAATGAGACTAAAGAAAACAAAGAAAACTAACTTTTTGGTTTGGATCGGGTATTCGTACCAAGACGTAGGGGCCTAAAGTGGTGTGGTAGTGAGGTGGGTGTAATCGTATGGTATGGTGGTGTTGGAGGGTGATGGTGAGGGATGGCTAGTAAGGTGATGTGGAGTGGAGATGGTAGTAAAGTAATTACGGTGGGGAGGTGGATAGGTTAGACTAGTAGGTGGTGGAGGGTGGTGGAAAGATAAAGTGGGGCTATAGAATAGGTTGTGGTAGTGTGTGGTGGGTAGGTGAAAAAGAAAAAATTAGTAATAATATGGTGTGGTATGGAGATGGCTAATGGCTGTGTTGGTGGGGGAAAAAATGGTATGGTGTATAGGTAAGAGTGGTGGTGAGGGAGATGTGGAGTAGGTGTAGTTGTGGGAACTATCAGGTATGAAATAGTATATCATGATCGTTACTATGACAATATGGAGTATGAATATAATGCCTAAATGATGTAAAAAATGAACAGGAAATATGTCCAAAAGGTGTAAAAAAATCCACCAAAAATAATAGAATAGTTTCTGTTACAGCGAAAGTAATTGTAAAATAAATTGTAGCGCAGAAATATTATAAGAAATAATATAATGAGAGTAAAGAAAACAAAGAAAACTAACTTAAATGGGTTAAGAATAGAACGGAAGTGACGTAGCACTAATGCATATACGGTAAGTTAATTATGCGACCAAATTTAGAACGAACTAACGCTTTGACACAAGCCGATGCGTTACCATGAAATAGATAAGTTAACGTGAATGATGCGAATTTGCACGGAAAATATGTGTATTGATGGAGTACCATGAAAGACAAAGGGTTCTAACAGCGATGGCAAAAGGTTAGAGTGTAGAATGATGCCGCACGTGTTATAGGAACGGAGATAATTGCTTGTTTAAACTCGAGTGACCTCGTGCCTGACCCGATGAGTGAACTGTTAGTAAAGCAATTCACAAAGCAGAAACTAGCTTGGAGTTGTGTATAAGAACAAAATCATTCTCCAGAAAAGAATGTAAAAAAAAAGTTATGTACCATACGGGGAAAGTGCTGTATCACAATCTGTGATCCCAAGACGTACCCCCTCCCACACCTCCACGCCCCGACCCCCACCACCACACCGCCACACTCCCCACCTACTCCCACACTAACACACCTCACCCCCCAAACTCTCCACTACCCACACCCTCCCACACCCACCTCACACCACTAGCACACTCCTCCCCTATACCCCACACCCCTTACCCCACCTACACACCTCAACTACATCCCAACATGCCACTACCACCACCCCTAGGCATACAGACCCCCACACCATCCCACCCCCCCAACACCACACGCCCAAAAAACACACAACCACCTCGCCTACAACCACCTTCCCTCCTACACATAGTACAAACACATACATACCCACATCCCTCTCACAAATGAAATATTACTCTATCCTTACCACACAACATACCTACCCACTACTACCACCCAGCTCTATACATGTCACAACCCCCTTTCTCTCCCCCCTCAAACCTAGCTTACCACCCAAGCACCCCCCTACCCCACAACAAGCACCCCCTCATCCCTCACCCCACAAACAGCCCCATACCCACTTCAGCCATACCACGTCATCATACAACCCACCACGATTATTCAAAACCCCAACACAACACCAACACCCACCTAAGCCCCACACACCTACACATACACTTCCTTCCCCCCCCCTCACACTTTCCTACACTCTCACCTAAAATATACACACCTAACACACCCTACACAAGCCAGACCCCTGCCAACACAAAAACCACACACCCCTTCCCCCCCCCATGGCCACAACACTACTCACCCTACAACACACCAAACCAACCACACCCTATAGCAGCCACTAGTCCTACAACCAACGCTCCCCCCAACAACACAATCTACATACAGTCCAACCCCCCTCCCACCACACACAACTCTACCCCTCCACACATAGCTTACCACATACACACCATAGCATCCTACGACTATACCAACCAACCCACAACACACCAACCAGCCACACCCTACACCAGACACTACCCCACAACCAATTTCCCCCCCTTACAAACACCTACATACAGCCCCCTCCCCAACCATACAAACATTTACCCCACAGCACAAAATCCAACTACAAACGACCACACCCTATGACCCACCCTACCTACCCACAAACCAACACCTTACTATCACCTAACATCATAACGATACATCATCACCCACATTTGCACCGTGGCCTCGCAGATTTTAAATCGTCCTCCGCACCACCGCCATTTTAAAACACATAGACCCATCACGCTGAGTTGTGGGCCTTATCTGCTCCACATCCCCCTCGCCGCCGCTCTCGCCTATACACCGTGCCGGTTTTTTCCCACCAACACAGCCATTAGCCATCTCCACACCACACCATATTATTATTATTTTTTCTTTTTCGCCTGCCCACCACACACTACCACAACCTATTCTATAGTCCCACTTTATCTTTTCACCACCCTCCACCACCTACTAGTCGAACCAATCCACCTTTTCACCGTAATTACATTACTACCATCTCCACTCTACACTATCTTACTAGCCATCCTTCACCATCACCCTCCAACATCACCATACCATATGATCACACCAACCTCACTACCACACCACTTTAGGCCCCTACGTCTTGGTACGAATACCCGATCCAAATCAAAAAGTTATGTACCATACGGGGAAAGTGCTGTATCACAATCTGTGATCCCAAGACGTACCCCCTCCCACACCTCACCTCCTTCCCACTTTCCCTCTGATAACAACACACAACCCCATCTCCCTCCAATATTGCTTACACTCATCATTATAATCCCTCCACCCGCCGTCGCTATGGCACAACAGGACCTGTTGTACCCCCACACGTGTTAACCACTACTGCCACAACCCTATCCACCCACACGCCCACACTCTACTCTAACACCTCAACACCCAACACCCCTTATCATACAGACCTCTCCTACATTGAAGATGATATTTTACTCCAACATGCCTCACCCCCTCACACAACATCTCCTACCCATAAAAAAATTTTTTGACTACCTCTCCCCACGCAACACGATGCCCTACTATCTATCTCCCCCCCACCCAGCCCTAGCCACCAACCTCATAATACACTACAGTCCCCCCCAGCTCCCCGACCCCCTCCACCACACCGCCACACTCCCCACCTACTCCCACACCTAGCCACACCAACACACCTCACCCCCAAAACCCCCTACTACCCACACACCCACCGCACCACACTGCACCCCCTTCCACTACACCTCACCACCCAGCCCTCCTCCCCACACCCACCACTAAGCGCGCCCTACTACCCACACCCTCCCATACCCACCTCATACCACTAGCACACTCCACCCCTTTACCCCACACCCCTAACCCCACCTACACACCTCAACTACACCTCAACATGCCACTACCACCACCCCTAGGAATACAAACCCCCACACCATCCCACTCCCCCAACACCACACACCCAAAACACACACAACCACCCCACCTACAACCACCTTCCCTCCTACACATAGTACATACACATACATACCCACATCCCTCTCACAAATTAAATCTTACTCTATCCTTACCACACAACATAACTACCCACTACTACCACCCAGCCCTATACATGTCACAACCCCCTTTTTCTCTCCCTTCTCATACCCAGCTAACCACCCAAGTACCCCCCTACTCACATCACCCACACCCAGCCACCCACCTACCCCACAACAAGCACCCCCTCATCCCTCACCCCACAAACAGCCCTATACCCACTTTACCCAAACCACGCCATCATACAACCCACCACGATTATTCCAAGCCACAACACAACACCAACACCCACCTAAGCCCCACACACCTACACATACACTTCCTCCCCCCCCTCACACTTTCCTACACTCTCACCTAAAATATACACACCTAACACACCCTACACAAGCCAGACCCCTGCCAACACCAAAACCACACACCCCTTCCCCCCCCCATGGCCACAACACTACTCACCCTACAACACACTAAACCAACCACACCCTACAGCAGCCACTAGTCCTACAACCAGCGCTCCCTCCAACACCACATCCTACATACAGCCCAACCCCGCTCCCACCACACACACATCTACCCCTCCACACATAGCCTACCACATATACACCATAGCATCCTACGACTATACCAACCAACCCACAACACAACAGCCAGCCACACCCTACACCAGACACTACCCCACAACCAATTTTCTCCCCCCTACAAACACCTACATATAGCCCCCTCCCCCACCATACAAACATTTACCCCACAGCACAAAACCCAACTACAAACGACCACACCCTATGACCCACCCTACCTACCAAAAAAAAACAACACCTTACGATCACCTAACATCATAACGATACATTATCACCCACATTTACACCATAACCTCACAAATTTTAAATCGACGTACGCACCACTACCATTTCAACACACACAGACCCATCACGCTAAATTATAAGCCTTATCTACTCCACATCTCCCTCACCACCACTCTTACCTATACACTGTACCAATTTTCCCCCACCAACACAGCCATTAGCCATCTCCATACCACACCATATTATTATTATTATTGTTTTGCTTTTTCACCTACCCACCACACACTACCACAACCTATTCTATTCCCCCACTTTATCTCTTCACCACCCTCCACCACCTACAATCGAACCTATCCACCTTTTCACCGTAATTACATTACTACCATCTCCACTCTATTTTACCTTACTAGCCATCCTTCACCATCACCCTCCAACATCACCATACCATATGATCACACCAACCTCACTACCACACCACTTTAGGCCCCTACGTCTTGGTACGAATACCCGATCCGAACCAAAAAGGAATTCTACGAGTCTCCTGTACCACACAGCATATCCACACCAATAAAAACAGTCCGTCTATAAAAATACAGTCCATCGACAACAAGCCACCAGATATAGACATCCGGCCTCAACAATGACCGCAGGAAAACTTCCACGCTACTGCCTTGAATATCCAACCTGGCTCCTCACCAACACTCTATCCTCTCAGCGCATGCCACCCCGTCATCCTATCTAGCACAGAACACTTCCCAAATATTCCCGTACAATAACATAGCCATTCATTGTATTCATCCGCCATATTTTGCCAATTTTGTAAACCAAACCGCAACCTAGTTAATAAATACCCGGATGTACAATAACCGGAAACGGAAACAGCAATATCTATTTTCATCTAATACTCGTATAACCACGAGCGCAATCCCCTCATAACCCCTCGCTTCGCTGCATACGGAATACCTACAAGACACGCAATCTAAGCTCCGCCAATACACATCTCAGGTATGTACACCCTCCTTTCCACACATCCTATATACTACCCACCTAATCACGACACCCGTATTCTCTTCCCTTCCTGCTACATGCATAAGTCCCCATACTTATTTATCATTTAGTCCACCACATACAGCCGCTAGCCAGGACCATCACATGGACCATTTTGTCCACTACACACTTCCCCCTCCTATCTCAGCCTCTATCCACTTTTTTCTCTTTACCTCATTCCCCGGCGCGCTATCTTTTACTTTTCAGACCAAGCCATGCACTCAGCTGGAGCCAGTCGCTACACAGGTTTGGACATTTCATGCACCACGCTTCACTACAGGCATTACTAACGAGCGTGTAGGGGCGGGTGATGAGGGCCTTATCATTCGAAACACGCTTCATATACGAATCATCTCCCTAGTTTTTTCCCTTTTTACTCCCACCATCATCGCCGGTTTCCCCCTAGCTTTCCCCTAAGTCCCCCCGCTTTAATCTCCAGGTTCGTATATGACCAACCAATAGACCTCGCCCCCTGATGAGAAGTCTTGGTTGGCGTTATATGCCTTTAGTTCTACATTTCGCAGAGCTCTTTGAAATGACCTACACACTTTTGTCTTATTGGTTTATTTTGTTATGTCCATTTTGCATATACATGCCGGTTGTTTTCTTCGTGCCTTTGCTTTTACCCTTATCTCTCACCACCGATTATCGCTTCATCTGGAGAAAACTATCCTTCCTGTCTTGTTAACGTTTCAGCGTCATCTCCACTCTCACCGCGCTCCCTTTGTCGCCTCCCGCGCCCCTACTTCATCTTCTTCTCGCCGTTTTACTAGCATCAATTTCCATTGTCCGCAATACACCCTTTCACCGCTACAGTATTTTTTATCTTTTCTCGGCGTTTTCGCAACACTCATTCGGTCTCTATTGTTGTTTAATTTCGCCTGTCAGTCATACCATTTACACACTTCATTAGATACATACCTCCACACATACCTCACCCTCCCCATTACCGCTCACCATTTCCTCCCTACAATCCAAACACTTTTCTTTCTCTTATCCCACACATTACTTTCCCACCCTACACACAACACACTTTCCCATAAACACTACACAGTCTTTTCACAATATCCCTGCTTATCATTCTGTTCACACTCACATTATCCCCCTTTATCAGATTTTATTAATGCCGCCATCACCTCTTCACATCCGCTACACAACACTCGCAACAAGCTTCCGATTTTAACTGTTTCAATCTCCACATAATACCATATTTACTAACCACCTTCTCCACTAAACAAAAAAAACCCTTTATTCATAACTCTCATGTCGTTTTATTATCAAACCCATCTCTTATAACAACCTTAACCCGTCGTCTCATAACCCATAATCTTAACCACCCGAACATAACCTGACAGAATAACTTCTCCGTTTATTACAATCATTTAAGATTTGTTTTACATTCTTTTCTGTAGAATGGTTTTGTTCCGGTACACGGCTTTAGGCTGGTTTCCGCTTTGTTAATTGCTTCACTAACAATTTATTCATCGAATCAGGCACGAGGCCACTCGAGTTTTAGCAAGCAATTATCTCCGTTCCTATGGCACATACGACCTCATTATGAATGGGGGAGATCTGTTAGATCTGTTTTACATTCTTTTCTGGAGAGTGGTTTTGTTCTTGTACACAACTCCAAGCTGGTTTCTGCTTTGTGAATTGCTTTTCTAACAGTTCACTCGTCGGGTCAGGCACGAGGTCACTCGAGTTTAAACAAGCAATTATCTCCGTTCCTATGGCACGTGCGGCCTCATTCAACACTCCAACCTTTTGCCATCGCTGTTGGAGCCCTTTGTCTTTCATGGTACTCCATCAATACACATATTTTCCGTGCAAATTCGCATCATTCGCGTGGGCTTGTCTGTTTCGTGGTGACGCATCGGCTTGTGTCAGGGCGTTCGTTCGTTCTAAATTTGGTCACATAATTAACTTACCGAATATGCATAAGTGCTACGTCACTTCCGTTCTATTCTTAACCCAGAAAAGTTAGTTTTCTTTGTTTTCTTTAGTCTCATAATTTTGTTTCTTATAATATTTCTGCGCTACAATTTATTTTACAATTACTTTCGCTGTAATAGACATTATTCTATTATTTTTGGTGGATTTTTGGACACCTTTTGGACATATTTCCTGTTCATTTTTTACATCATTTAGGCATTATATTCATACTCCATATTGTCATAGTAACGGTCATGATATACTATTTCATACCTAATAGTTCCCACAACTGCACCTGCTCCACATCTCCCCCACCACCACTCTTGCCTGTGCACCATACCAATTTTTCCCCCACCAACACAGCCATTAGTCATCTCCATACCACACCATATTATTACTAATTTTTTTCTTTTTCACCTACCCACCACACACTACCACAACCTATTCTATAGTCCCACTTTATCTTTCTACCACCCTCCACCACCTACTAGTCTAACCTATCCACCTCCCCACCGTAATTACATTACTACCATCTCCACTCCACATTACCTTACTAGCCATCCCTCATCATCACCCTCCAACACCACCATACCATACGATTACACCCACCTCACTACCACACCACTTTAGGCCCCTACGTCTTGGTACGAATACCCGATCCAAACCAAAAAATTTACATCATTTAGACATTAGATTCATACTCTATATTGTCATAGTAATGGTCATGATATACTATTTCATACCTATTAGTTCCCACAAATACATCTACTCCACATCTCCCTCACCACCACTCTTACCTATACACTGCACCAATTTTCCCCCACCAACACAGCCATTAGTCATCTCCATACCACACCATATTATTATTATTATTTTTTTGCTTTTTCACCTACCCACCACACACTACCACAATCTATTCTAAAGTCCCACTTTATCTTTCAACCACCTACTAGTCTAACCTATCCACCTCCCCACCGTAATTACATTACTACCATCTCCACTCCACATGACCTTACTAGCCATCCCTCACCATCACCATCCAACATCACCATACCATACGATTACACCCACCTCACTACCACACCACTTTAGGCCCCTACGTCTTGGTACGAATACCCGATCCAAACCAAAAAGTTATGTACCATACGGGGAAAGTGCTGTATCACAATCTGTGATCCCAAGACGTACCTGTTGTGGTTTGAAATGTGGCATGGTTTGAATTTTTTTCAAACTGGTTTGAATTTTTCAAACTAGCTCATTTTTGGATACCTAGCATTCTAAAAGGGATTTTATTTTTGGGGAGTCATTAATAAAACAGGGGCTTGGATTTTTTGGGGGTTGGGAGGTGTAACTAAAAGAACTAGATAAAAGATTATGCAAATATCCCCTTTTCAAACCAGTTTTAACAATTTCAAACCAAGAAGCATTTCAAACCACAACATACCCCCTCCCACACCTCCACGCCCCGACCCCCCCCACCACACCGCCACACTCCCCACCTACTCCCACACTAACACACCTCACCCCCCAAACCCTCCACTACCCACACCCTCCCACACCCACCTCACACCACTAGCACACTCCTCCCCTATACCCCACACCCCTCACCCCACCTACACACCTCAACTACATCCCAACATGCCACTACCACCACCCCTAGGCATACAGACCCCCACACCATCCCACTCCCCCAACACCACACGCCCAAAAAACACACAACCACCTCGCCTACAACCACCTTCCCTCCTACACATAGTACAAACACATACATACCCACATCCCTCTCACAAATTAAATATTACTCTATCCTTACCACACAACATACCTACCCACTACTACCACCCAGCTCTATACATGTCACAACCCCCTTTCTCTCCCCCCTCAAACCTAGCTTACCACCCAAGCACCCCCCTACCCCACAACAAGCACCCCCTCATCCCTCACCCCACAAACAGCCCCATACCCACTTCACCCATACCACGTCATCATACAACCCACCACGATTATTCAAAACCCCAACACAACACCAACACCCACCTAAGCCCCACACACCTACACATACACTTCCTTCCCCCCCCCCTCACACTTTCCTACACTCTCACCTAAAATATACACACCTAACACACCCTACACAAGCCAGACCCCTGCCAACACAAAAACCACACACCCCTTCCCCCCCCCCCATGGCCACAACACTACTCACCCTACAACACACCAAACCAACCACACCCTATAGCAGCCACTAGTCCTACAACCAACGCTCCCCCCAACAACACAATCTACATACAGTCCAACCCCCCTCCCACCACACACACCTCTACCCCTCCACACATAGCCTACCACATACACACCATAGCATCCTACGACTATACCAACCAACCCACAACACACCAACCAGCCACACCCTACACCAGACACTACCCCACAACCAATTTCCCCCCCTTACAAACACCTACATACAGCCCCCTCCCCAACCATACAAACGTTTACCCCACAGCACAAAACCCAACTACAAACGACCACACCCTATGACCCACCCTACCTACCCACAAACCAACACCTTACTATCACCTAACATCATAACGATACATCATCACCCACATTTGCACCGTGGCCTCGCAGATTTTAAATCGTCCTCCGCACCACCGCCATTTTAAAACACATAGACCCATCACGCTGAGTTGTGGGCCTTATCTGCTCCACATCCCCCTCGCCGCCGCTCTCGCCTATACACCGTGCCGGTTTTTTCCCACCAACACAGCCATTAGCCATCTCCACACCACACCATATTATTATTATTTTTTCGTTTTCGCCTGCCCACCACACACTACCACAACCTATTCTATAGTCCCACTTTATCTTTTCACCACCCTCCACCACCTACTAGTCGAACCAATCCACCTTTTCACCGTAATTACATTACTACCATCTCCACTCTACACTATCTTACTAGCCATCCTTCACCATCACCCTCCAACATCACCATACCATATGATCACACCAACCTCACTACCACACCACTTTAGGCCCCTACGTCTTGGTACGAATACCCGATCCAAATCAAAAAATAACATTGACGTGCCATTGACGTGCAATAAAAAGCGCGGCCAACAACAACTCCAGCAAACGAGCAAGTTAGGAGACCATTTTTCCCGGGAGTTCTGCTACAGCTTTACTATGGCGACAAGAGTACAGTGGTTTTTCTCGCGTTGAAATCGCGCACCGGGCGCCCAAGTAAATTTGAATCCGGATAAAAACCTCTGCTGGTCAAGTTGTTTAGATTGCTTTCTAGCCCCTTTCTAACCCCGAAACTTTATTTATTATTATACTTTATTATATTGAGCTTACACTACACTATCTCGCTCCCAATTTCATTGACGAGTCACAAAAAATTGTCTTTAAGAACTAGAAGTTCCTAGAGAAAATCTCAGCCATGATAGGTTAGGTGGGCTGTTGTGGTAAAATAAACCTCTTTCTTTATGACGAAGAAACTGTTCATCAAGCTCCAAACAAGCCTCTATTTACAGACTTCGAGACCGTGAAGGCCTGTTCTGTTTTTGGGAGAAACACGAATCCTATCTTAAGTAATACAATTAGGCACCACAAATATGCTAACAGATTATACCTAACGCCTTTACTCCTAATGATTGACACCAACTAACACGTTTAGTCACCCCCCGCGAATTATTTTGTTCCCTCTCAAAGCTCCTCATGTCCAGCACGGTCGCAGTTGCAGCCCGGCGCAGTCTCAGCACAGCCTCATCCTCAGTACTGCACAGTTCAAGCCTGGCCAAGTCCAGCACGGTCGCAGTCTCAGCACAGGCTCATTCTCAGTACTGCACAGTTCAAGCCCTGCCCAAGTCCAGCACGGTCGCAGTTGCAGTCCGGCGCAGTCTTAGCACAGCCTCATCCTCAGTACTGCACAGTTCATGCCTGGCCAAGTCCAGCACGGTCGCAGTCTCAGCACAGCCTCATTCTCAGTACTGCACAGTTCAAGCCGGCCCAAGTCCAGCACGGTCGCAGTTGCAGTCCGGCGCAGTCTCAGCACAGCCTCATCCTCAGTACTGCACAGTTTAAGCCTGGCCAAATCCAGCACGGTCGCAGTCTCAGCACAGCCTCATTCTCAGAACTGCACAGTTCATGCCTGGCCAAGTCCAGCACGGTCGCAGTTGCAGCTCGGTGCAGTCTCCGCACAGCCTCATCCTCAGTACTGCACAGTTTAAGCCTAGCCAAGTCCAGCACGGTCGCAGTCTCAGCACAGCCTCATCCTCAGTACTGCACAGTTCAAGCCGGCCCAAGTCCAGCACGGTCGCAGTTGCAGCTCGGTGCAGTCTCCGCACAGCCTCATCCTCAGTACTGCACAGTTTAAGCCTAGCCAAGTCCAGCACGGTCGCAGTCTCAGCACAGCCTCATCCTCAGTACTGCACAGTTTAAGCCTAGCCAAGTCCAGCACGGTCGCAGTCAGCACCAGTGCCTGATCCTACTGATGGACAGCGCCCGAGTCCCCGACCAGTGCCCGATGCTGCTGATGGACAGCGCCAGAGTCCCCGACCAGTGCCCGATCCTACTGATGGACAGCGCCCGAGTCCCCGACCAGTGCCCCATCCTACTGATGGACAGCGCCCGAGTCAGCACCAGCGCCTGATCCTACCGATGGACAGCGCCAGAGTCCCCGACCAGTGCCCGATCCTACTGATGGACAGCGCCAGAGTCCCCGACCAGTGCCCGATCCTGCTGATGGACAGCGCCATAGTCCCCGACCAGTTCCCGATCCTGCTGATGGACAGCGCCAGAGTCAGCACCAGCGCCTGATCCTACTGATGGACAGCGCCCGAGTCAGCACCAGCGCCTGATCCTGCTGATGGACAGCGCCCGAGTCAGCACCAGCGCCTGATCCTACTGATGGACAGCGCCAGAGTCCTCAACCAGTGCCTGATATCACTGACCTCTACAATCTCATCTTAAATATCCAGCATTTCATGATAAAAACTTGGCAACAATGAGCCCTTGGCAAGGGTGATACCCCGATCTATTGATCGATAATACCGTATATTTCTATGCGGGGGGACCAAGAGGCCATTATCAACACAAGAGCAATAAAAGGAACTTTAACCTCAATTTCTACACACATTAATGACGATGACGTCATTCACCATATCCTGCCTACCACAACATGCCTCGAACCTCGCCGACTCTCCCTCAGTCACGTAGTCCGCTATCTTTAGATCACAAAATGGACAATCGTAAAATCCGTCCTCCCCCAACTCTATATGAATCCCTACATCACAACCCACTCTATATACTAGTAGAAGAAAATATACCCCTACGCGATGCTATGGCACAGCCTTAAACGCACCCATATAAACAATAAATATATAGACCAAATTATATGACTCGCGGTACTATCATCGGGCTGTAGGCTACGTACTACACGGACGACGGCGTAGACGGCATCGTAAACGGCACATGATGGGGTGGACTGAGCGACTCATGGATGGACGGCGTCAACCTAGATTGGCTCGACGACGAGGAGCTAAACGAGCTGCTACGCATCGCGATTGAGACGCTAGTAGAGCTGAGAGACAGAAAGGAGAAGTCGACACGTGGCAGTGACGAGCACTGTGAGGCGAAACGGGGGGTCAGCATCCTCGAGAAGTGCGTGGCACTTATCAAGTTCGTCAAGAGGGAGAGGGAGGTGGAGGGCGCCACCATAAACACAGCCTAGGCCCAGAGTCAGCGTTTCCAAGAGATGGCCCCCCGCCAGTATATAAGCAATACAGTGCTCGTGGATCACACCAGCCAGCAGACAGGCGACACAGTGCTCGCGGATCACATCATCCACCCAGCACATAAGCGACACAGAGCCCACCCACAGAGCCCACCCACAGAGCCCACCCAGCGCCTTCCAAGAGACGGCCACCCAGCGCCTTCCAAGAGACGGCCACCCTGCAGATAAGTGACAGAGAACCCACCCAGCAGATAAGTGATATAGCTTTTGGCGAGGTTGAGCGCATTAATTCTAATGCGCTGAACCCGCCAAAACGCTATACTACTGCGGGGACAAGAGTTTGTCACGTGGGTTATCTTTACCAAGGCGGGGACAAGAGTTTGTCACGCGTGTTATCTGTATCAAGGCGGGGACAAGAGTTTGTCACGAAAGTTATCTGTACCAAGGCGGGGACAAGAGTTTTTCACGCAGGTTATGTGTACCAAGGCGGGGACAAGGGTTTGTCACGTGGGTTATCTGTACCAAGGCGGGGACAAGAGTTTGTCACGCGGGTTATCTGTATCAAGGGGGGACAAGGGTTTGTCACACGGGTTATCTGTATCAAGGCGGGGGCAAGAGTTTGACACGCAGGTTATCTGTACCAAGGCGGGGACAAGAGTTTGTCACGCGGGTTATCTGTATCGAAGCAGGGACAAAAGTTTGTCACGCGGGTTATCTGTATCGAAGCGAGGACAAGAGTTTGTCAAGCAGGTTATCTGTATCAAGAAGGGGACAAGAGTTTGTCACGCGGGTTATCTGTACCAAGGCGGGGACAAGAGTTTGTCACGCGGGTTATCTGTACCAAGGGGGGGACAAGAGTTTGTCACGCGGGTTATCTGTATCAAGGCGGGGACAAGAGTTTGTCACGCCGGTTATCTGTACCAAGGCGGGGACAAGAGTTTGTCACGCAGGTTATCTGTACCAAGGCGGGGACAAGAGTTTGTCACGCAGGTTATCTGTACCAAGGGGGGACAAGAGTTTGTCACGCGGGTTATCTGTACCAAGGCGGGGACAAAAGTTTGTCACGCGGGTTATCTGTATTGTATCAAGGCAGGGACAAGAGTTTGTCACGCAGGTTATCTGTATCAAGGGGGGGGGACAGAAATTGTTACGTGGGTTATCTGTATCAAGGCGGAGACAAGAGTTTGTCACGCGGGTTATCTGTATCAAGGCGGGCACAAGAGTTTGTCACGCAGGTTATCTGTACCAAGGCGGGGACAAGAGTTTGTCACGCAGGTTATCTGTACCAAGGGGGGGCAAGAGTTTGTCACGCGGATTATCTGTACCAAGGCGGGGACAAGAGTTTATCACGCGGGTTATCTGTTTCAAGGCGGGGACAAGAGTTTGTCAAGCAGGTTATGTGTATTAAGGCGGGGACAAGAGTTTGTCACGCAGGTTATCTGTATCAAGGCGGGGACAAGAGTTTGTCACGCGGGTTATCTGTACCAAGGCGGGGACAAGAGTTTGTCACGCGGGTTATCTGTATCAAGGCGTGGACAAGAGTTTGTCACGCAGGTTATCTGTATCATGGCGGGGACAAGAGTTTGTCACGTGGGTTATCTGTTTCAAGGGGGGAACAGAGTTTGTCACGTGGGTTATCTGTATCAAGGCGGAGACAAGAGTTTGTCACGCAGGTTATCTGTACCAAGGGGGGACAAGAGTTTGTCACGCGGGTTATCTGTACAAAGGCGGGGACAAGAGTTTGTCACGCAGGTTATCTGTACCAAGGCGGGGACAAGAGTTTGTCACGCAGGTTATCTGTACCAAGGGGGGACAAGAGTTTGTCAAGCAGGTTATCTGTATTAAGGCGGGGACAAGAGTTTGACACGCAGGTTATCTGTATCAAGGCGGGGACAAGAGTTTGTCACGCGGGTTATCTGTTCCAAGGCGGGGACAAGAGTTTGTCACGCGGGTTATCTGTATCAAGGCGTGGACAAGAGTTTGTCACGCTGGTTATCTGTATCATGGCGGGGACAAGAGTTTGTCACGGGGGTTGTCTGTATCAAGGCGGAGACAAGAGTTTGTCACGCGGGTTATCTGTATCAAGGGGGGACAATAGTTTGTCACGCGGGTTATCTGTATCAAGGCGAAGACAAGAGTTTGTCACGCGGGTTATCTGTATCAAGGCGCAGACAAGAGTTTGTCACGCGGGTTATCTGTATCAAGGCGGAGACAAAAGTTTGTCACGCAGGTTATCTGTATCAAGGCGGGGACAAGAGTTTGTCACGCGTGTTATCTGTATCAAGGCGGAGACAAGAGTTTGTTAAGCGGGTTATCTGTACCAAGACGGGGACAAGAGTTTGTCACGCGGGTTATCTGTATCAATGCGGAGACAAGAGTTTGTCACGCGGGTTATCTGTACCAAGGCGGGAACAAGAGTTTGTCATGCGGGTTATCTGTACCAAGGGGGGGACAAGAGTTTGTCACGCGGGTTATCTGTATCAAGGCGGGGACAAGAGTTTGTCACGCGGGTTATCTGTACCAAGGCGGGGACAAGTGTTTGTCACGCGGGTTATCTGTACCAAGGGGGGGACAAGAGTTTGTCACGCTGGTTATCTGTATCAAGGCGGGGACAAGAGTTTGTCACGCCGGTTATCTGTACCAAGGCGGGGACAAGAGTTTGTCACGCAGGTTATCTGTACCAAGGCGGGGACAATAGTTTGTCACGCAGGTTATCTGCACCAAGGGGGGACAAGAGTTTGTCACGCGGGTTATCTGTACCAAGGCGGGGACAAGAGTTTGTCACGCGGGTTATCTGTACCAAGGCGGGGACAAGAGTTTGTCACGCGGGTTATCTGTATCAATGCGGGGACAAGAGTTTGTTACGCAGGTTATCTGTATCAAGGGAGGGGGACAGAAATTGTTAAGTGGGTTATCTGTATCAAGGCGGAGACAAGAGTTTGTCACGCGGGTTATCTGTATCAATGCGGAGACAAGAGTTTGTCACGCGGGTTATCTGTATCAAGGCGGGCACAAGAGTTTGCCACGCAGGTTATCTGTACCAAGGCGGGGACAAAAGTTTGTCACGCGGGTTATCTGTATCAAGGCAGGGACAAGAGTTTGTCACGCAGGTTATCTGTATCAAGGGGGGGGGGGGGACAGAAATTGTTACGTGGGTTATCTGTATCAAGGCGGAGACAAGAGTTTGTCACGCGGGTTATCTGTATCAATGCGGAGACAAGAGTTTGTCACGCGGGTTATCTGTACCAAGGCGGGCACAAGAGTTTGTCACGCTGGTTATCTGTATCAATGCGGAGACAAGAGTTTGTCACGCAGGTTATCTGTACCAAGGCGGGGACAAAAGTTTGTCACGCGGGTTATCTGTATTGTATCAAGGCAGGGACAAGAGTTTGTCACGCAGGTTATCTGTATCAAGGGGGGGGGACAGAAATTGTTACGTGGGTTATCTGTATCAAGGCGGAGACAAGAGTTTGTCACGCGGGTTATCTGTATCAAGGCGGGCACAAGAGTTTGTCACGCAGGTTATCTGTACCAAGGCGGGGACAAGAGTTTGTCACGCAGGTTATCTGTACCAAGGGGGGGCAAGAGTTTGTCACGCGGATTATCTGTATCAAGGCGGGAACAAGAGTTTATCACGCGGGTTATCTGTTTCAAGGCGGGGACAAGAGTTTGTCAAGCAGGTTATGTGTATTAAGGCGGGGACAAGAGTTTGTCACGCAGGTTATCTGTATCAAGGCGGGGACAAGAGTTTGTCACGCGGGTTATCTGTACCAAGGCGGGGACAAGAGTTTGTCACGCGGGTTATCTGTTCCAAGGCGGGGACAAGAGTTTGTCACGCGGGTTATCTGTATCAAGGCGTGGACAAGAGTTTGTCACGCTGGTTATCTGTATCATGGCGGGGACAAGAGTTTGTCACGGGGGTTGTCTGTATCAAGGCGGAGACAAGAGTTTGTCACGTGGGTTATCTGTATCAAGGGGGGACAATAGTTTGTCACGCGGGTTATCTGTATCAAGGCGAAGACAAGAGTTTGTCACGCGGGTTATCTGTATCAAGGCGCAGACAAGAGTTTGTCACGCGGGTTATCTGTATCAAGGCGGAGACAAAAGTTTGTCACGCAGGTTATCTGTATCAAGGCGGGGACAAGAGTTTGTCACGCGTGTTATCTGTATCAAGGCGGAGACAAGAGTTTGTTAAGCGGGTTATCTGTACCAAGACGGGGACAAGAGTTTGTCACGCGGGTTATCTGTATCAATGCGGAGACAAGAGTTTGTCACACGGGTTATCTGTACCAAGGCGGGAACAAGAGTTTGTCACACGGGTTATCTGTACCAAGGCGGGAACAAGAGTTTGTCACGCGGGTTATCTGTATCAAGGCGGGGACAAGAGTTTGTCACGCCGGTTATCTGTACCAAGGCGGGGACAAGAGTTTGTCACGCAGGTTATCTGTACCAAGGCGGGGACAAGAGTTTGTCACGCAGGTTATCTGTACCAAGGGGGGACAAGAGTTTGTCACGCGGGTTATTTGTACCAAGGCGGGGACAAGAGTTTGTCACGCGGGTTATCTGTATCCTGTAACAATGCGGAGACAAGAGTTTGTCACGCAGGTTATCTGTATCAAGGGGGGGGGGGGGGGCAGAAATTGTTAAGTGGGTTATCTGTATCAAGGCGGAGACAATAGTTTGTCACGCGGGTTATCTGTATATATGCGGAGACAAGAGCTTGTCACGCGGGTTATCTGTATCAAGGCGGGCACAAGAGTTTGTCACGCAGGTTATCTGTACCAAGGCGGGGACAAAAGTTTGTCACGCGGGTTATCTGTATCAAGGCGGGGACAAGAGTTTGTCACGCAGGTTATCTGTATCAAGGGGGGGGACAGAAATTGTTACGTGGGTTATCTGTATCAAGGCGGAGACAAGAGTTTGTCACGCGGGTTATCTGTATCAAGGCGGAGACAAGAGTTTGTCACGCAGGTTATCTGTACCAAGGGGGGACAAGAATTTGTCACGCAGGTTATATGTATCAAGGAGGGGGGGGGCAACAAAAATTTGTCACGCGGGTTATCTGTTTCAATGCGGGGACAAGAGTTTGTCAAGCAGGTTGTCTGTATTAAGGCGGGGACAAGAGTTTGTCACGCAGGTTATCTGTATCAAGGCGGGGACAAGAGTTTGTCACGCGGGTTATCTGTACCAAGGCGGGGACAAGAGTTTGTCACGCGGGTTTTCTGTATCCTGTATCAATGCGGGGACAAGAGTTTGTCACGCAGGTTATCTGTATCAAAGGGGGGGGGCAGAAATTGTTAAGTGGGTTATCTGTATCAAGGCGGAGACAAGAGTTTGTCACGGGGGTTATCTGTATCAATGCGGAGACAAGAGTTTGTCACGCGGGTTATCTGTATCAAGGCGGGCACAAGAGTTTGTCACGCAGGTTATCTGTACCAAGGCGGGGACAAAAGTTTGTCACGCAGGTTATCTGTATCAAAGGGGGGGGAGACAGAAATTGTTACGTGGGTTATCTGTATCAAGGCGGAGACAAGAGTTTGTCACGCGGGTTATCTGTATCAAGGCGGAGACAAGAGATTGTCACGCGGGTTATCTGTATCAATGCGGAGACAAGAGTTTGTCACGCGGGTTATCTGTATCAAGGCGGGGACAAGAGTTTGTCACGCAGGTTATCTGTATCAAGGGGGGGGGACAGAAATTGTTACGTGGGTTATCTGTATCAAGGCGGAGACAAGAGTTTGTCACGCGGGTTATCTGTATCAAGGCGGAGACAAGAGTTTGTCACGCAGGTTATCTGTACCAAGGGGGGACAAGAATTTGTCACGCAGGTTATATGTATCAAGGAGGGGGGGGGGGGGCAAAAACTTGTCACGCGGGTTATCTGTTTCAATGCGGGGACAAGAGTTTGTCAAGCAGGTTATCTGTATTAAGGCGGGGACAAGAGTTTGTCACGCAGGTTATCTGTATCAAGGCGGGGACAAGAGTTTGTCACGCGGGTTATCTGTACCAAGGCGGGGACAAGAGTTTGTCACGCGGGTTATCTGTATCAAGGCGTGGACAAGAGTTTGTCACGCAGGTTATCTGTATCAAGGCGGGCGCAAGAGTTTGTCGCGCGGCTTATCTGTATCAAGGCGGAGACAAAAGTTTGTCACGCGGGTTATCTGTATCAAGGGGGGGACAGAGTTTGTCACGTGGGTTATCTGTATCAAGGCGGAGACAAGAGTTTGTCACGCAGGTTATCTGTACCAAGGGGGGACAAGAATTTGTCACGCAGGTTGAATGGATCAAGGAGGGGGGGCAAAAATTTGTCACGCGGGTTATGAAACATTGCCTCCACATCTCCCATGTAGGCGGCTGGCTTTTCTCGGAATTTTAATTAAAACGCCAAGTAGGGAGCTTGTTAAATCAGGACCCTGAAGGAGTTTCTCGTTGAGCGACGTTCCCTTGAACTTTGCACTACAGTCGAATACAACATGGATTTTGTCAGGCATTTTTGGATGGTAAATCAAGAGACCAACTTGCGGGTTTGGTATCAGCGGTGGTATTTTATCTGCTATGCGAATGGTATGAGTCCACATCTTAGCGTGTTCGGCAGTTGGAATCTCTTGACGTGTTGCAGGTATTTCTGACCTCGTGTACGTTTTGGGAAGTGACAAGTTGATGGTCCCATTAAGATCAGAGACAGTCAGACCATGGACAACTGTTGTTTCTTGAGCGTCGGTCCCATTTATAGTCTTGACCTTCAGTGTACTTCTTACACCAACAGCGCCGAGCATTTCCTTGAGATCTTCAGAGATAAGGTACCTGTACTGCAGCTATCCAACATTGCGTAGGTTTTTACTTCTCCTTCTTTAAACTTGACGATAACTGAAACGATGGGCATACAGCTTACAACTTCTTCCTCCTTAGTACTTATTCTTGCGTTTGTAACTGATTGACCAGGTCCTTCTCTATTTTGTGAGCCGGTTTGCGCTGATGCATCTTGTGTAGCTACGTCTTCTTGAAGGTCTGAAGTCATCGTCATGTAAACCGGTTGGGTGGTTCCCTTTGCACTTCTTACATGTATGTTTTGCAAGACATCCTCTGGATCTGTGATACAATCCATAGCACGCGTAGCAACGTTTATTCTCTTGGAGAAAAGTTTGTCTGTCTCTTAGGGATTTCTTAAGGTATTCTCTGCAATCATCTAAGTCGTGACTCGCTTTCTTGCAACAAGCACACTTCTCTTCTTTTTCTTCTTCGACACCAGTTAAGCGAACTTTCTTTTTAGGTTGATTCACCTTCTTAAACTTCGCGTTTACACCTGACTTGATTTCTTGTTTGCCTTGATGTCTACTCAGAGCTTCAAGCAAGAAGACTGGGTCGGCTTGCACTTTCGCCTCGATTTTCATAAACTGAGCAAATGCCGCAAATCCTGGTATTCCTTCGTTGCGCTCTCTCATCTTACTGGCTTCTCTCCTCCAGCGGTCTTGAAAACTAAAAGGTAGCTTGCTAACCAGACTTTGAATATTATGTGGATGATCTAGAACAGATAGGTATGCGAGAGATGACATCGCGGTTCGACATTGCGTCAGGAAACTTGAAAACTTATTGAGAGACTTCGGATCATAAGATACTGAAGGCCACTCGGTTGCCTTAAGGATGTACGCGTTAGAGATGACATACTTCTCCTTCAAAATCTTTCTCGCTTCTTCGTAACCTTGTGAGCCTTTGTGAAAACAGCCTTTGATGAGCTCTTTTGGTTCTCCGTCAAGGTACTGCTCTAAAAATCGTAGGCATGACTCGTTCGATATCATTCCTCGACTCGATTTGTGATACGAACGCGGTCATGAACGAGTGGAAATTCATAGGATCACCAGAGAACTTATCAAGCGTCAGCGGTGGCAGCAATGCATGTTGTTGGAGCACGGCTAGCATCTGTGTGAGATCATTCTGTTTCTCAATGAGTGTCCTTAAGCCTTCGTTTTCAAAATTGCGGTCAAAATGTCTCGGTACTTCCAGTGCGTCTTGAGGTGTTACACGTGTAGGCTTGGGCGGCGTCGGGATGGGTGAACCTCAACAAAGGGGCGAAGATAGGAGAAGTCGCTCTAGTGCGCGGTGGCTTTAAATTATCTCTGATGGGCGTTGGCTTCACATCTCGTTTCTTAACGTCTCCGAGCACGGGCAGTGGCTTCTCATGATCTCTGATAGGAGATGGCTTCACATCGCGTTGCATAACATCTCCCAAGTCAAACTCAAAGTGTGGCGTAGGAGACGTAGCGGGCGTGACATCGACTTGATCTGCAATTTCTGCGTAGGATTTTTCTCGTGCCTGCGCAATAGAAATCTCTTTTTGAAGCTCTAGTTATTCGAATTTATTTTGAATAGCTTTCTTCTGCTTTAGAAACTTAGCCTTTGTGATGCATTCTGCGGCCCTAGCGCGCTCTCTGGCTCTAGCGGAGATAGCACTCTTGGAACTATTCGAGGACCGATGGCTTTTAGAAGAGTGCGATGAAGATTTGGAAGGGGTGTTACTTTGTCGAAAAGCAGCATTCTGCATCCATTCAGTGATTCTACTGTGAAAGCGTTTGATTCTAACTTGCAATTCTTCAAACCAAGAAAGAGCTTTCTCCTTTTCATTTTCTTCTAGACCTTCTTCCCAGGCTTCATAATACATGGACAATTGCTCGCAAAGTTCGTTAAATGTCTCAAGTTGTAACTTTACGGTTTCGCGGTTCTTATTTCCACGGGTGATCCAATCGATAGAATTAATCTTTAGCGTGATCTTTCTTGTATTCGCAAGCATTCGTTAAACCTTTGTTCGGCTTGATACGCTCTTCCTTTATCGGTAGGCACTCGGAGACGTTCGCTACGACGAGGCAAAATATTCGATTCCTGATCAGCTGTTTCTCGGATTGCGCCATTCGGTTCGGAAGAGGGTCGGATATCGATCGGATTGTGATCGGATAATGTTCGTTCGGATATCGGTTCTTTCGTTTTATCTTCGAATGTTTGTCGGGTATCGCTCGATTCGTTCATTTCTGGTTTAAATCGGCGATGGGATTTCGAAGTTTGACGGTCAATGTCTGCTTTCAGTCACACACATATCACATATCATTTCAACAAAATGTGGCGGTAAACGTTGCACGAAAGAGTAAAATTCCAACATGTCATAACTGTAACACGGACGATTTTATTCAACAACTTATCTGCGATTGAGACGGTACTAACGGTGATGACGGTATGTCGGTAATGACGATAGTGACGATAATGACGGTTGCTGCGATAAACAGCCTGAATGTTCTACAAGGTACGGCGACGTTACGTATACAGATAATTTTACGAATGCTAGCAAATAAACGGAACGAGATACTTACAAATGATGTGAACTCTTTCAGACCGGTGAACTATGCTAAAAGCGACTTAATTTACATTGATTTATACTAAGAATGTGTGAACGCAAAATAAACAAATGAAAATAAGCAAAGAGAAAAAATGCTATTGTTATTAAATGCTGCGGAATGTCGCAGTAATAGCGGATATTGTTCATTTGCCCAGTCAAATTGCAGCTTGTAAGAGCTGCGTATTAAACCAATTCGAAATCTCATGAAAGCCGCAAATAAATACATAAACATAAGCTCCTCCCATAGAAGGATTGTATCGCTTTGTGAACACATCACCAATATGTCACCCCAGTTATGCATGCCCTAGTCTCAGTCAGCCAGCACTAGTTTCAGTTAAGCGCTAGGTACAAAGTGGTAAAAGTGTGTTTAAACTTCAAACATGGCACCACCATTCCAAAGACAGCTTCGAAAGGCTCGCCAAGCATTGCAAGAGACAAACAAAGAGCGAGAAACTCTGAGAAATCTGGATATTTTCGTGCTTGATAACACTTTGCGGGAGACCACAGTTGGTCAACTTCGCGGCCATACAATGGATAACAAGTGGGCCATCTATGACCAGGTATTAAAATGTTTATTCTCGCAAACATCGACTTCTCCCGGGGTACATAATGAGTAATTGATGATACTATAGCATTGATGAAGTCTTGCTTACGTATTCATTTTCGTATTCATCCTTCTTATTGTCTTATCTGTTTCGTTCAATACGGTATGACCTCTAATCTTGCTGCGAAAATACTCTGTTTATGTCGTTTTTCTGCTTTGATCCAACCGACTGAGCCCCAGAGCTAAGCAATTTTACAGGGGATTTATAATTTGTGACTGCTAGGGTGGCAGTGTTCTGATTATAATTGCAAATCTGAGCCCGGTGGGGGGAGGGGGGGGGGGAGCTTTTCCTTTTATAGCGGAACCTAGTGTTTAAGTGTGACCTCTATCCTCTAAGCTTGCTGTTAAAATCCAATTGTCCAATTGTCGTTAGTCACTTTTAATCTTGGTAATATCTCAACCAGAAAATCATACGTTCTCCCATGTCAACTAATGAGATTGGCCCTATGAAATCGCACGTTGATTGGCTCTTGTGCGATCGATACCATTGAGGCTAGGGGCGTGCACACAAAGGAATCAATGTTGAATTATTATATTTCGAGGCATGGATACAAAGTAAATAATGTTATTCGACGCTAAGGGTCGTCCCGAATCATGTACCGTGACAACGAACATGTCAACTAATGAGATTGGCCCTATGAAATCGCACGTTGATTGGCTCTTGTGCGATCGATACCATAGAGGCTAGGGGCGTGCACACAAAGGAATCAATGTTGAATTATTATATTTCGAGGCATGGATACAAAGTAAATAATGTTATTCAACGCTAAGGGTCGTCCCGAATCATGTACCGTGACCACGACCTATTTAAAGGTGATCCCAATCTCACACGGCAGCCGTTGTAAAGTGACAAATCAGAGCCGTGGCAGGAGCACGTGCCACTCCCCCCCCCCCCCCCGCCTATCCCCCCAATATTTTCAAAAGTTATCATATCAATCAATGGCTGTCGTTTTTCTAAATGGTCCAAAAGAGTCTGGGGCGAGCACGCGGGAGACCTGTGATATTCTAAAACGTTAGGGACTAGGCTCCATTTCCAAGATGGCTGCCAGCAAAATCGTAGAAAACACGAATTCCTGCAAGTTTACGTGGAAATTCTCGACTTACAAAGTTCTAGAGCGACATAAAAGCGAAAACAATGATTGAAGCGGACTCCCAAATATGGTATGTCATGCCTAAAAAGGAAATGACCGAGTGAGCTAGAAAAACGACAGTTCTTAAAACAAGATTAACTGATATGAAGGAAATGATTAGTTAGGGCGTGGCTTTGCCCAATATTTTTTCTTAATGCTTCTGTAAAAAAATAAAACAACAAATAGAAGTTGTGTAGCTAATGCTTGCGTTTTAATTTCTAAGCTGTTCCCATTGTTCCATATCAATTGTTTTCCCTGTGAATGTCGATCGTCCTGTTCTATTTTTACTACAAAGATACGTTTGGTCTATTGAATTAACACCCACAATTGGAGTCCCACACTAGGGTAGCTTTATTAAATTTAAAGTGTCTATTTCTTTTGATTAGCCGATGAAAATGATTTTGTGTGTGTGACTCAGAGTTGGGTGAGCGCTTGATTCCCCGTAAGGTTAAGGCTTGATGCGTGTACGGAAATTGGTAACCAGAGCGATATACGAAAAACTAAACTCGCATCACGTACCAATCCCGGCGTCAGGAACCTACTGATGAGTTGAGCAAATAATACATATATTCATACTTTTTATTTGGTCTTTATAAAGATTATGTACATGGGATAAGTTCCAAGTAAATGCAAAGGAGGACTAACAGCGTTACTGTGCTTCGTAACGCAGTGATTTTGGCAATTAATTTTGCTATCATTTATTTTGTTTTTGATAACGCGCAGCTTCGATTTCGAGCGGCTTATGATTGCTAATTCGCAGTTTTGTCAGCGCAATTCTGTGGTTTGTATTGGTGACCTGGCTGATAAATGTCTCAAATTCGTTCGCTGTTCTGAATATATATTCTATAGGTTCTAAGTTTGCTTTGTTGGTTGGAGTCTTTTCATTTTAATACAATTTTTCAACTGTATTAAAATTACCAGCAATTAGATTATGGCTTTCCCATATATCTCCCAGCTTATTTCGGTAATCTTTTATTTTAAAACTCCAGAAGACTTTGTTGTCTGCCTCCTTAATCCAGTTGTATTGTATGTGGTTTTCGAGAGTTTCTGTCTTTCGTATAGATAATTTCTGCCAGAATTCTAAAGATCGCATTTTAACCTCTCCCGTGTCTTTGTAGTAATCCATAATTCCATGGCAGTACTCGCCCTTGATATCCCACTTTCATTTGCGTTCAGGTAAAGAAAATCGGCTTCGAACACATGATTGTAGCTTCGTTTAACCACATGACGAGGTTGGGTGACACATTCATCAAACAACTCCACGAGAGAGGCGAGGATATGACTCTCAAATATGCCTTCACCGAGTTCCTGGAAAAGATAGATGAGAATCGAGTGCCCATTGCTGACCTCATCCCTGTCGGGATGAGAAAGATGAAAGAGTTAGGAATAGGGAATGCCATTATCGAGATGGACTTGGTCTACAATGGGATTGACTACAAAAAGTTCACGATAAATAAGATTTGCGACCTGCTGCTTGAACGCAGTTGGGCGCAGGGTGCGCGCTAGCCTCGCCCCAAGGTCTTCTGGGCAATTTCCAACATGGCGTCTTGGTTAGCTAGACGACATATTAAATTGGCAAAGCTGGGGGACTATCCAATTTGGTGGATGTGATTCTTTGTAATCCGTTAGGCTAAGCTGTCACTAAATGGGTGGCTTCTAAGGCTATCTAAGCAAAAACTCATTTATTTCTCACAAACCTTTTTGTATACGATATTTGACCCATTCCCAAGCAAATTATAGTGCTAAACAAAACAAAGACAACGAAACAAAGACAACGAATAACCTCTTTTTTTTCTATAATTTGACTGTTCTAGATTCCGGTGGATTCGTGCGAATCTAAACTCCAAAGATCCGAAAATCTTTGTCAACCTAAGAGACTTCTATGACGCGATCAATAAAAGGCCCAGGCGAATCTTGAAGGTTGTGAATTATTTGTCGACACTTCCACCTGAAGATCGTCCTTTTGGTATCGTTTACGAAGAATCAGGTAAAAATATTACAACCGATGCTCAACACACAGTTCATCGAGACTAGATTTTATTGCGCGCAGGAGTTTTAAGACATTGGGCGCAGGCGCATACACAGGATTGATTGAGGGGGGGAGGGAGGGCACAGTCATAGGTATCATATGGAAAAAGCATATTATTTCAAGATTCCTTAATAAGAAATGACCCACTTTTTGGCCGTCAAGGGGGGGGGGGGGGGGGGGGCGCAGTCATAGGTATCATAAAAAGCATAGTATTTCAAGATTCCTTAATAAGAAATTACCCAATTTTTGGCCGACAAGGGTGAGGGGGTGGGGTGCGCAGTCGTAGGTATCATATGGGAAAAGCATAGTATTTGAAGATACCTTAAATAAGAAATGACCCACTTTTTGGCCGACAAGGGGGAGGGGGGGGGGTGCGCAGTCGTAGGTATCATATGGAAAAAGCATAGTATTTGAAGATACCTTAATAAGAAATGACCCACTTTTTGGCCGCCAGGGGTGGAGTCGGGATCATGGGGAAGAAGTGAGGGTTAGGAGAGACTGGCACTTTTAAAATATTTAATTTGCCTTTTAACAGTTTTGAAGTTGGCTGATTTAGAACTTATCAATTGTATTGAACTTCTTTTTAACACCCTGTAACGTGTTTATACTATGCCCATAAAACAAAACCTAAATTGTTACTACTTATTTAGTATATATTTTGGCATTATAATTCAACTAGAACAGGCATATGCAATGGAAACAATGCCTTGTTAGAACTTTTATTGTCTCAAATAGTCCAATTAGTAAGAGTAACTATTCAGACTTTATTTCATGGATATAGTGTGAGCACTATGTTCATGAGAACCATTAAGACAGTAATGTTTTAACACGACTTTTGTGGTAGACACCAGTTCCACCTGCGCGCAATGCCTTATAGGTTAAATAACACAGGGAGCCCGCGCAAAACGTTACAAAGCCTTACAATGTCTCACATGGAATTGCTCAGGCTGACTTCCGTCTCTTTTCTTAATCTTGTACTATGTAAGACCCGTGACGTAGCTCTTTTAATACACGATTTACAGGAAAAAACTTCCCGGAGACCGTCGGAGTGTGGACCCGTGTGATACGGGACGAGATGGACCGGTGCGGGTTCCAGGACGGACACCTCCTAGTGCACGTGCACGAGCAGTGGGGAATGCAGGATGTGACTCAGCTTAGATGCCTTGCTAACGGAGCGAACGGGATCTGGGCGGGACTTAGTAAAGAGGGGGCCTCTATGGGTCACGCATGCTCTAGCGTGACACTGATGAACCTTGTGCGCATGGGCAATAAGAAGGTAACGCAATACCCTGGATCCGACTTGCACGTGACGAATTCTTTATACTGCAGAAGAAAAAAATCCGTGCAAATGAGGTGTACATTCTAGATCAACATGAATCATGGTGGAACTCAATACATTCTACATTTATTATGGCCCCATTTTATTGCTCACAAGTATGGAATATCTAATGGATAATGATATTTGTCAAAATGATAGGATGCTCTTTTAATAAAATGCTATATTGATAGAACCCAAAACATTAGTGTCACGCAGGTCGTATCATCATATATCATCATCATAATCATCATCACCATCATCATTATCATCATCATCATCATCACCATCATCATCATCATCCACCCTCCATTATCATCACAAACATCGTCATCCTTCTCATCAACAACAACAATAGTCAAGACGACATTGTTATCTCAATCACCACCATCATTATTACTCTCATCATTATCCATCATTTACCTCTGTCGCCATTATTACAACCATCATCAAAACCTTTTGCTACCACAGCTGTCATCATTATTCAATAATTATCATCATTACCAACACCATTACACCTATCATTGCCCTGGTCAGCAACAACCACCAGAACAGCTTTTTATCACACCACTCTCGCCACGGCACCCATTAACACCACCTACACACGTGCAGGTGCTGAAAAAGTTAAACTGCGAGGAGTTGCGCAACGCCGCCATTGCTGTTACCCGGATTGTAACAGGACAGGACCCAGACCCTCTTCAGCCGATCTATGGTGGTCGTGCTCTGGACATGGTGTTCGGTATGGACCAGTTCACGCCCGACAGCAAGGAGTTTAGGTATTAAACTTTTTCATGGCATCACTCGAGGGCAGATACAGGAATTGTTTCGGTATGAGGGGGGTAGTAAAAATCCATTTATTCTAATATTTTTTATTCTCATTTTTTTATTGTCATTGATTCTGAGATCTCTGCACCGACGGGTTGGCATCGCCTCCCACTTCGTTTCGCCATTCTCACACGGAAAATATTTAAAACAACTTTAGTAGGGTTATTTTTCACCTACTTATTGTCATTTCTCAGCATGGCGGCTTTCTTTGGCGAGGAGCCAGTTATGCGTATAACCACTCTGGCCTCGGGCGCAATGATCGCCCTACGACTCAAGCGACTTTTTGGGGAAGACCCGCAATTCACCGAGGGACAAGGCGAGCGAATGAAGGAGGTGAGTGGATCAGGCTTTTTTTTTGACGCGCGGATTAGCCAATCAGATGCGACCTTAGTGCTTACGTTTTGGCTGAGCTCAACTAGACGTGCAGTCTTAGACAAAAAGCTATGTTTTCTCTTCGGTACTTTGACTTTTGTTGCTCTCTTCTTCAATGATGAATCCAACTTTACCTACGAATTTAAATTCTGGCTTGCAATTCTTTTGTTGAACAAACAAAACCGACGGATGATGGATAAAAAAAATATTCTTCCTAACTGAAATTTGCGCGTGCAGCCTCACGTCACTAGCGCGCGACCAACGTCGATGTAGCTGATTGGCCCGTTCGTGCTCGCGCGTCTAAAAATAGCCTGATCCTAGGAAACGCCGTGACACATATATAATGCAGACGATTGCCCCTACTTATGAGCCCCTAACTACCCTACTTCCAGGCGTTCTAACCGGGTTTCCTGTGTTCATCTTAGTCACAGGTGTTCTTATCGGTTTTCCTGTGTTCAACCTATAGTCTCAGGTGTTCTTACCGGGTTTCCTGTGTTCAGCCTAGTCGCAGGCGGTCTTATCGGGTTTCCTGTGTACTACCCTACTTCCAGGTGTTCTTATCGGGTTTCCTGTGTACTACCCTACTTACAGGCGTTCTTATCGGGTTTCCTGTGTTCAGCCTAGTCGCAGGCGTTCTTATCGGGTTTCCTGTGTACTACCCTACTTCCAGGCGTTCTTACCGGGTTTCCTGTGTTCAACCTAGTCGCAGGCGTTCTTACCGGGTTTCCTGTGTACTGACCTACTTCCAGGCGTTTTTACCGGGTTTCCTGTGTACTACCCTACTTCCAGGCGTTCTTACCGGGTTTCCTGTGTTCAACCTAGTCGCAGGCGTTCTTATCGGGTTTCCTGTGTACTACCCTACTTACAGGCGTTCTTATCGGGTTTCCTGTGTTCAGCCTAGTCGCAGGCGTTCTTATCGGGTTTCCTGTGTACTACCCTACTTCCAGGCGTTCTTACCGGGTCTCCTGTGTACTACCCTACTTCCAGGCGTTCTTACCGGGTTTCCTGTGTACTACCGTACTTCCAGGCGTTCTTATCGGGTTTCCTGTGTAGTTCTACCCTACTTCTAGGCGTTATTACCGGGTTTCCTGTGTACTACCCTACTTCCAGGCATTATTTCCGGGTTTCCTGTGTACTACCCTACTTCCAGGCGTTCTTACCGGGTTTCCTGTGTACTGCCCTACTTCCAAGCGTTCTTATCGGGTTTCCTGTGTAGTTCTACCCTACTTCCAGGCGTTCTTACCGGGTTTCCTGTGTACTACACTACTTCCAGGCGTTCTTACCGGGTTTCCTGTGTACTACCCTACTTCCAGGCATTATTTCCGGGTTTCCTGTGTACTACCCTACTTCCAGGCGTTCTTACCGGGTTTCCTGTGTACTACCCTACTTCCAGGCGTCCTTTCCGGGTTTTCCTGTCCTTGGAGATAAGCCGTGAAACAATTTGAGGGCTGGGGCGATCCTGTAACGTCAGAAGTTTAAGCCACCACAGGAAGCCCGATCATCAACCCGGGAAAGAACGCCTATCTATATACCTTATAAGAGATAATAATGCTACCGCCGTTCGAGCGGTGTTATCAAGACACTTCATGGTCTATTCACAGGTTCCTGCTTCGAAATGTTTTTCAAGGTTGAGAAGAACCCTGTAAGCTACCAGTGTTTCTGTTAGTAGTGAATCCTCAGGCGGCCCAAGCTCTAGGCCTGTCTAATAAAAAAATGTTAATAGAATAAACTTGTCCTTTTGGGTTCCACTGTATTTTGTATCTGATCTCGTGACTATTTCACATTCCACACGCTCGCGCAACCCGTCACTGTTCCTTGCTTACACAGCCCGAGCGAAGTGTGGCGACTCTATCTCTCTGTATATAACAAAGTTTATCATTAGTATACCTAGACAGACCTACGCTTGGGCCGCCTGTGGCCAATCCTAACCAGTATACCGTTGCTAGGTGATACCAGCATCCTCGTTGCTCATTTGTACATATCCGCCTAATTCCGTTGCTAGGTGATGCTGAAAGATCTCCATGCCAACATAAAGGAGGAATACCACAGTGCCCCTGGACTTGCCATGCTGTTTGATCGCTCTGGCGGAAAGCTCACGCCCAAGATGAGTGAAGTGATTGCTAACGCTGAGATCAAGGACGTGCATATCAAAGAGCTTATCAATGAGGTAGGAGAAACACTTGAAAGCTAAATAACTTTAGGATACATCCCCGATCAGTCCGCCCTGAGAAACCCTCGGTCAGCAAAATTCCGTACTGACAACCCTCTGGTAGCTAGATACCGTACTGACAAGCTCCCGGTAGCTAAAAACCGTACTGTCAAATCCCCGGGCAGCTAAATACCGTACTGATACACCCCTGTTCAGCTTAATACCACAAACCTCCTGTATACTACTGAATATCGAGTCTAAAGCAGTATTAGAGATGCCAATTACAGTAGTGATAATAAAAAAAGCCACCTTCAGAACCAGAACAAGCGCTTAATAAAGGTTTGCCGTTGGTTAAGAGCAGAGTTTTCGTGCCATGGCACCTGGGTTATGGTAGCCTGCGAAACAAGCTCTCGAAAAGCGACCCAGAAAAGCTACCGCATGCCGCATGAAGCCCTCGGCCAAAAATTTCATGCAACTAAGCTCATCTAACAGGTATTTGTCAAATGCGAAGAGGAGTGCCAGGGGGGTAATGGAACAGGTTAATGGAGTTACCTAATAGGAAAAGAGTTCTCATTTAAGACGTGTTTTAAAGTGAATAAGTGGCTGGCCAATTAACCTTAACCCTGGGCGCTCAGGCTAATTTCAAACGTCGTTATCCATTAGCCGTATTCAATGCAAATACGTATGCAAATGGTCGAGTCGATTGCTTCATCTTCATTTTCAAGCCTTTGCATTGAATAAAGCTCATGGATAATACGACGTTTGAACTAAGCCTCATGCAAGCATTAATTCGACTTCTTATTGTGCACAGATCCGCGCCATGTGGGACGAGTGGGACCTGCGCGAGGGCGGCGAGCGTGACGACTGTCTCGAGTTTGACTCGTTTTATAGCGGCTTTATGGCGCCATACTTCGGATGCTACCGGTGCGACGAGACCAAGATGGCACTCAAATGCATCGACATGGACAAGGACGACAAGGTGGACTGGAACGAGTTCGTGACTTATCTCAAGTGGGCTGGGCACCAGTACCCGCAGGTAATTATGCATTATGGGAAGGGCTAGGCTGACAGAAACGAGTGCACGACTTACGTCAAGTATAGTGGGGCACCAGTTACACGAATTTCTGCAAGTTTACTTGAAAGTTCTTGACTTGACATTGAACTGTTCAATGAGGGTAAACAAAAGAGAAAAACGGTTTTTGGTGTCATAGTAATTGGCGGTTGCCAATTGGAATTGGCTGACCGACTTACGACGGTCACATTGTGAAGTTCCAGAAAATATTTATACTCCCCCCCATGGAGGGGATTGGAAATTCCGGGGGGATGGGGGAGTCAAACTCCCGGGGGGGGGGGGGAATGCCCTTTTCCTTAACAGTTACTGTATTTTTTTTTCTCCGACCCCCTCCATGGGGGGGATAGATATTTTCTAGAACTACACATCATAAAAACACATCATTCAAAATTTGAGAATAGAGATGTATTCGAATATGAAGTGGCACTGCTTTAAAATTAAATTTTTTTTCGCATCGCAATATATACCCAAATCATGAATGTTTCTTATGATAAAATGCGTACTTAACGACCTTCAACTCAATATATCCTCCATCGCTTGAAAACCATACTTCTCAAAAGAAGAAGTCTAAGCTTATCCCATGCTCGGTACGTAGGCTTTTAGCATTACTGACCTTGCAAACTAAGTCCCAGCAAGGCCGCCGTGGCGCGTGTGACGTCACACGCTCAGAGCCTAAATACTGTGATATGTGTGTTTATTAGGTTGAGAACTCACACGCTCAGAGCCTAAATACTGTGATATGTGTGTTTATTAGGTTGAGAACTCACACGCTCAGAGCCTAAATACTGTGATATGTGTGTTTATTAGGTTGAGAACGCACACGCTCAGAGCCTAAATACTGTGATATGTGTGTTTATTAGGTTGAGAACGCACACGCTCAGAGCCTAAATACTGTGATATGTGTGTTTATTAGGTTGAGAACTCACACGCTCAGAGCCTAAATACTGTGATATGTGTGTTTATTAGGTTGAGAATGCAGAACAGCTACTGTCAACTGCGTTCCGTAAAGGTCTCATCCCAGCCATGCAGGACGAGGTCATAAAGCAGAAACTCAATGACTTACCGAAGCTCGAAGGGGGAGAAATGGATGACGACGACGACGACATCTATGACTAACAGGATCGATAATAGTTCGGTAGACCTCTATGGTGTACTAGATAAATGCTAATCGGTATGTATCTTTGCCAATAGCAGATTTGCGATAGCTTGGTTAATTAATAGAAGGGAATTCAAACCACAGCCGCCTTGTGAATTACCCTAAAATAAAAAAAAAATGCTGCTCTAATGCTGATAAAGTGTTTTGATATGTTGGGTGTAAAAGGAGACTTGTATGGGGTGTATATTGACAAAAAAGGGCGTAAATAAAAATAAACACAGGGTTAGAAATCTTAGTAATCTTGTTTATGTACCTTCATACGGCGTCCAGAGACCAGGATTCAACCATACATACGTTACCCATGAACCACTGCGGGTAACGAAACATTGATTTGCGGTTCCACCCTTTTAAAAAAACCCAAATTCATTAGACGGGAATGCAAAGAAGCTTATTTGTTATATTTTCCTAGAGTCCCTGAAAACAACACTCTGATTGCGTAAGAGAATTCAACTTTTATTATACAAATCCACCACAGCTAGACCGCAAATCTGGGATAGCCCTGATCCATTACACAACAAATACAAACATCTTGAGACTAGGCTCGGTTTCCAGCCGTGGCTGTTTCGATGCGCCCGCGATCCTCTCCTATTCCAAGGCTGGGCGCTGGGTACGAGACTTTGTCTGGATTAGCCAATCAGAAACTTACATTAGCATAATGTAAATACATTAGCATAATTACCACGCTTAGAGTTCAAAATGGCGGCCGGAGGGTTCGCGAAAGTGTTCAACTCATAGTTAGAAAAGTTCGGTTAGGAAGACTGTAAGGCCCCAGCAAAAACTTGCCGTGAAAGAGCTCTCTTTTTGGCAGGAAAACCCAGAGTCCGCACATCACGCATAATTATCTCAGTTACGATGTGACGTCACGAACAGGAGTCAGTGTAGGAGAGCGCGACGTAACCACGGCTGGAAACCGAGCCTTGTTCAAATGACTTCGGGCTACCTGTGGCTGCGAGAGCGTATTGTGAGCACTCAGTTTTAGCAGACAACAACTCTTTACATTTATTTCGATATGATGAACTTTACAAAAAATACTTCCTTTGATATTAACAAAATAGAAAAAAAGTTGCAATTACAACATTTATTCCTAATTAACATTTCTATATTGCTATTGAAAAACATTATTCTCCCTCTAAAAATTGTGGCGCAAAATTTGCCATTCAATTATTTACCCTTTCAAATGCGCTTACTTCCAACGCAACGACGCGTACATGGCAGAATCAGTTACATTTGAATTATCCAATTCGGCATAAACGAAATGAACCGTATATGGACCCACCCTATCCCATACGGTATTTATTTCTATTTGTTTACTTAAATACGGCGATATATTCTATCAATGCCAGAATGAACCTCAAAAGGTTTTCAAAAGGCCCAGAGTGTTTGAACGGTGATGTGACTCGAGCAAAATAGAATAAAGGATCATAGCTTTGAAACTTTGAAGTGCGTTGATCCGACTTGCGTGACGGGATAGGGTATAAAACCCAATGCAAATTTCAGTAGAAAAAAAAAAACAGTGAAATTCACCCTACAATAAAAACGGCTAAATTAATATTTCTAACGTATCAACAAATACACGAAAAGTTATATATTGCCAAAGTAATGAGTTTAAACCATTAAAAACAAAAACAAAATAAAAGTGTCACGCACGTGGACCGACGGACATCATCCGAGCGCTCACGAACCAACCAATGCATTACGCCAAGACACCGTGTTAGTACTTCATATAAGGTTAGGATAAGGGAGATAATGCGAGTTAATAGAGTACTAACCCACTTACAGACTAAGTAAAACCCAATAGAACTCAACAGACGATGTGCGTGGGTTTAATTGCTAAAATGGTGTGTCGAAAGTGGACACTTCACACGAACATTGACCTTCTCTCTAGGAATCTTGCTCTCAAAACCAGACGCTCCTTTTGCTTTAGTTGAAACGCGTCTCGTTTTATAAAAAAAAAGACTTCGCACAGTACTAATCAGCCTATGGGCTATAGTACAGCCGTATATTGGGTCCTTTAAAGAGCCTTTGTCACTCACGCCTTTGTTGTTGTTTCAATTCATCATTGGAAGACAGATCAAGTAAAGAAAACTAAAAAGAAAATTAAAAAAAAAAACATTTACCAAACTCACTCGGATAGCTCAATAGCTTTGTCATATCAGCTTTATTGCACTGTTTAGACCTTCTACTCTCGAAAACAACAACTCAATATTTCTGTGAAGGGCATACCCTTAAAACTGTGTCACGACCACCGTTCAAAGTCCACACACTAGTGTTAAATAGACGCGGTGTTGCCTTTTTTCACCAGTGACAGGGAATAAAATCAGGTAAAACGTTTTTTCGGTCTGAAAAGGTCATGTACCAACTGCCTGGAAAAGGAATCTTTGATCGATTGATCGTTCCTGGTATTGGTGACAGTCACGAGCTCTCCGACGGCTCGGTGTCACGTTTAACGCGGGGCGGTACATAGAAGAGACCAGCGGCGCCAGCGAGTATCAAGTCACCGACCAGCGGTGTTGACCATTTTGCGCATGTCCCCTTGTTCTATCATCTCATGGTAAGGCCGAGAGAGGTGACACTGTTACCTTGCTTGAGCATACTGGAATTCTGTGCGCAAGGACAGACGGTGTTAAAAGTAATTGCCTCCATCGTGTGACTAGTATTATTACTACGGCAAGATATCATTCGTTAAAATGTGAGATTCTAGAAAACACTCAGACCCAACACCATCCTACGAATTTCCTGGATTTAAGACCCAACCCCATTCCAGGAATTTCCTGGACATCAGACCCAACAACATCCTAAGAACTTCCTGGACTTCAGACCAAGACTCATTCCAAGTATTTCCTGGACTTCAGAACCGACCCCATCCCCAAAATTTTCTTGGCTTCAACTCCTAGGACCTTGGATAATGTCCTAATGCTGATAGTGCTGACGAAAATGACGATTGTAATTATGATGACGCGACAGTGGTTGTCACGATATTACTCTTCGTGACGTCAATAGGTGGCTATAGTAATTGATATTCTAATGTTTACCTCCTCGTCGATGTACTTCGCTAGCTCTGTTCTCAGCAGTCCATATTTCTCCTTCATATCGTCGTGGTACATACGCTGGTCTTCTTTAATCAACTGGTTATTGATCTCTAGCGCTTTACCGCAGAACTTCAGAAATTCCCTAGAGAAAAAGCAACGTCGTGTTACATTTCAAACAATTTGTACCTCGCTGTTTGCTTCGACAACGTTTACTTTGGAAAAGGCTGTACTTCCTCACTTGAAAAATCAAGCTGCTAAAAAAAAAAACCACCCCTCTCCGGAAAGCACCAACTTTACCCACCAGTATACGGCTGCTCGAAGTGTCCTTCCACCAGAAAGCCCGTACCCCCCCCCCCCCCCCCCCCCCAAGAAAGCACCGCCTTAACCCACCTGTACACATTCTGTAGCCGCTCGATGTGTTTGCCTGGATGCTTGTGACACACAGTCTTGTCCAGGAAGGCTTGGGCGTACGCTAGAGGCCCAGCGTTAACCTGCAAACCGGCATAAATACACGCAATATTATACCATTTATCATAGAGCTACTTTGCTTCGCACACTCTAACCCAGGGGATGTACGCCCTAACTCAGAGACAACCCAACACAAGTCAATCTCTATCCCAGGGCATGTACGCCATAACTCAGAGACAACCCAACACAAGTCAATTTTTTATAACAGGTTAGTCATTAAACAAGTCGGTAAGCCAGGCTGAAATACAAAATTCTAAAAGAGAATATTAAAATTTTGATTTTCTTCATTGCTGGGAGATCTTAAAGGTTCCTTTTGTATTAGAACCTGTTCCAAGTTTTAGGCTAAATAGTTTTTAATGGGAGTCTAAATTGGTATTTTTAGGTTTTTAACAAGTTCTTTAATTCTAGGTTCTTATAAACGGGTAAGTACTGTACTCTAATCCCCGGGGCTGTACACCTCCCTCAGAAACAACCCCAAACAAGCTCATATCCTATATTACTATAAATCCACTCGCATACTATCACAAATCTCGTAATTTGATTGGTTCCCGTACTCACTTTCTATTGAGCCATAGATAGTGAGTAGCGAAAAAGCCAGTTTTTTCGCTCCAATAGCGGTTATTTATTACTGAGAATTATTAAAATCGTAATTTTTAAGGTAGCATGTGAGTGGATTTATACTAAAACAATTACGCGCCACGCACTACGCGCCTCGTTGACTATCTATTGACTCATAGAAAACTGGAACTCGTAGTCTAAGGCTAAGTTCAAACGTCGTATTATCCATGAGCCGTACTCAATGCAAATGCATACAAATAAATCAAGTCAATTGTTTGATCTCCATTTGCATGCATTTGCATTGAATACGGCTCATGGAAAATATTACGTTTGAACTTAGCCTAATTGTTAAATAAAGTAGTCACTCAAACAAGAAATTGCCTGTATGACAACTTTATCATCATAACATAGCCTTATCAGTTATGGCAACTCAGCGGGGTCTCCTCGTGGCCATGCGCACGCATATTTACCTGTACACTGACGCTGCCCTGCAGCACGAGTTGCAGCCTCTTCATGTCGGGTGGGGACTGGGTGGTGACTTGCTCCAGTTCCTTTACCTTGTTTTGCATCTCATCATACGCGACCTGAGACACCGACAACGAATAGCGTGCTTAGTCAATTGAATATTTACCCACGTAACGCATACCATCATACGCGACCTGGGACACCGACAACGAATAGCGGGTTTAGTCAATTGAATATTTACCAACTTAACGCATACCATCATACGCGACCTGAGACACCGACGACGAATAGAGGGTTTAGTCAATTGAATATTTACCCACGTAACGCATACCATCATAGGCGACCTGAGACACCGACAACGAATAGCGGGTTTAGTCAATTGAATATTTACCCACTTAACGCATACCATCATACGCGACCTGAGACACCGACAACGAATAGCGTGCTTAGCCAATTGAATATTTACCCACATAACGCATACCATCATAGGCGACCTGAGACACCGACAACGAATAGAGGGTTTAGTCAATTGAATATTTACCCACGTAACGCATACCATCATAGGCGACCTGGGATACCGACGACGAATAGCGTGCTTAGTCAATTGAATATTTACCCACGTAACGCATACCATCATAGGCGACCTGAGACACCGACAACGAATAGCGGGTTTAGTCAATTGAATATTTACCCACGTAACGCATACCATCATATGCGAACTGAGACACCGACAACGAATAGCGTGCTTAGTCAATTGAATATTTACCCACGTAACGCATACCATCATAGGCGACCTGAGACACCGACAACGAATAGAGGGTTTAGTCAATTGAATATTTACCCACGTAACGCATACCGTCATAGGCGACCTGGGACACCGACGACGAATAGCGTGCTTAGTCAATTGAATATTTACCCACGTAACGCATACCATCATAGGCGACCTGGGACACTGACAACGAATAGCGTGCTTAGTCAATTGAATATTTACCCACGTAACGCATACCATCATAGGCGACCTGGGACACCGACAACGAATAGCGGGTTTAGTCAATTAAATATTTACCCACGTAACGCAGACCATCATACGCGACCTGAGACACCGACAGCGAATAGCGTGCTTAGTCAATTGAATATTTACCCACGTAACGCATACCATCATACGCGACCTGGGACACAGACAACGAATAGCGGGCTTAGTCAATTGAATATTTACCCACGTAACGCATACCATCATACGCGACCTGAGACACCGACAACGAATAGCGGGTTTAGTCAATTGAATATTAACCCACATAACGCATACCATCATAGGCGACCTGGGACACCGACAACGAATAGCGGGTTCAGTTATTGAATATTTACCCGCCTAACGCATAGGATTAAATAACGATGGTCAAGATGAAGACGGTGATGATGCCAATGGTTATGGCGGTGATGTTGATGATGGTTGTGGTGATGGTGGTGATTATAACAATGGTGGTTGTGATGATGGTTGTGATGGAGATGAAGGTGATGGTGGTGGTGATGACGATGGTGATGGCGGTGTTGGTGGTGGAGATGGTTGTACTGCTGATGATGGTGGTGATGACGATGGTGATGGCGGTGATGGTGGTTGTAGTAATGATGATGGTGGTGATGACGATGGTGATAGCGGTGATGGTGGGGTGATGACGATGGGATAGCGGTGATGGTGGTGGTGATGATGATGGTGATGGCGGTGATGGTGGTGGTGATGGTTGTAGTGGTAATGGTGGATGGTGATAAGATGGTTGTGATGACCTCGTTGATGGTGATGCGGGAGATTGTGATGGTGGTGATAATGGCTGTGGTGATGATGATGGTTGTGGGGATTATGCTGATGATAATGATGATGCTGAAGGTGTTGATAATAATAGGGTAATTGTCATACCTCTACTGGTGTAAGCTCGTATTGCTCCTCTTGGACCACAAGAATCCTCTTCTTCACATAGGGGAAGTGATTCGACGCTGAAATACCAAACAATCGAATAGTTTAACAGGTCATTCTTTTGCTTCAACTTTTGTTTATCTCTTCCTTTCTCTATCATTGTTCTCCGTCACCCTATTTGCCATATCTTATTTTCTCCCCTCTCCCTATTTCTGTTCCGTACTGGGGCGTATTCACCCACTCGTTATGGTCTACCTCTAGCATTATTCCTCCAGACACCATGCGATCTTCACATACCCTCGGCGCAGTCACCACAAGCAAATTTACTCACTGGTTTTCTCTTTGGAGTATTCCCCTAGAGCCACTCGCCTCCCCCTCCCCCCTCCTTAACACCCTGACCCCATAATTTACTTACTCGTTAACCCCTGGCCCCGTCTAAGGGTTGTATTCAATTACTTGTTAACCCCTGGACATGTCTACGGGTTTCACTTACTCACTCATCAAAAACTGAGCTCATGAAAGGTTGTGTCCACTCACTTGTGAGAATAGTCTTTCTCTTGCATTGCTCCTCAAGGCTTCCATGTGCTTTCCCGCTCGCTGTGAAAGGGGTCTCGTAGATGAAGCGTCGTATGTTGTTATTGCGCTCAAACACAGTGATTCTTTGCTCCATCTCCTCATCGTCAAAGTACGGCTTCACAAACGTGATCTAGGTAGACACGAATGAACATAAGAGAGCCGCAATGGAACAGTTGCATGGGCTTCGCCCCTCAAACAAGAAGTTCCGGGTTCGAAACTGAGACACGACAGCTGAAGGTTTAGCGTACAAAAGCCCTGGCTAGTCACACTGAGGGCTGTATACACCGCCTTTTCTCCGATGAAGTCTTAGGCGCTGTCTTCTATAGCAGTTTATTTAACCTGTACTTGAGCCCCTATACTTCTGTGTCAGTCACACTTACGAATTGAAAATACAAGGAGGTATCCGTATCTACATAAAAGTCAATCGCGCATGTAGCGCTTAGAGACGTTTACATAGGAAGGGATACACGAAAGCAACCTTTTCATGTTTTCACATTAGGGGATAAAAATACTATATGGGATGACAGCATAGCATGAAAACAACAACAACAACAGTTGCAGCTTAATGAAACTATGGGCTTCCATCTTACCTGAATATAGCCAATCTCAGAATCCAGTTCGTCAGAATGGACCTTCAAATGTTATTGGTTGCCATTAGTCACAGCATGTATTAAGAGGCCCTTCTCATAGAGATAACACATACTTCATTAAACAGATGAAGGGGTACAAAAGAAATGAACCGGTGGGAGTGATAATATAAAAGTGTCCAAACAGACTATCACCAAAGATTGTCAGCAACCTAAATAGGCGACTTGCACTGAGAAATCACGTGACTTTTTGGGCGGCAAAACAACACAACAACAACAACAACAACAACAACAACAACAAAAGCAACTTTTTTTTAACGTTTATTAATCAGCCAGAAAGATTCAGAAAAGGCTTTTTTTTTTCATTGAAAGATTTCGTTGGTCTCTGGCGTGACGGCGGCGGAAATTTCGTGGTTTATTTGGACTTTTTTACTTGATTTTGCCTATTGCAATCGCGTATTATTTCAGGTAAAAGACAGAAATCGATTGCACAGAAAGGAAGCCTTAGGGCAGTGGAGGTTTGGTTACGTTTGCAGATGTTTGGCAGCGAGTACACAGGCTGTCTAGTCTGTTTTCCGGGAATTTGGGGATACTGGGATTTCTGTGGCACGCGGACAAAGAAAAGAGGTTTGGGTCGGGCTACGCGAACGCATTTCCATGATTTCCTAACTAACACAAACCGCCTGTGTACAGGCAAGATTTCTGGCCAAGTTTGTTTATTGGAGGACAAAAAAGGACAAGATTAGTTCATAGGAAGGAGTAAAGTGAAGATGTGGTTACCTTTGCGGACTCGTGAATCAGCTTGATGTGCTTCTCGCTGTGCTTACTGGAATACATGCCCTGCAGTCGCTGCGAGATCTCTGATAGAGAGGTGATCTTTGGCTCCTTGTAGATGTACTCCTTGCCGTCGTCGTCCGCGAACATCTGAGAAACGATAGAGACAAAATGGAAAGCGAATATCTGAGAAACGATAACCAAATAAAAAGGTAAGCGAACATCTTATAAACGATACGAGATAATATGGTTTCCAAAAAAGCTACTTTGGCATTTAAAGTTGTTCTGATTCAAGGTGGAAAAGCCGAACAATCACATACACCTATTTCAAAAAACGTTGTCAGTGCAAACGGACAAATGACAGTTCCGCAACCGAAGGATACCATGGGTCCCATAATATTTGAACCCAATGCAGATGAACATGGATTAACTATACAATAATAAATTAAATGCTATCACTGGAGTTCATATATAAGCACCTTCCGGTCTCGACATTTTCCATTCGACGTTCGCACTGGCAACGTTCTTCTTATTATACAAATTCTTCTTATTGTATAAATAAACAGTGACACTCTGCCTAAAGCGAAGCATTCAGGAGGCAATCAGAGGTTTTGGGCGTATCATTGTTTTCATATAAACTCTTTGATTTGAATTGATAATCACTTGATACTATAAAAAAAAAAAAAAAAAAAAAAAAAAAAACAGTACACATGACTCACCTTTCCAAAGAACGCCACGCGGAAATACTTGCCTAGCATTCGCTTACCACTCGCGGTCACCTCGACCACCTTGGCGTACGCTTTAGCGAGGTTTTGATAAGCATTAGCAAGACCCTGGATAAAAGAAACTGTATAAATGTCGCGTTTGACGTACGTTTTAAAAGGTACTGAAATGCATTTAATGACAATGACACAAAGTATCCCACTTGTCGAAGGCTTTAGACAGGTTCTGAACATTCTAAGAAAACTTGAGACATTATACAACACAATTTAAAGCGTGATAAGACTCCATAAAGGAAGAACCTATCTGCTCGTAGATAACGCCCTACTGGCCGAATCAAAACGATACGGGCTGTGCGCCTCGAAGCTACCTTTCATACTATTCCTATTTCCTTTTACCTATTACTTTCATTATATTTCTACTATAAACAAATAGCTTTGCCCATGCGCACTTAAGTTCCTCATCTGTAAGTAACGCTGTACTAATACTGTGCTTACCGCAAAGTTCCTCTCTTGCTCGTAGATGGGAATGGCGAGTTTGTACACCTCGCCCATGACTTCATAACGCTCAGCTCGATCCAGGAACTGCGCGCTCTTCTCAAGGAGATCGGACAGATGGGCCTGGTAAGTAAAGCGCGTTCACATGAGCTTGTATTGCATACGGTGTACCATAGGCGGTACTCATCATAAATAGGTGAAGACATCTCGATACACAAGTGTGTATTACAGGTACCATGTCCGGTACTCATCATATATAGGTAAAGATAGTTCGATACATAAGTGTGTATTACAGGTACCACGTCCGGTACTCATCATATATATGTAAAGATAGTTCGATACATAAGTGTGTATTGCCTGGGGTGTACCATGAACAGTTCGCATCATATGTAGGCTCGATACATAAGCATATACTGTATGGAGTGAATTACGACTATATTTGGAGATGCCCGCTATAGGGAGGCTATATTGTATGGAGTGTATTACGCCTAGGGCTGGGGTGCCCGCTATAGGGAGGCTATATTGTATGGAGTGTATTACGCCTAGGGCTGAGGTGTCCGCTATAGGGAGGCTATATTGTATGGAGTGTATTACGCCTAGGGCTGGGGTGCCCGCTATAGAGAGGGGCATATTTTATGTAGTGTATTGAGAGTTGGGATTCTACAGGGAGGCAATATTGTATGGAGTGCATTACGCCTTATCCTGGGTAGGCCGCAATAGAGCGTGCTTCATAGCCTTGCCTTATATAACGAGGGCATATTGTATGTAGCGTTTAACACCAATTGTTTGGGTGCCTGCTATAGAAAGGCTACGTACCAGAGTAAAGCGCTGCTCCATAGCCATGCCCTCGTCTGACTTCATCATGCTTTCGTCAGGTACCACGTTGGGTGAGATGCGGTAGAACGCCGCGCAGCCCTGCTCGTATTTACCCTGACGCTTCAGGTACTCAGCTACTAAAGCAGCGGCGTGGACGTAGCAGTGCGCAGTCTACGAAAGAGGCAGAAATACTGTTAGAAAAGGCAGAGGAATGGGGACAATACCAAAATTGCAGGCTCCGGCAAAAAATACTCAGAATGTACAATAGGCCCTTCCAGCTATAAGTTTGCGCGCGCATTACCATAGAAACCTACCTTAACTACCAGAATGCAGCGCGCGCATTTCTAAGCTTGCACCAAACGAAGCGCGCGCTGCATGCCGGTAGTTGAGGTAGGTTTCCATGGTGAGTGCGCGCGCATGCTTATAGCTGGAATGGCCTTTTGCACGAGGTCTTATATGGAAAGGAGTGATGCCAATCTTTTACAAAAGCAGCATGGCGTAGATAAGGCAGTGTGCAGAGCATACGCTTGGGCGTACAGAAGTATGACTTGGATCCTGCTCGGACGTACAGAAGTATGACTTGGATGGTGCTCGGGCGTACAGAAGTATGACTTGGATCGTGCTCGGACGTACAGGGTATGCCTTTCCTCAGAAAAGTCATCGTGCAACTCGTATGTGTTCGCCATGTTTACTAGCCAAACCTTGTGTAGCACAGGCGTACTGGAGTATGAGTTATCGTGCTCGGGTGTACTACGGTATAACTTACCGCGTAGCTCGGGCGTACTAGAGTATGTGTGATTTACCTCAGATAAGTTATCTAGCGCCTCGTGTGTGTTCGCCATGTTTCCTAGCCATGCCTTGCGTAGCGCAGGTGCACTACCGTATGACTTACCTCGGAGAAGTTGTCATGCGCCTCGTGTGTGTTGGCCATGTTTTCTAGCCATGCCTCGCGTAGCTCAGGCGTACTGGAGTAGGATTTGGCCAGACTGTACTGTAGGTCCATGAGTACTTCGGGGATATCATCATGTTCCTGTTGGGTGAAAACAAAATTAGACATGCCATTAATTACAATTTTAAATGTTTGTTTTATTAACGTGAAAGCATACTTAATCTGTGAAAAATTAGTTGAGATGTAGAACTCAGAGATGAAAATGCAATTACGACACTTTCACGAAACGATATATTCACGATGAATCAACGATGCGATTATGACACTTTTTCCAAAATACTTTCATGAAACGATAATTAACGATGAATCAACGATGCGATTACGACAATGTTTAATACTTTCACGGAAACGATATATTAACGACGATTCACCTTTTAATGCAATTGCGAACACAATCAAAGTATCTCATAATAAAATTGAAATCGAAAAAATAAAATCGCGCATTACATGGAACGTGTAAATATACTTTTTCACACGGCCACGAACACCTGTACTAGGTTTGCACTATCTGAAAAAGGATACTGCATTAGTTTTATAAAGATATTGTCTATGACGTTAAATAGTCCATTAAGTTGATAATGGCGTCTGAGTTGCCATAGTCTAGATAAGGGTTTTCCCACGTGGTGGAAATAACACAGTCAACCTCAGGATTCTAATTGTTATCTCGGGGATTAGATCGACCCTTCTTTCTCTCTCAGAAGTAGTTGGCAAACAAGAATAAACCTAGCAGATGTGCAGAGAAGTTACCCCCTACCCCTACCCCTTTAAAAAAGTGGATAATGACTTGCCTGGATACAAGTAAAAAAAAAAAGACGGAAATAATAGGCATGAACACAGGCGTACCGTGAAGGCAAACCGCTGTTTTGTCGCGGGCGAAACTGATAACGGTGACACAATCAGCGGGCACACAAACAATTGTTGTATTGGGCTCCCTGTGGTCGACAGGGGCGGGACACGAAGTCTTCGACTGCGCACGCGCCGAGGCATGATAATGAATCTCAATTAAAATGAACAGCCGCTGTACGGAAAGGGCAAGCTTTGATCCTCACGGTACTTGGCAGTCAAGTCTGGAGTGCCTTCAATACGATTAACATGATTTTTCTATGGGCTAGTTGCGCCTTCTAATGTCTTTTGGTATCGCTTTATGGCTCTCTGTTTATATTCAGCTCGCTAAAGTTGCGTCAAACAGTCATGCCGTGTGATTAGACAGTGCTTGGTAAGTTCGGGCACCGTTAGGTAGACCTGATAGGTTCAGCAAATCAGGCAACTGATGATTGCATCTGTTGGTACAACTCTACGCGAATTAAAGAACTCTACAGAGACAGTCTCGACTGCAGTTTCGACTCGTTACTTCGATACGACGTTTTCTGTTTGTTTTGCGCTATTGCAAGTTAGAAAGTTTTACAGAGGCAACAGTTATTAGACTCCAATTCAAGCTTGCTGTCGCTAGAGGTGCTCGCAATTTCCCTCTGTGCTTATTCTGGCCATTTGTATGAGAATATACAATACAAGGCGTAAAAAAAAAAACTCAAAACAGGCGATTATGCAGAGTCGAATACAGTCTTGTGGTTTCCAGGGTTTAGAAAATGGATAAGGCAATTTTTTTTCTGCGCTTGTTGCAAATCCAGGGCAACCAAATTCAAAACAATATTGTGCTTGAGGTTTGCCGTAGAAACAGTTCCTGAAGTGATGGCCAAACGTTTTGGATAGATAGTTATGAGAACAAAGTTGGAAAATGCAATGACAAGACCTTTTTACATCGCCGTGTCCTATTCCTTAACGCGTAAAATCTCCTCTGGATCACTGATCGTCCTACGGCGCGGTAATGTCCCGAGTCTGTTCACGAGTCTGATTAGACTCCCCAAAGAACTCTGTCTGATGCTCTCATATCAACAATCCAACGTGGACGCTGCAGACGTCTTCATGCAAACCGTTTGTGTTATGAAAGTTTGATTATGCGACGTGAATTATCGTCTGCAATCTTTAGTTGTTTTGTCTCGGGAGATTCGGAGGCTTCGTAGGCGAGAGAAATACGCCGAAATACGCCTACGCCAAGCTGGTAATAACAACTTTCTGTTTTTTATTTTTGCCTAAGATTGACCTGTTAATCAATATCAGCATGTATCGCTCTTTGGATAACTAAATTTTAGAGCTATCCTCGATGTTGATTCAAAATAAAAACGTAGTTTTTGCGGACGCGAAACAAACGGAATTCTTGTGATCTTCAGTGCAAATTACTACAAATAGCAAGGTCTGAACTTTAGAGCTCTTGGATCCTTTAGAATCTCTTTATATCTCCGTAATTCACGTGAATAAGGCAGGAAACATCAGAGGTAAAATTCTTTGTATTTTCGAAGACAGGAATCTCAAGACTTTGAAATTTCAAGAATAAAATCATCAGCAAGTACGTTCAAACTCTGGACTTGTTTGACCTGTAGAAAACATTATTTTTCTATTCCTTTTCCAATAGCTGTGCCACAACTTGACATTGTACAGCAAGACGTAGACGTGATCATCCAACTTGATTAAAGATCAGGCTTAATTCTGCAGTATTTAAAAAGAGAGGTTCTCGTTTGTGCGTATGGAGCAACAACTCATAATCCTCTTCAGGCGCGTTGCGCACAAAATTTTTCCTCTCCTTATTGCTAAGCAGGGTCTGAATGATCAGACTAAGTAGTCAAAGCTTCTATTAGATTCTCGCCCACCAATAACCGAGCACGTAAGATTCTCACCCACCAATCACCGAGCACGTAAGATTCTCACCCACCAATCACCCAGCACATATCACCGACCACGCCAAAATATAAACAAAACCCGCATTCGGCTCACAAGGTCTGCATGAGCCGAAGACGCATAAAAAAAATCGAAGGACGCGTCAATAAATGATGTTTGTTCTAAAGTAGATTTCTATCTTAAATACACGCCATACATATCGATAAATGTTCCATGCGTGTATTCCCGCGGGCTATGCGTACAAATTGGAAAACACTAAGCCAAGTTGTGCTACATTAACAGCAAAGTGAACTCCTGATAAGATGAATCATGAAATGCTTTCTCGCACTCGTGTTACGGGTAGTTGTCTTAGAAACTTCTAGGAATTTGTATTGCAAACTGTAGCCGTTGTGTTGTTAGGTTGTATTATTCTCGGATTTCTATTTTCATATTTATTCCCCTATATACATAAAACGCTCTTTACGTAAACCACAAATTACTAAAATATTTTGTTCATATTTTAAATGCAGACATCCACACTACATGAGTAAACTAGACATTTTGGATACTATTACTTGTATATCTCTGCGTTTCATTTCAGATACCCGTAGGTCGATAGCTTATCGACGAATCAATCTTTGGTTTGATCAATTTGTTTCGGAGTTGACTCAAGCTCCAGTGGGTGATTGGCAATTGCGTTGATTGTATTTGAGCACGAGAGGCAGAGAGTGATCACTTAACATGCATTCTTCCTCTGCGTCAAAACCACGCGAAAGTAAACGAGTTGAAGCCAAACAATATGAAATAAAAAAAAATGAGGACAAATAATAGAGTCCGCTTTATTGTTTAAAAATAAGGAGTAAAAACAAAATTTTTGTCATAATAGTGAAGTTCAGTGTTATGATTCTTCAGGGCATTTACATTACTGGGTTACTGCGGTTTGTACTTTATTTAGTTAGACTACTCAGCTGGTGTCTAGAGCATGCGAACCACAACTCTTCAACGTGGATTTTGTATTGTGGACTACTAAGAGATGACAGAAGAAGGTGTGACGCCTTGCTAATAGGCAACTTGCATTAAGTGGTAACGTGATATTGGCTGGCAAATTTAAGCCAATCGCCAGAGAGCTATGAAAACAAATAAAATATTTCAATGAAAATAAGCCACTTTTTGGGTGATTTGTAAGCGCTTGTTATTTTGCCGCCAAAAGCGGTAAAGAGTGAGTTTGCCTCCCATAAACTCACGTGATTTTTGAAAACATTTCAATGAAAATAAGCCACTTTTTGGGTGATTTGTAAGCGCTTGTTATTTTGCCGCCAAAAGCGGTAAAGAGTGAGTTTGCCTCCCATAAACTCACGTGATTTCTGAGTAGTGCAAGGCGCCTATTAGAATCAATCCCTCATGTTAAACCAAGTATCTTCCGATAACATTCCAAAGTAGTTTTCAAATCCTTGCACTAGTGTCTATTGCAAACACTTTTCTTGGAAACTTTTAGGAATTTCTTGTAGTTTAGTTGGATTTTGGTTTATCTATACTATATATAATATGGTAAGGAATGGACTGTGCGCCACCTTTCACGGAAAAACGGCTGAACTCGAAAACTCCGAAATCTCACCATTTCCACACATTACCGGAGAAGAGGTGTGCAAAATGTTTTTTATGTCAATATTATACCGGGGAGCAAAGTTCTAACTCACGCGTTTTTGTAAGCTAGAGGACAACACGCGCAAGGCTCCATTTTCAAGATTTCACAGAAGCACAAAAAATAATTGATTTCTCGCAGCAAAAAGGACTAATGACTTTCACACCTCCGTATCTCTCAAGAAAAATACACTTAAAGTATACAGTAATAAGTCTATCTCCAAAAATATCATCGGGCAGCGATAATAATAAAGATAATTATTTTAAAAAGATTTTTATAGTGATTTTAAAGACATATTGATGTGCACGGTATATCCAGCCAAACGGCGTTATATATATTTTTTGTTAACTCTGAGCCCCCCCCCCCCCCCCCCCCCCCTTGGCTACGGGCTTGAGAGGAGAAATCTTATTCTAGGAAATTTTGAACTGGTATGGTTTGAATTTGGTTGTCCGATTTCCGCCAAAAACATCATACACAGGGTTCCCAAAACGAATATAGGAAAAGGTGGGATACTAAAATACGGGCGGTATTTCACAGAAATTAAGTACTATTCACATAAATTAAGTACTATTCACATAAATTAACTACTATTCACATAAATTAAGTACTATTCACATAAATTAAGTACTATTCACATAAATTAAGTACTATTCCCATAAATTAAGTACTATTCCCATAAATTAAGTACTATTCACATAAATTAAGTACTATTCACATAAATTAAGTACTATTCCCATAAATTAAGTACTATTCCCATAAATTAAGTACTATTCACATAAATTAAGTACTATTCACATAAATTAAGTACTATTCCCCTGAAGCACCAGCAAGCCAAATACATTGAAGGATTGAAATATACCTTTAAAAAAGATTTTTATTTCACGGGTAACCACTAGTTTCTTACATTTCTCGAAATATTTAATTCACTCCCATTTGCATTTGAAGTTTTTGGTAACTTGCTTGAATTAGCCGATGCTTTCTGTGCTTTAAGTGACTCGGTTTTCTGCAGCAACGCAAATAGCGGCGTGCTTGGTCTTTTTGAGGCTGAGGCGTAATATTCAGTGCGCAAATATCACCGGGCGCGCATAGGTGCACTCCGCTGGTATGTCATCTCTGCGATTCGCGCCTCAAATGCAAATCTACTGAATGACCTTCATGTCAGCGATTCGTGCCTCAAATACAAATCTACTGACTGACCTTCATCTCTGCGATTCGCGCCTCAAATACAAATCTACTGACTGACCGTCATCTCTGCGACTCGCGCCTCAAATATAAATCTACTGACTGACCGTCATGTCTGCGATTCGCGCCTCAAATACAAATCTACTGACTGACCGTCATCTCTGCGATTCGCGCCTCAAATACAAATCTACTGACTGACCGTCATCTCTGCGATTCGCGCCTCAAATACAAATCTACTGACTGACCGTCATCTCTGCGATTCGCGCCTCAAATACAAATCTACTGACTGACCGTCATCTCTGCGATTCGCGCCTCAAATACAAATCTACTGACTGACCGTCATCTCTGCGATTCGCGCCTCAAATACAAATCTACTGACTGACCGTCATCTCTGCGATTCGCGCCTCAAATACAAATCTACTGAATGACCGTCATGTCAGCGATTCGTGCCTCAAATACAAATCTACTGACTGACCTTCATTCGTGCCTCAAATACAAATCTACTGACTGACCTTCATTCGTGCCTCAAATACAAATCTACTGACTGACCTTCATTCGTGCCTCAAATACAAATCTACTGACCGACTCTCATTAGCGCCTCAAATACAAACCTACTGACTGACCTTCATTTGCGCCTCAAATACAAATCTACTGACTGACCTTCATTTGCGCCTCAAATACAAATCTACTGACCGACTCTCATTCGCGCCTCAAATACAAATCTACTGACTGACCGTCATTCGCGCCTCAAATACAAATCTACTGACCGACTCTCATTCGCGCCTCAAATACAAATCTACTTACTGACCTTCATTCGCGCCTCAAATACAAATCTACTGACTGACCTTCATTTGCGCGGTGGCCTGTAGCACCGTGTGGATCTTCTTCGTCAAATCTTTCACTTCTGAAGGGAAGCTCGTGTTCTGAAAACGAAACACATTGATAAGAAAGAGGTGATGGGCATCTTAAATAAGGCCAATCACGCCTCCATTTTATGCTCCGCTGATTGTCAAGTCAAACAAACTATACATTTCCATCGGCTGTTTCAGGCATGTAACCAAGATATTATGAATCAAATATCGTCAATAACGTATCATACTTCATTCGTAGATGGTTATTTTGAAGTTTCCGTGCGAATTATCTGTTGTTTTCTCAATTATAAACAACAAAGGAGTGTCTGATCGACATTCTTTAAAGTACGTCGATCAGTCACGCCTTTGTTATTGTTTACATCTGAAAATAGTATGCTCTATTTGGAAGAAGACTTGAGTAACATTTTTGTATTGGAAGTATTTCAATGGAAATAGATGCTTTTTGTGACTGGGTCTCGAGAGGGAGTGTAAACTGACAGAAGTCTTTGTAAAGCCCCTGCAAACTGCGCCAGCACCTGCCAGCATTGCTGGCGAATTTTCGCTATAGGACAAAGGACAAAGGAAATGTCAAAATTGGAAATGGACTATCTGACATTTCCTTTTTCTTGTGGTCAGTCCAGCAAGAATTCGCCAGCAATGCTGGCAGGTGCTGGCGCAGTTTGCACGGGGCTTAAAGCTTTTAATGGTGCTAAGTACCACAGGCATCCCATAAATACACCACAGGCACCCCACACGAGGCTTTAGATTTACGATGGCGGACGGATACCGCCAGGCACACGTGTCTATTTCAACACAGGTAGCCCGTGCGACAAAACTAAGAGGTGGTAGCACACGATGCATCGTTGCGTGTGCGGCATCGTTGCGTGTGCGGCCTCGTTGCGTGTGCGGCCTCGTTGCGCGTGCGGCCTCGTTGTCGCTCCGCTCTCGTTAATAGCCGAAATGTTTGGCGTATACGAGGGTAATGTAGTTCTAATGTTTTGAGCCTTCCGGGTCCTGAGGATGGTACGTGACGATGGGCTAGCAATACATGCCTTTAAATTTTTTTTAATCACCTATCGTAAGACAAGGTATGCGTATGAAATCCCGACCCTCTAAAACAAGGTTTATACTTCATTTACCACATTAAACCGAAAATATCGCATGGAATTGGATGATTTTTCACAGCCGATGGAATTGGATGATTTTTCACACTTTTGGGTTTGCTAGGATGACGACGACGTTGGCTGACAGAGGCTCTCTTAGCGCATATCAGCAGATAGGTCTTACGTACAGACCACAGGGTCAGGATCCTTGACAATCTTCGCAGTCAATCAACTCTGCTAATGGGGGCGAGTAGCGGAAAGAGGGGTAGGGTATTTATGCTTGGACCTCAACACTACTTATTGAAGAGGACGACTGTAACTACTCACATTAGGAAACTAGAGCTGAATACTAATTGCACAACGGAGTCGTTCTATAGTCTCTTACTCTGTCACGCAATGCGCCTGACTCTGTCACGCAATGCGCTTGACCTATGTCACGCAATGCGATTGACCTCTGTCACACAATGCACTTGCCCTATGTCACGCAATGCGATTGACCTCTGTCACGTAATGCAATTGGGCTTTACACAGTGTGACAAAGGTCAGAACGGCTGCGTAGGAGTGGAACTTGGTCCTACCTTCATGCCTTTGTCTTCGCTCGCATAGTTCTTGAGGGCAACCAGAGAGTTGTGCACCGCTGGTCTGTTGAGCCCGCTCTGCATTAGCCGCGAGACGGCCACTATAACCTGAGAAATATTAAAGGGGATTGATCACCAGCTGCGCATCTTGTTTGCGCATTTAAAGTCTCTCTTGGGCCACGCTAGGTTCTCAAAGTATGATTCTTTCAGCAGTTGTCAGATTCAACCGCTTAATGCTTTGATTCATAAACCAAATCATTGAACCAAACCATAACATGAGGCTAAGGTCTGAAAGGGAGTCTAACCTTGTACCTGCAGGTTTTACACAAGTTTGTCACTGTAAAATTCCAGCCATAATTCCTAGTTGCACATAGCCTGTAATTCAGTTGAAACTGTGAATAAGGGCTGTAAAAATGTACTGAAGTAGGCAGGTGCTTAAAAAAAGCCGGTTTTAAAAGGATTGACGCAAAATAAGCTCTATAATTCATTCTAAACATCAGACGAAAAGTAGCCGGCGATAAAATGTCAAGTAGCCGGCGGAACTCCGGCGGCCGCCAGCTTGTTTTGACGGCCCTGCGAATACCTTTAATAAACCATATTATCGTTGTTGTTGTTCTAAAAACGGATCTACAAAACGGACACAAAAGTAATTATGAATATGGTTTTAGGGACCTTTCTATGCAGAAAGTGACAAAGTAAATATCACAGGTAAATATTAGATAATCAAACACTAAATGGAATAATGTGGATGAAGAATCAGTTTTGTTTACACAATCAAAAAAGAAATCTTCCACGAGTTCATAAAGAAAATAGCGTACACTGTCTTTAAAATAGAAACCTTTTTTCTTTATGAAAACAAATATAAAATCTACAGACATGCATATATTGCATTTACAAAAGTGCTTTCCTTATTAAAACCATAAGAACTATCTAACAAACCATAACACCGACAAAATAGCAGAACTATATTGGTTGCAATGTCACTAACAGCGATCCCGCTGATTCCAAACTTCCACTTTTAATGATGCGTATTTTCACCATTTAAAAGTGCTTGTTTTATATCTCACTTTCCTATGATAACTAGAGTCAACCCGGCAGGCAGATAACCGATTATCGACATTTCCGCCGAGATGACGACTAATTAGGGGTAAAAAGACGAGCAGAAGTCAATTCTATATAAAAACACGGACAACAAACTTTACACCAGGTTGTGGTAATTATGTGAAAAATATCTCCAGAAAATTTAACAAAGAATATTCGAATATTCCTATACTCGAAATTTAAGCGTAAAAATAAACGCGGAAATAGAGTTATTATTTCTAGTTTTTTTTATGAATTAAGGGGGAAATCCATAAAAAAAACTGATAACACAAACGCAGTTCCTGTTTCGCAATGACAAATATTGAAAAAAAAAAATATAAATTCAGAAAGTGACTAGTTTTGAGACCGATATCAAAATCAAAATATTAGTTTAGGAATTCGACCCTACACGTACATAAACCATATAATTATTTTCATATTTTTACTTACGTAAGAGGAACTTCGGAACTTCATAAGTGCGCCTTTTAATCCTTCGGAGTGAGTCTATTCATCTCGGAATGCACCTGCTATATATATTTTTTTCTATATTTCTCTTTTTTTATATTTTTCTACAGCTGAATTCTTTTCTCACTCAAACGCGCGATCGATGTTTGAATGCTTTCCTATAGGTGAGTTTTAGCTTGAGCAATACGACGCTCGGTAAAAGTTGCTGCGCGATACCAAAGTGTCACAAAGGTCCATGATCAAACAAAAACAGTAGGAACCAAATACAGAACTCCAGTTAAACCATACTTTTTTTTATCCCTGCGATAAAAGGGAATGCGAAATACAGCGCTCGTCGATAACAGGCGAGGGAACACGTTCCGTGAGCAAACCGAAGAGCCTTCTTAAGAATAATTACGACGAATTCCTATATAGAATAATTACTAGCTGTCGATATTGTTCAAGCCTTCCAGAGTGTTTATTGTGCCTACGAAATCTACAGGCTTTCAGCGGGCAGATAACAACAATGCGATAGTGAATAGAATGAAAAATAAAAGCTGTTAGCAAATTGCATCAAGGAAATAGTTGAGTAATTGCTTAAAGAAAAAGCCAAATTAGCGATGAAAGAAAAAGGGAAATAAGTCCAAGTCATGCTAATTCTGTTTTTCTTTTATGAATATTCTTACGGAATATGACGATTTGCAAACTAGGACAAACCATCCAGACTATTTTCCTTTGCGGCTATTTTCACTCATGATTCACATGCTATTTCAATTCAAAGTTTACATGGTATTTCAATTCAAAGTTTACATGGTATTTCAATTCAAAGTTTACATGGTATTTCAATTCAAAGTTTACATGGTATTTCAACTCAAAGTTTACATGCTAAAACTTAGCAGTGGATTACAAAAATCGAGTAATTTTTATGCTTTATCTTCGCAAAAATAGTCTTTAGCCAGCAGTGTTTGACAGTGGTTTTATTCAAGTGGATCTCGTAAAGTACTAGATGGAATGTTACCTTCTGGTTTTTTCGCTGTCGGCTCATGTTGTTTAGTGTTTGCCACTAGCCCATTGTTATATCTAGAAAGGTCAATTACAGCTCCGAGGAAATGCACGGAGCGACTAGCTTAGCCGGCATTAGTCTATTCCGCAACGGTTTGCTAAAAAAACGGTTTGTCAAAAAAGAAATCGGCGGTCGAAAACCGCTCGGGGGTCCTGTGGCGATGCGACAAACGCGCGGCGAGTTGTCCCCTGCCCGATGACAATGACAGTGCTGAATAACGTATGCGCATGCGCGTGCTCTGGCGAAAACAAGCACAATCGCAGTGTTGAATCGTTCGACTAAAGGTACGAAATGCTGACTTCAGTTGCTGTTTTGACTAGCTGTACAGCATTAAAACCATACTGTACAAAAGATGACAGATTTTTGTGATAATGAGGGAGTCATAAAGTAAATTATAGCCTTATGTTTGGTCTCGTTTTCTTAGCATTCGCCAAAATGTGATAGTTCGCCGGTAAAAAGCCGCCATTTTAAAACAAAAAGGCTGGTTTCGTTCGGTACTGGAACTAGTCTTGCGTTTTTCAGCACTGTCCATGACAATCAAGTTTTCTTACCACAGGATGCCCGCATAGCTCTATTTCAAAAACTTTGGGAAGCCTGCGGGGTAGACTTAAACGTCATTCGGTGTAAAAGACTACCCTCGATATCACGAAACCGGAGTACATAAATCTACGACAACACGTGGCCACAAACAGAGAGTCAGATCTGGAGTCCGCATAGTTTTTATCCGTTGCCCTTTTCGTTACTGTCGACGTATTTTATCCCCTCTTTCCGACTTTGTCGTTACTGTCGACGTATTTTATCCCCTCTTTCCGACTTTGTCGTTATTGTCGACTTATCTGTTAAGGTCCTTGTTCCTCCCCCCTCCTACTCCCGAACTTGTCTCACCTGCCAGTGGACCCTGTCGCATCCGCTGCCACCAGTGAACTCGTAGTTGCTCCTCATCATAAGATACAAGAATGCACACGCCTACAGCGAACAGAACGTCAGATCCGTATAATAAAGTCACGATAATATAGTGAGGATGAGTCAGGTGGGGCTTACTTGAGTTCTCAGACTTTCCAGCTTGGAGTTACAGCAGCTCAATATCTGCAAAATCAAAAGGGAACATGTGAAGGACAAGTACCGAGTAACTTCCGAAAAGTACCGAATAACTCCCGAATAGTAGCGAGTGACCCCCAAATGTTACCGAATATCTCCCGAATAGCCCCGAGTAACTCCTGAATAGCATCGAGTAATTCCCGAATAGCCCCGAGTAACTTCCGAATAGTCCCGAGTAACTCCCGAATAGCCCCGAGTAACTCCCGAATAGCCCCGAGTAACTCCCGAATAGCCCTAGTAACTCCCGAGTAACTCCCGAATAGCATCGAGTAATTCCTAAATAGAAGCGAGGAAAATCTCCAGATAGTATAGTGTAGAGCCCTTGGTTGCATTGCTTTCCTGCTATTTGGTTATCAAGTGAGAGAAGCGTAGTCTACTAACCTCTCTGCACAGATCGCCACAGTGGCTTGCACTCCCTCTAAACAGAGCCACGGGGAACTAGAAAAGACAAGTGCTTGCATCAGAAATACGCATCGGGCGTTACCATCTTCAGTGAAAGTGCTTTCATACTCAGTACCTTGTCGAGAAAGACTGGCCTGATTGAGTACCTTGGCGATAAAGGACCTAAGACTGGCCTGATCGAGTACCTTTGTTGATGAAGGACCTGAGACTGGCATGATTGAGTACCTTGTTGATGAAGGACCTTAGACTGGCCTGATTGAGTACCTTGTTGATAAAGGACCTTAGACTGGCCTGATTGAGTACCTTGTTGATGAAGGACATAAGACTGGCCTAATTGAGTACCTTATTAAATCAAAGGGCTCTGTGAGCCAACTCGTAATGCAAATTTGTTTTTCTAGTTATTTTCTTGTGTGCAAAAAAAAAACATATACAGGATGAATTTTGAACAAAGGATGAACACATCCAAGATGCTGGGAGTACATAACAATGTCCTTTTTTTTTTGATGTGATGAAACACCAAGAACAGTTTGATTATTTATTATTATCATAAAAAGTAAAGAAAAAAAGAAAGAAAAAATTAGACGTCACAAGTAGGGATCGAACCTCCGGTCTCTGACGTCTTAGACAAGCGACAGAACCACTATACCACCGAGGCATTCCCGAAGTAACCTCTGAGTAAAATTAGTTTTTATCCTAATTGGTATCTCACCGTTCGAACTGCTTTTGCTAGCATGTCAAATTTCGCCCTATTCCCTCCGGAAACAGAAGTTAAATACCCGACATAATAAATCAAGCTACAGTCATATGTATTTTAAGCATGTAAACATTCTAGAAATTCGCAAAATCATTATTGATCGTTTCTTGATGAATAAGCGTGTTTGAACGAGTTTTGTTTGATATTTAGCACTTAATTTATAAAAAAATTTTTTTGAAAAAAAACAACTTTATGAAAGTCCATACTATTTTTCTTTACCTGCAAAAAGATGCTTTCTTTTAATTACCCTGCAAAGAAAGACCTTGCTAACAGAGGCTTTTACTTTGTGTTTCTCTGACTTTAAAAGTCGTAGCTTTGGCTATCCGCTCTTTCAGCACAAAATCGCTTTTTCAGCAAAAATTCAAACAAATAATGCGAAAACCCAGAGATGCGATTCTTCAAGTACTAGAAGAAGGAGAATTAAAAGCTTTGCTAGCATTTTACTTGTTTTGTAAACTAACAACTTGAATTGGACTGAACCGTAGAAGATCGATTGACGTCAGTGATGAAGGCGCATGCGCACGTTCAGCCCACATTGAAGACTTTTCTGTAAAAACTAGCTTATATATACTTTACGGCTATAACACGTAATGACCGTAGCGGTCACAGGTCGATGACAAGCTCTTTTATAGTACTTAACTTTAACCGGAAGTTGGTCACCGGAAGTTTACAGGAAGATCTAAAAATTGCTGTGTTGCGAAAGCACAGAAAGACCACAAAAAGTTTACGGATGATCGATCCAACGATCTGACGATCGAGTGACACAGAAGTCCCTGCAATAACTCGTAAATGCTTTGCAAGCATTTAAAAAGGACCTAAGAATGGCATGATTGAGTACCTTATTAATGAAGGACCTAAGACTGGCATGATTGAGTACCTTATTAATGAAGGACCTAAGACTGGCGAACACGTGCTTCATCATCAGCTCTGATTGGGGGATTTGCAGGAACGAGATGAGCGTTCCGAACAACTTCAATGAAAAACAAAATAAAAAGTTACAAAGAAAAGGACAGTGCACCCCTGTTGGACTTGACATATCAAGGGGAGCGAAAAACATTTCTCATTAGTTTGACTTATCTGAGTAGAAATGATTCAAGATAACACTCTACAAAACTTGAACTCAGTTTGAGTTAACAGGAAGCTCGGTTTATACGAGTTTCATTGTATAACTAATGCCTAGTGCACACTAGCAACATAACAACATAACGACATGGGCGCGCGCACTATGTTTAGCCCGACATAACGACATGGACATAATGACATAAAAAACATGTTTTTTTTCTCTTATGTCGTTATGTCCACGTCGTTATGTCGAAGATAAAAGTTCGCGCGTCCATGTCGTTATGTCGATATGTCGCTAGTGTGCACTAGGCATTACACATAAACAACAAGGGTTGTTCTCATCAAGTTTTAGGGTAAAAAATGGGTCTCTAAGGCGTGTAACCAGGACGCCCATCCCACTCAGCCAACCAAATTGGTCTATTCTTATTGAAGAGTCGTCAAATGTGAAACTTAATTGCCCGATGTTTAATCCTGCTCAGCAACAATCAACACATTCTAGCTTGGCAGCTACTTTGTATGACCTGTCATTAATAAAGTTGTCCTTATCAAGCAAATGCCCTTGAGTATTTGCTGTAAGTCAACTTATTTATGGTATCTGGTCACATGACAGGATTAAATGCCGTACCTTCTTCATCAGCAGATTGTCTCCTTCTTCTTGCTCCAAGTGGAACTTGAACGAGAACATTAGAGAATGAGACTTGGCTACAAAAAGGCCTATTTTGGTTGTGAGTCAATATAAGGTTTTTCGCTCAAACAATACTGTTTTCTTATACAGGTTTCGACATAATGCAATGTAACTGTTCGAGGCAGAAATACACTGTAGATTGATGAATGCTGATGTATGCCAGACTGTTAACTCACCTTGAAGTGGTTACAGAAGAGCTCCACCATGTCGAGTACCACCAGCCCCACTTCGTTACATAGGTTACCCTCCATCAGCACTCGAGTCTGGATATCCATAGCAGGCCCTGCACACGTGACAAAACACGTCACTTAGTGATAACGGGGGCTTACACACGTGACACAACACGACACTTAGTGATAACGGGGGCCAACACACGTGACACAACACGATACTTAGTGATAACAGGGGCCTACACACGTGACACAACGCGACACTTAGTGATAACAGGGGCCTACACACGTGACACAACAAGACAGCGATAACGGGGGCCTACACACGTGACACAACACGATACTTAGTGATAACAGGGGCCTACACCCGTGACAACACGACGACAATATTCACACGTGAAAGTATTCACACATTGGTAAGTAAGCAAATCCATTCAGAAGAAATGAGCATGGGAATTTACACCTATTTCAAAATTTGTTGTCAGTGCAAATGACAAATGACAATTGTCAAATGGTAGTTCTGCTTATCCAGAAATATAAGTGGAACTCTTCAAATTTCTACTAAATGTAGGAAAATGTGGAACATTTCCAGATTTATATTACTTATCAACTTTATTCTTACAAATAATTATACCCAGCAGTTCTAGTTTAGCCACCACCAAAAACATGTAGTGTGCGACAAATTTTGGAGATCGCGACACGAAAATGTTTCTCAACTATCCGAGAAACATTTCTTTGTCGCTTCTACAAGATTTTGCGCGCGCTATAATGTCTTTTGGGTGTATAAGCTAAGAAACATCTCGCACGCTACATGTCGTCTAGTTTAGCCAGGCCTTTAGAACTGCCATTTGCCCATTGCACTGACAACGTTTATTGAAATAGGTGTTCATTCTCTGCCTGACGAATTGCAAGATGAAAAAATCACGTGTGATTGGGTCTAGAAGTAAACAGGCAAAAAATTCTGAAACCATATAAAGGAGGTTTCCTAAGTGAGCTTGTGTAAAAAAGACACGTACCTCCCTGGCTGGGCGTCCTCATGTGCCTGGACTGGACAGTGTAACCCTGGTATCGCTGCTCCAAATATTGACGAGTCGCTTCGTTGGAGCTGCGGATAGTCACGTGATGTGTGTCAAATAAAGCGATGGTGGTCACGCAACACAGGAAAGTTTATAGCTTAGTGCAGTGACACAACGACAAAGGTCAGATGTGAGCCCCGTGTTTTTGCAAAATACTTACAATGCGACGCGCGCTACCGTGGCCATCTTGACAAGTTAGTGAAGTAAGCCAATAAGGATGTGAGAAACGTGCTATATGATACGACGCGCGCTAGCGTGGTCAGCTTGACAGTTTTGTGAAGTTAGCCAATAAGGATGTGAGAAACGTGCTATCTGATACGAAGCGCGCTACCGTGGCCACATAATTTATTGAGGTAAGACAATAAGGATGCGAGAAACATACTTTCTGGTTGACATGAACTTCACTAACCAACCAACCAACAAGGCAGTCACCCAAAACTGTTAATCTATGCTTTTTGCTCAGTTTCTCTAAGCTTTCTATTTCTGGCTACGGTGGCGCGAGTCGCACTTCAAAACAAAATTCGTTTGAAGTAGAGTAATGAAGTTTCTTAACGGGCCAATAAAAAGGTTTCGCTTCAGTTTCGTGCCCTTACTCCCGATCATGCGATACATCCTCGCGTCTACTTGGCACTAGACTGAATACACCAGAGAGCTGGCTTTACAGTCAAGTACAGAGTCATTAACACAGTAGGTATGACAAGAGGGAAAATTGTGAAGTGAGACATCATAGACCGAGACGGTGAACAAAAGAAACTGTGCTTATTTTAACACGAAGCTTGAGTCATGCATTTATTTTTACTTTTCAAAAACAACAATTAAAAAAAAAAAAAAAAACAGTGCATCATAATTTAGTCTTATCAGGTTCAGGAGCTTAATGGAGCATTTATTTGAGCTTTATACGTAAAAAAAAATAATAAAAAAAATATATAATTTAAGAAATATAATCTAAAAAAAATAGAAAACCGTATTTTCCTTTATTTGCATTTTAAAAATAACACATCAGAGTGAGTTTCTTTTACTAAAAGGCATTCCACGTTTTTATGTACAATTAGCAGGCCTTTAACAAAGGCATGTAACATTTGCATCATGTTCAGTGTACGATTGGGCTTCCTTTACCAAAGGATTCCCAAGTTTTCATGTAGAATTGGGTCACCTTTATCAGGTTTTCTGCGTATAGTAATGAATAAGAATGAAGAACGAAGAGCGTACTTAGCGGTGTTAGTGGGTTGCCATACGGATTTAAGGTACTCAATGTCCCTGTTAATACACACAAGACGATAGGTTAAACACGGCATAAATGATACTTCCAACTTCATGCATTCAAAAGCGTGTAACAGCCGGAACATTCACTCATTCGCGCAACAACAGCGTCACTTTCTTCCGAAGGGGGCCCGTAGCATAGTAGCAGACGAGGTAGGGGATCTCTGGCCTGAAGGGCAGACTATTCCAGGCAAAAACCGATACGGGGGGATCACTTTGGCTTCGATTCTTTGGCCACAACGAGAGCTTTATATAAGCAAATGTCGCCCCTTGATCAAGGAGTCTTAGTCAGCGTAAACATTTCTATTGTTTTCACTTAATATTGGAAGACATTATGTGATAAAACTTTAAAAAAAACATCTAAAACAAAAAGTTATATTTTATATCCAAATGAAATTGAAATACACGATAGCTTCCCTAAATCAGCCGATGCAAATGGGTGCTTTCTCGCACTTGGTACTTTTCTAGGATGACAAAATGGCGGCTGGCAGAGGCGTCTTGGGGATGGAGGATTAAAATGGCTGGCTAACATAGCTAACGCATTAACGTTACTCCGTCACTATACACAGCTAAACTCGAATGAAAGTTTCTGGCTGTAGCAAAGCTTTAAAATGCACAAAGTCGTGGAGTATAATATTAGGACACAATAAATTGCAGGTCGTGCAAAATATTAGGGGATTTATATGATTTATTTATCAGCGCGACACTTATCATCCCAGGCATCTAGCGATGAGGGTTCATTTATAATGATTTGGAGCGTCATTCATTATATAAGCACAATGTTATATGGAACGAGAAACGCATTTTGCATGCAGTATGAACATCACGGTATAAAGAAATGTTTGTGTAGAGGAGAATACTGGAGAGACATGACGGAGAAACATGACGTGACGCTTCAAATAAGCCCATTTCACATCAAATAAGGCGGATAATTTTTCTGAGTACTTAGTAACTTATAGCAAACTGCGACTTTTTTAAAAGTGATGTGACCTTTTGTAAAGTGTCATTGAAATTTGAGCTTTTCGTCCCTGAACTGATACACAGGGCAATGATGATCAAGGAAAAATTACCTTAAAAAGCCAAAATCTGGTTATGTGCATTTCGGCCTAACGTTATTTGTGTTTTGAAAATCAGTCCGTAATTTAAGGAACCTATAGCCATTGTAAGAAATTGTGTCTTCTCTCTCTATCTGGAATTGCGCGTTTTCCAGGTTTTTCCGTCATGTTTACTGGAGATATTATTTTATTGCCATTCGAGACATGATATCTGTAACGATCTATTGGCAGTGTTAAAAAAGAATTCACGATGTGTTCACAAGTTTTTAAAATAAATTCCCGATGTTTTCACGAAGAATTAACGACGTATTCACGAGTAGTGGAGAACCTGGGTTTGGACCTCTGTATTAATCAGAGTCACATGACAAGAAAGCCAAAGAATTGGCCAACCGAGACCAACACCAGTCTCATTGTGTTTGCGAAAGAGAAGGGAGAAAAGTTAAAAGAGAGCCATCCGCGATGTCAAATAGAATCCTTTAAAATCAAAGAAAGACAATAATTGGAGAATAATTTTCCTGCGCGGGTTAGAGTTCGACGTGCTGGTGGAAAAACTAACCTGTTTGCCACGATTGTCTGTCGTCCCTGATACTTGAAATGCTTCAGGGAAAGCCTGGAACCGTAACGGAAAATCAGCATAGGACTGGAGAAGTTTTGTAGCTACTGTACTCTGCTGTGGCGGTGGAAGAGCAGACATACACAAAACGAGTTAATTAATTCGGCAGTAAATTTCGATTTCCCAGTTTCCCATGGGGAACGCTAAGGATGTATTTTCTAAAAGATATATATTAAAATATCTATAATATTCCCCTTTGTGGGCGATAGTTCTACATTATTCAAAAAGTTGACATATTATGGAATACATTTTCATATTTAAAAACGGATACATAGGTGGATAATCATTAACTCTTGAAATTTACGGGAACTACCCATAAACTTATTTGCCATATTTGTTAGTCATTCAACAAGCTTTTAAACTATCACACATTTTAACACAGGTCCAGTACAGCACACAAAAATGACACCAATACCTTGATACGGTAATAGGAGAGGGGGCGGGGATGTGAAGTAAACAAAGACTCACTCGAGCAGGTCAAACATGTCGACGACGGCTGCAAACTTTGAGTAGTATTTGTCCTGATGGAGCATGTAGATCACAGTAGGGTGCCAGTGTGCGCGCTTGATGGCTGACGTCATGATCTGTCTCCACCAATCAAGAACCACACCTAGCGAGAAATCAACCAATTGCAATCAACGTTAGGCGCACTTAAAAGAAGGGATAGACAAATCAAAAATCCATATTACATATACTGATCCTAGTATAACATGGCTGGGCCAATTACGATCAATGTTAGATCTTGCAATCATAATAAAACATGGATATAACAACATTAGGCTTACTATTTGTAGCCAAAGCAAGGTTGACCAATCAAAATCCACTTTAGTTTTAAAAGTCAAAACAAGGCTAGACCAATCAAGCTAACGTTAGGCCAATTGATCATAGTCATCAGGCTAGGACCAATCAAACTTTAGGAAAGGTGAACTGATCAAAGACCTAGCAAAGCAGCATTCATCAAAATCGGACTCAAAATCGACGTTAATTTAAGCTGTTCATAGTCAAAACAAGGATACAACAATTAGAATCAACGTTAGGTCTACCGACTGTAGGGCAATGCAGGACAATGTGTCGACCGTAGCCCAACGAAGGCATAACAATAATTCCAAGATAGCTGTAGTAAGACTAGATATAGGGTTGTACGCCTCCATGAAAACAGAGTAGTTCGCTGGGTTTATGTGCATTAGACCTTCATTAGAGCACAAAGAGGTGTTTTTCAAGGTCTACCACCCTGCTCTTGCCTTAGAAATTTACCTTGTTCGAGGTTTTTGAGTATGTACAAAAAGCACATCAACAGCTCTTTCGTCTCGTCCTCGTCCAGTGGCACCTGCAATGCAATCTGGGAAGCCTCCTTCAGCACATGCGCAGAAGACTGCGTCAAAGAGTCACTGGGGCTCTGTTTGAGAATCCCTGCTTGCGAGTATGATGAGCTGCGATTGGACTCGGTGGTCTGCTCATTGCCCGTGGCAACAGAAGAGGAACCGTGAGAGGTCTGGGATATAGAGTGCGTTAGCTCGTACTTGCTGCCATGGAAACGAGGCACGTGATCCAGGAGGACGGTGAGGAACGGGAGGTAGAGGGCGGCGATGCGCGACTGACGGGCCTGGTACGAGGAAAACAGCAATATGGACAGTGTGTAAAAACAGCAATATGGGTAACGTAAAGAGAAACAAAAAATAACAAAAACAGCAATATGGGTAATGTGAAGAGGAATAACAACAGTGAATGAAGCGACATAAATGATAACAACGACAACAAAAACAACAACGAGAACTTTGATAACAACAAGAACGACAACGATTACAACAAAACGATAACAACCAAAATGGAACAGCCGATAAGGCGCAAAGCATGTGGGATCGGGACATGATAAAGGGCAACATCAACAGCAACAACGACAGCAGAAACAACAACAACAGCAAAGACCACAAAGGCATTACAACAAAACATTCCAGTTCATAGCCAGGATGACGCAGGATAAATAAATGGAAAACAATAATCTTAATGTAAGAATATCACAAGAACAAGATTAGAGACATTACAATGAAATCACGTTTCAAGGCTCCCCCCCCCCCAAAAAAAAAAAAAAATAACTACAAAAATCAGGTATATTCTCGTTATCATGAGGACAGCTGGACTTTGGGCGCGTACCTCGTTATTGTATCTGTCGTCGAGCTCGTGTTTGACCAGCAGGTTTCTGAGCACTTTAATTGCAAGCTTGCGGATGTGTCGGCCCTGAGTCAGCGCGGATGTCACCTGCACGTAAAAACGGTAAATAAGAGAAGGGCAATAATATCTCCACAATTAACGCAACTCCACGTTCAATATCAAATAATATTTGTATCACAATAAGTTTGATTATTAGAATCACCTCCCGCAGCATTAGCCCGACAAGGAAGAACCTTCGGCAAAACTCTTCTGATAACTCACTATCGTGCAATCCGCCAAGCCCTAGAAGGCAACACAAGAGGTAGAGTAAGAGAGCAGTTTGCAATAGAGTGAGAAGGGTAGGGTCAGAGAGCAATAGAGTGAGAAGGGTAGAGTCAGAGAGCAGTGAGAACTAGAGTGAAAAGGGTAAAATCAGAGAGCAGTGAGCAATAGAGTTTGAAGGGTAGGGTCAGAGAGCAATAGAGTGAGAAGGGTAGAGTCAGAGAGCAGTGAAAACTAGAGTGAGAAGGGTAGAATCAGAGAGCAGTGAGAACTAGGGTGTGAAGGGTAGGGTCAGAGCAATTGAGGGGAAAGGAGAGGGCAGATGCAATATGTTTAAAAGAGCATTATATGAGGGTAAATAATTGAGTGAAGAACACCGCTCAGAGGTAGCACAGTTGGCCCTATAACAATAAGCAGACACCAAGGGTCGGGGAGGGGGGTTAAAGTTGTCATTTAGAACAGAAAAATCGACGGGGGTCCAATGTCTTTACACAATAATACTTAAGAAATAAATAAAAAATTACTTCATCTCGCTTGAAACATAAAGTCGAATCGGGACAAACACATGCTCAGCGTGATGATTCAGGCAAGGGTAACAGAGGTAAGCGACCAGAGCGCGAACAAACTAGACAAATAGCCTTTCCACAAGAATCATTATTATCCAGGTGGTGAGGCTGGTCAACAAAGCTACTATCGCTCTAGACTGCTTCCAGCCCCTCCTCTGGCGAAGGTCAGTAAAATGGCGTCACAAACTTATGGCATGTAGTGACCTGGGACCGCGCCCAATACAGACGGAGGGACTGCTTGCTCCTATCGCTGGAGCAAAATACGAAAGTGATGCAGCATGAGGGCTTAGAGGGATAAGTATATAGTTACCTCGGACGTCAAGCGGTAGGTTAAGCGGGATGTAGTGCTCGTGGTTACATATAACTTGGAGAAACTCGAACTTGAATTCACGCATCTGTAAACAAGCGGAAGAGATATCAGCCGGCAAAAATAGAACAGGATATTAAAAACCTGGCTCTCTATATTGGGGATCGCTCTCTATCTTGGGAATTGTGGCTAGGATGACTTCGCTAAGTGGTGATCCCGCCTTACAAATCTAGCACAGTTACCAACTGTAACTGTGGAACGTTTAAGAAGCACTGCAGAAGGCGAAGCCCATCAGTGTGCAGTGTACACTGTTGAAGACGGAGTCCATCTACAGCGTTTGACCACATAACCAAAGGGTATTTACATTCCAACACTCTTTTATGGCATCACAGTCCGCCCGAGTAGTCCAAATAAGACCCAATACATTAAGAGCAATTCCGCCTATAGCTGCCTGGGACCATATTCCTTTCCTTTCTAAGAATCGCGAGATTTTACACATTTTGAATAGCATACAACTATATATCAAATAAGGTTGCACTCGGAGAGAAGGGACTTCTCTACCACAGAGTCCCCATTAAAGACGTAATAGTCTCTCTACGTAATCGCTCTGATCTCTGTCACGCAATGCGTGACAAGTAACAACTGCGTGACATCAGTAACAACTGCAAGCGCGTTATGTGACAGAAGTCTAAGCGACTTCGTACGAGACATGAGACTAGCTAAGTACCTGTGTGTCAGAGTCCTTGAACTGCTCAGAGTAGTAGCTGATCATTTGGAAGACGAAGCCGCGGTCCATGTACGTGAAGCAGTCCTGTGGGTACAATACGAAGTGTAAGCAATAAGCGGCGACTCGCACTAAGAGATAACGCGACTTCATGAGCGGATAATTAAAAAATATATATAATATTTCAAAGAGAATAAGCCCTTCCTGGCATAAAAACTTTCTGGCTGGTTGGTTAGCATTTTTGTTGTTGTCATTTTGCCGCCAAAAGCCGGAGCACGCGTGAGTTTGCCATCCCAAAAGTTAGGTGTTTTTAGTGCAAGTCGCTGGGGTGACGAAATAGCGGCTGAGAGAATCCCTTTGATGTATGTGTTTGTTAGAGAGGCAGTAATTTGAAGTTACCTTTGTAACTTAGAGAATCTCTTTGATGTATGTGTTTGTTAGAGAGGCAGTAATTTGAAGTTACCTTTGTAACTGAGAGAATCTCTTTGATGTATGTGTTTGTTAGATAAGCAGTAATTTGAAGTTACCTTTGTAAAGCAGGCCAGATGGAAGTTCGCGTCCTTAAAAAGAAAAAGTTCAGAATGTGAAACAATTTCACAAAGCAGGTGCATGAAACGTCAAGTTCATTTTCTTTTAAATTATCGTTAAGAATCAAACTAAACTATTCCGATTAAATCTCTTCTTCGGGAATCATTGCCTGCTTGTACAGTTCCATTGCAAAGTACTTGGGTGCGGGTGAGGAGTCGCAGACGGAGGCGAGACGGAAGGGGCCCTAGTGCAATGTCCCAGGGAAGTATGGGTGACAAAGTTGACAGTGCGTCGCTTTGTAATGCATGTGCCTCCCACCACAGGGTTTCGGGCTCCATTTCTGATTTCGACATGAGGCTTGATCCAAGGGTTTTTTCTTCGGGTTGCTTTTCTTCCCTCACAAAAACACACAACATGGGTTGTACGGCGGCTGTCTGGGCGCCATCGTGTCGTCGACTCAACTATGTTTTATGCGTGCCTCCGTTATTAATCAAGCCGAACGGAGGTTGATAACATTTATCTATTTATTTCATTGTTTATTTCAGAAAACAAAGTCCTGTGTTACTCATATTTATTAACTCTGCCCTGAAAAAGTCTGATTGAAGACGAAAATTTGGCAGAGTCGAGTACAAGTTATTCTTTGTTGGACCTTAAAAAGTCCCCACAGACGACACACCTTTGCGATCTGCGCCAAGTCTTTGAGCCGCTTGATGATCTCCGGGACGAACGCCTGCATGAAGTGCTCAAGTACGCGGTGGAAACTCTCAGGAAACCAGTTGTCACGATTCATGCGCTAAGAAGCAATCGACCGTTAGACTGGGTCAATCAGGCAGTCACTGAATGCTTTAGAGGAAAAAGCCAAAAAAGAGAACAGAAAAACTGTTTTTTTAATAGTATTCATTTAAGTAGTGATCGGCACAGAGAAGAATGTTCCAATTCGTAGATGACAGTACTAAGAGGAACAACTAGGGTAACGTAAAAAAAACATAAACTACTAAAATATGGAAATTATATGAAACTACGTACTTAAAGTACATTAATTATCTTTATAGTTTTACAAATAAATCATTTTAATAAACATTTGATAATTTTGATAATGAGTGCTACAGGAAGCTAGTTTGAGTAAACCTAGGCTCTCAGGCGTTTTTCACAGCGCTAAAAACCTCACCCTGGTCTTGTCCGTTTGGACGAGCGTCTGCGCCATGCTCTTAGCGATCAACTCGAAGAAAAACCACGAGTGCTGAAAAAACAGCATGGTTATTGAGCGCAGATGTGTCATACTGAAGGTGCGAGATGGGACCCTCTCTAGCGTCTGTCCTACTGTGCTTAGGGGAATTTAATGTCCGTCAAATCACACTAATTATATATCAACAAACCTGCTTTCTAATTGGTTGATTTGAAGTAGGCCAAGTTAGGCATATCAGTGATAATAGCGTGATTTGAAATACCAAAAATGTCAAATGGCCAGTCTATTTGAGCTCAATTGTCAAATAAAGAATGTATCCACTTTGCCATTCTTTATATACTTAGATATATTTAAAAAATAAAATAAAGTAAAACAAATATTTCCTTATGTGTGAAAACAAAACGAGCCTCTAAATACCCTGAAGGCTTTTTGTTTTTTTTTTCCTACACAAAGTATCACTGTGGAGGTTACCTTCATGAGATTATTGACAACAGCAGGGTCCGCACCAGGCTTCAGGGTCACCATGAGGTACTTGGCGAGCTCTTCATGTACGGTCTTGCTCGAATTCGGCACCGTCTCCGTCACAAACACATACTAAAAATGCACTGTTGTCAATAGTGTCTTGTAGGAAATAAATCTACATAGTTGAAGTCAGTTAAGAGACTTTCTACAACAATAAATAACTAATAATAAATTGGTGGGGCTAACTACTCGCAAAAACAGTGGTTCCGCTATAAAGGGGAAAGCTCATACCACCCCCGGGCTCGAATTTGAAATTATAATCATAACACTGCAACGATAGCAGTCACAAATTATAAGCCTCCTGTAAAATTGCATAGTTATGAGCCTAAGTCGGCTGAAATAAAACCATATTTGCACAGGTAACAAGACAGTTGTGTTAAGAGATTGATAACTTAGTTATTTGCTTTCCGATTTTAAATTTTGCGCTATTCCTAACGCATCCTCACGCTGTGATGAAAGTGCTCGTATTTTAGAGCGTACACAGCTTGGCATAACATTCTTTTATAGATAGAAACACTTTTAGATGGACAACTCTAGGTATGATATTTATTTTGGTTTACAATATGAAATTTGAATTTAGCGCTCAGAGCAATTGTCCTGACATGTTGACTCATTGACGACTGATTGATAACTGATTGTTTTTGAGCCCGGGGTGGGAGGAGCTTTCCCTTTTATAGCGAAACCTCGTGTTTAATTACAAGAGCGCAGATTCAGACGTGGTTGAAGGCACGGGAAGGCGCCTCAGGCAGCCGGCATACAACTCATGTCTGACCACGGATCACAGCTAAGATTTGTTGGTTTTGTGAAGGGAGGAAAACCGGAGAACCCGGAGAAAAAACTTCGGAGCAAAGGCGAGAGCAACTAACTCAACTCACTTCGGAACCAGGAATCGAACCTGGAACCTGTGGTGAGAGGCACAGGCACTACAGAACGACCGGGAAACCTGTGGTGAGAGGCACAGGTACTACAGACCGATGCTCTGCTAACTGCGCCACCTGGGCTCCCCAACATGTGTATTAGGCTTTTAGTACTGTTAGATCACCCTTTTGTTTGTCATACAATCGTTTGGAAAATTTCTGTGGGGGGTAGGGGATGCTAGAAAACATACCCTTTTGTACATTATTTTCTGGAAGTGCACTTTGTCAAAGAAAAGTCAAGAGATAATTCTCCTTACCTTGACGTATGACTTTAGGGTTTCCAGTCTCTTGGCGTCGTGGACCTGGGACGCGATACGGATGAGCACTCTGAAACAAGTTTATAAAAACTCAGATGACCTCAGATGACGGTGTAAAGATTCTCTCTTCCACCATCTAACCTACTTGTAGGCGTTGGAGTTTTTTTAATTCGGCGAGAAAACCCTGAGTTCGCCGGCATTTTGAAGAATACGGACGTGGAGGAGTGTGTGAAAGAACCTTTTCCCTTCCCCACCTCCGTGTCCACAATGGTGACCAGGATAGCAAAATCCAGGTGTTCTCGCCGTATAAAAAATTCAAACGCCTCCAAGTAGGCTACCCACAACCTTCACTTATCAAAAGGATAGAAACTACTTGCTTGAGGCTAAATTCCAAACTTCTTTTTATTAAATACCTTAAATTTTATTCTCATAAACAGGGGAGAAATGATTTCTGCAAAATATAAGAGGAGAGATGGGTGCGCCTAAAAATGTTGGTGCTGTTTCTGTGTGCCTGCCCAAACTGATAGTATTTCAGTGTATTATTACGCGGTTCCATAGTCTAGTTTTTTGCATGCACAAGGGCAAAAAAAAAAAAATGAAAGAATAATGTGTCTTGTGTTCACTCGAGACTTCGCCAGCAACGCCCGCTTGTGGCATGGGGCTTAACCCCCATCAAGAATAACATCAACAAAGAGCTCAAATGGAAAAGATACCTTACGACGTTGAGCGCGACGTCTTCGCTGTGTGAGACAAGCAGCACGTGAAATAACTGATTATAGATGACTGGGAGAAACCGAATCACTGTATTCACATCAACCGCGTTCAACAGCTAGAAAGAAAGATATAATAAAGGTTCGTTTAGCGCCAGGGCCTGGCTCCAAGACATTCAGGCAAGTGTTTACCGTGGATAAATATTTTTGTTGCATAGGAATTGTTTCATAGAATTAGAGGAGAGAGATAAAGATTTATGTATCGATGAGTAGTATCAGGCCTTCTGGGAGCCAGGCCTTGGGAGCTTATTCAAGACTTTCAATCCGATCTTGAAGGCCAGTGCTGAAAAACGCAAGACTAGTTCCAGTACCGCGCGGTTAAACCAGCTTTAAAATGGGGGCTTTTTACCGGCGAACCGTCACATTTTTGCGAATGCTAAACAAACTAGCTCAAAGGTAAGGCTATAATTTTCTTTATGACTCCCTCAATATCAAACAAGTCTGTCATTTTTTGTACAGTATAATTTTAATGCTGTACAGTTTGTCAAAACAACGACTGAAGTCAGCCTTTCGTACATTTACTCGAACGATTCAACAATACGATTGTGTTTGTTTTCACCAGAGCACATACGTTATTCAGCACTGTCCTCTTGAAGCGCTATATGATCGCTAATGCAAAGTCAATCGGTTATTTCAGATTAAGATTCTTGTTTATATGTATGAATGTCTCTACTTTGAGTTAGTGAACAGCATAACAAAATTTGGAAGGGTAAAGGAACGATAATTTGAAGGTTTGAAGGGAAATGCATATTACATTTTTATATTTTAGTGAGCGGGCTCTAAAATCAGCATTTCCGAAAATAAATGAGCGGAAAGATGAGGTTATGAAAACGATGGAGGGGGTTCACATTTACCCCCCCCCCCCCCCCACACACACACACCCCACCCCCCCCCCCCCCTCTACGGAGAATGAGGGGGGTACATCCAGCCCAACCCCCGGAATTTCTAATCCCATCATGAGGGGCAAGGGGGGTATCTTTTTTTCTGGAATCATACAATGTATAAAACGGAATGGGTAGGTGTAATGACGGGGATAAAGGAAAAGGGCTAAAGTAAGAGTTCTTAGAGAAAGGGAAGGCCCGGATTTTGAGCCGGGGGGGGGTCGTTTGACCATTTAGCGGACCATTTTCTCTTAGGGAGCATGTTGTAGCTCGCAGTGGTACTTAAGTTTCTTTCATCAGAGCGGACCTTCCGGTCGAGTGGGGGAGTTCTTCCGAACCCCCAAACCCCTTGGCTACGGGCGTCAGAGTCAAGGCGGATTGACTTAACTTCAACATCTTGCTCTTCTCTAACCCGAGTGGGGGAGTTCTTCCGAACCCCCAAACCCCTTGGCTACGGGCGTCAGAGTCAAGGCGGATTGACTTACCTTCAACATCTTGCTCTTCTCTAACTCGCTGGAAGGGGAGCCGTCAAATTTTTGACAGTGAGAGAAGAAGTTATTCACGTAGGGGTCCTAGGAAAAAGCAAATGATCCCATGCATTAAAACACTAACACCGAAACCAAGGAGCATGTCGAAACGAAGCATATGAGTCGAGATTATACTAATCATAGCTTTTACCTGCGTGTAGATAGTAGATACAAGTCTGCAGTTGGCTTTAAACAGCGGTTTCTCCTTATCAACCCACCTCACATCGGGCCCCATCGTCTGAAAACAAAGGGATACCGTTACGAAAGCATATCATGAGTGCATATCATAGCAGTATGTAGTACGATACAGTACTCATAGCCTAGTGCGAAAGCTTCCGGTTTTGGTGCCTAAATCTTTTGGTTCGAATCACGCCCACTTCTTATTAAAGGCATAAATGAATCTCTGAATCTCTGAATCTCTTAGTGCTTTGGAAACTGGAGTGAAACTGTCCCACGACCCTTGTTAGATTGCGGCAATGGTAGCTAATAGTCTACCACATTGTGACATGACGGAAAAGCGGAAATGACATGACGGAAAATGACTTGACGTTTCCAATAAGCTCATTTCACATCAAAGGCGGATAACTCCCCAAAGTACTAAGTGAGTAATATCAAACAAAATATCAAATGCGACTTTTTATAATTGATGTGGCTTTTTGTGTCATTGAAATTTGAGCTTTTCGTCCCTGAGCTCATACATAGCGCAAGGATGATCAAGGAAAAAATATCTAAAAAGCCAAAATCTCGGAATGTGCATTTCGCTCTCACGTTATTTGTGTTTTGAAAATCAGTCAGGAATACAAGGAACTGATGGCCATTGTAAAAAATTGTTCTTTCTCCATCTCTAGTGCGCATGTTTAGAGTTTTTCCGTCACGTCCCACAGTGTACTAATCTACGCACCTTCCCGATGCCAATGTATCTGGCGGATAGATACTCGTCTGGTGCGTACTGGGCGACTAGCAGCTGGTTATCGTCTTGACGTATCCTACCGCGACACATTACAGTATGAACACACATACAAAGGAATCACGCGCAAAGTCTTTGTACACAGAACATATTGTGTGATAAGCGTGTCGTCCTTACGAATCGCATCACAAGATGAACCCAGGCACGTACCCAGGATTTGCTGTAGGGGAGGGGGGGGGGGGGGAGCGCACTCATAGGTATCATATGGAAAAAACAGAGGATTTGAAGATTCCTTAATAAGAAATGACCCTGGGGGTACCCTACGCACCCCTCCCCCCCTCCCGCTGTGTACGAGCCTTGAACCGAGCACACAACTGAAATACGCGCAATGGTAAGAAGTATTTCTATACAGAACATGTTGCTCAACATTTCAACAATTTTAGACCTTCCGAGGAGAGCATATTGCTTAGCAACCTTTTACTGCGTTTTTCAATATTTTTCGGACATCCGCAAACGATTTCCAACTGCCATGCCGCCTTCTGGCTTCCGTCATTAAAATTTACATTCATAACGGAATTACATTACACTCTTCCTGCGAAATGGCATGATCCAAAGCTTCACAAGTATTGGCTAATTAAACAGCTTCATAGGTTTTTCATTGGCGAAAGTCAAACGGGCCGGTTATTAAAATCCGCAGTAAGACTTTCCTGGGGCTGCGTAATTAGTTTTCCGCAGGCCAGGGTTTACCACACAACCCAGGTGAGGTGAGACGGAAGCTCGACCGTGAAGATTACATTACATACAGATTCTTACAGGGATCTCTATGGTCTCTTGATAATCCGTTCTTGACATATTGGAAATAGTGGTTTACGCTTAGAATAGAGCCTCGGTGTGGACCACGGACGAGCAGACCACGGGATGCGTAACTAATTGCGCAGCCATTTTATTGTAATTACAACAAGAGGAAACAACAAAAGCAGGAAAAGGACAAACCTTCCTTCATGAAGAATCGGCATCCAAGCGTAACCCACTGAAAAAAAAGAGTTCGTATATTAGCCGTAAGAGCAGCAAAAACGGCAGGCGGTTAGGGGATTGGGGGGGGGGGGGGGGGGCGTACGTAAAATTGTAGTCGAGATCAAAAACCTTAATCCATTTTTATACTTGCAAAAGGATGGAGCAGGAGACGGGGACGCAAGAGCTTATGTGCGAGTGAAAATCGGACGAAAGTGAGTGGAGTAAGCAGATAAGGAAAAGGGAAAAAGGGAAAAGTTATATATTCCTTCTCAACTCCCTTTCTACCGTTTGCGTCTCCAATTTTTTACACGCGCGGTAAGAATCTTACGTCTCCGGCTTCCTTCCGCTTCGGCTAAAGAGCACTAAGTCATCTAAGTCATCCCTTCGGTCTTTTACAGTCACTCGTCAGGGTTACATGATTTTTACCTCCGTTTCTATAATCACACTTCAAACCAAGGCATCCTACAGGATCGCTCAAATGTTTTTAGATAAAATGTAGTGGACTTGCATACGACATTTAGAATTTACCCGGTGTTTCTACGGGACTTGGCTTTCCTCGCACAGATCCGGACCCCCCTGTGTTCTTGCTCTGCTCGCACGCAATGTGTTGGAACGTGAAGAAAACGTGGTGCTTTTCCGTGATCTGCGTCGGTAGCTTGATTTTCACCTAGAAATGAACACAATAGAATCTTACGGCCCTTCCTTGCCGATTTAAACAACGATACTTCCGTAACCGGTTATTCCAAGTGTACAAACAGCAGCGTACAAGTCTCTATGGTTGTTTTCAAAGATGCTGGCGCTGCTTGCTTACTGTGTCCATCCTGACAGGTTTGTGAAGTAAACTAATAAGGATGTAAGAAACGTACTATCTTACAAAGAAATGCATTCAGTCGCATGGCAAACTTCGTAGTGGTGGTCACAGTAGCGTGCTTCGCATGGTAAGCTTTTTCCAGGGGGCCACGGTAGCGCGCGTCGCATGGCAAAATTCGTATTGGTGGTAGCGGTAGCGCGCGTCGCACTATAAAGGTTGAGCTGAGAAAATTAAAAATATATATGTTGGCTCGACAGCAAATCTTTTTTACGCATACCTCGTGGTAGAATGTCGGGTTGGTGCAGTGGTGGACGACAGGTGCCGTCACACGCGTCGTGAAGGTTGGTGTACCATCAGAGCTGTAAATACACTAAAATAACAACCACAAACATATGGTCATCTTTTGAAAAATTCACTAGACCAACAACTGAAAACACACGCTTATGCAAATACAGTACTAGTATGATGGTTATAGAATCTCCTTGTGAAAAAATAGGCTTAGGCATCTAAAGTGGTCATTCAATAACCTTGAGAAAAAAACATAAGCTTGGGTATCTACAGTACTAATACAACTGTACGCTAGTTAATCACCTTGAGGGGTAAAGCGTCTTGTGCGTCAATGTCTCTGAACTCTATCGTGACAGAAATGTTTCGCGCCTGTTGGTTGGATACAATAACGATTACGTTCTAGAGAAAAATACGTGTTTCCATGCTAGGATGGGTGGCATACATAGTACGATAAAAAATAGATGTGTGGCCAAGCTTTGTGTTACAAGTACCTTGGAGAATACCTTCTGGTTGAGTGATATAGGTATAGTTATTGACTTAAGTAGGGAGTGAATAAGCCCTAATGCTGTGTTTACACGTACCTTGCAGAAGACCTGATTGTTGAAGTTGAGTGAGATGGGGTTTACATAGAAGTTAAAAACGTATGTTGTGTGGATAAGCTCTAATGTTGTGTTTTCACGTACCTTGGAGAAGACCTTGTGATTGTTGAAGTTGAGTGAGATGGGGGTATACATAGAAGTTGTTGACGTAAGTAGTATGTGGGTAAGCTCTAATGCTGTGTTTACACGAACCTTAGAGAAGACCTTCTGATTGTTGAAGTTGAGTGAGATGGGGTATACATAGAAGTTGTTGACGTAAGTAGTGTGTGGGTAAGCTCTAATGCTGTGTTTACACGAACCTTAGAGAAGAGCTTCTGATTGTTGAAGTTGATTGAGATGGGGTGTACATAGAAGTTGTCGACGTAAGTAGTATGTGGGTAAGCTCTAATGCTGTGTTTACACGAACCTTAGAGAAGACCTTCTGATTGTTGAAGTTGAGTGAGATGGGGTATACATAGAAGTTGTTGACGTAAGTAGTATGTGGGTACGCTGCCTCGGGGAAGGACTGGCAGAACTCTTCCACCTCCAGGGTGGGAGGGTCTCTGTCTTTGAAGTCAAACGGTTTTACAGGAATGAGTGACGGTGTGTACGAGTCTAGAACAAATCAAATAAAGAATATTTATTTTCAGTCAAAATAAAGAACGTTATTTGGAGATGCAATTATTTAGCCTTTGTGCTCACAGAGTGCGCAAGAAATGCGACGCCAGCCTTGTAGCACCCATACGTTAGTCTCTTTTTATCATTTAACAAATGACAATGAGACATTACACTCGTTTTCAGTCACACGCACGCACGACGTAATTAACCCTGTGCCTTACGTCGATCATGACTTTTGAATTTTTCCAATTCTGCATCTGTCAAAGCCTTAGACCGGTCACAACCAAAACAACACCATGAGTGGACAGACAGCTACTGTCACTGAGAATATATCGATAAACACAAAGCCAGCTATTGAATAAAGTTAGAATTGTTTCTTAGCTTTACGTTGTTTTTAGTTTAGTGCGTATGTGATTTTCAAGCGTACTCACTCTTTGTGTTACTGTTCACGCGAGACACCCCGATCTCCAGTTTACCGGGTATGGCCTGCTGTTTTAACTTGTCATTGCTGCAGGGGAGAAAAAAACAAGTGGAATGTGATAAGGAAGGACAAAATGCAGGGGTGTACAACACCTTTATTGTTGTCACACATTAGTGCGAACGCACTTCTCTACAACGGCCGAAGGTCCACTTTCGGTTCTACGTGCTATTTGTAGACAAAACTATAAAGCAAAAAGCTAGATCACTTTGGTATGTAGCCAAATCCGTGGGGATAATACAAAGGCATAGAAAAAAATCCCTCTTTGTTCTTTCGGGGGTGGTCAGATTTCTATCAGAGAACTTACCCCCCCCCCCCCCCCCCCCGGAAAACAATTAGGTCCACTTTTTCGGATTCCGCACCCCCAAGAAAAATCCTGGGTACGGGCCTGTTTCTGTCATTCATAATCCGTGAGGTGTTTTCATTGTCCAGCACTAAAATGGTTTCCAATCAGACTACCTCACCGTAAAGCGCTAACAAATAAAAAAGCACCTATGTATTTCCAATAGTGGAAGTGTGGGTGTCAGAAAGGGGTTTGGCAGTTGGAATTTGCTGATGAGAGTTCGCAGAATACTGAAAATGGCAGTAAGGGAGACAGGGAAAAAATAAAAGCGAAACCCCCTTTTTAACATTATTGGATATGCACCTATAATTGAAGTTTGTCTTGGTGGCCACGGTAGCGCGCGTCGCAAGGTTAACTTTGTATTGGTGGCCACGGTAGCGCGCGTCGAACGGTAAATTTTGTATTGGTGGCCACGGTAGCGCGCGTCGAACGGTAAATTTTGTATTGGTGGCCACGGTAGAGTGCGTCGCACGGTTAACTTTGTATTGGTGGCCACGGTAGCGCGCGTCGCATGGTAAACTTTGTATTGATGGCCATGGTAGTGTGTCGCATGGTAAACTTTGTACTGGTGGCCACGGTAGCGCGCGTCGCATGTAAAACTTTGTATTGATAGCCTTGGTAGCGCGCATCGCATGGTAAACTTTGTCTTGGTGGCCACGGTAGCGCGCGTCGAATTGTAAACTTTGTATAGGTGGCCGTGGTAAAGCGAGTCGCTAAGAACGACAGAACGACAAAGCAACTCTAAGAGCCTTGTTTAGTAACGGGATAAAGAAGACAAAGTTTTTATACCTTTTGATTGTTGAAAGGATCTTGATCATGTCTTCGTCACTCAGCTTCTCCCGATCCTACAAGAGAAGATAGAAACGGGACTCTAGAAACACATGTAGGATCAACATATCTTCTTTTGTATATGTCGGTTATTGCAATTAAACGGAAACCAGAATATTTACATCAGTGTGAATAAGTGTGAATAAAATTAATGAAAATAATATTGCATCAGAGGGTGTAGAGGTAGGCTTTGACACATAAAGGAATTCGTCACGCTTACAAATACTAAATACATGAGCAAGAAAATGTACGGCAACTCTTACCTGTTTATAAATGGGTGTAAACTCTGCACTTGAATCGAGCTCGCCCTCAGTCGTAAACAGCTGCCTACAAACAGAATATGCAAATTTTAAGCTTATTTCTAAAAAAAAATTCAACATGCCTGACACAAATTCTAAAAGGGATAAGAACTGGCTTTACTTACCTACTTACTTACTTACTTACCATACAGTACAGACTGAATGTTTTTAATATTTCGTGCGTGGATTTTGAGCCCACTCAATCTATCCACGCACCACGCATAAACTAGGCATTAACTACCTTTTACGGTGAAGAGGTTGGCCGCTAAATAGAGGTACTACAGTATTTAAAAATTCTAGATCTACATGCTGGTTAACCTACCGTGCAGCCCATCCAAATGGCATGGTGTAATGTCCTAACCGCTTACAGCACACCTCTGCCTGCCTTTGAACCTTAAGAGCGCTCTTCCTGGCATCGCCTGACTTGAGGTAGGGCTCCACGCACGAGCTGATGCTTCCTTGAAGGACCTTGTCTATTCGCACAACCAGGTAGACATCATCGTGTGGGACAGTCACTGAGAAGATTGCCTAAGTGGAGAGAGATAATGAGTATCTTAGATATGCGGAAATGTGCGCAGCAGTTTAAAGGAGTTGTGTGCAGCGTGCTGTAGAATGGTCAACGCGAAGATTGCCTGAGAAGAGAGAGATGGAGACTATCTGACCTCTCTAATTCGGTTGACTCTACTTCCCCCTCACATGGCTTGCTACCAAGTCCCAAGCTTACTGCCCTGCTCTGTCCATTAATGCTAAGCGCTAAACAACGAAGTGACAGGTTTCTAGCACAACTTACATTAGTAGGGTATCCGAATTCCCTGTCCTTTCTGGTGTGTCCATTCCTGGTTCCCCCATTTGGCTTCTCCTCCGCCTCACCATTCTCAATAACATGTGTGCCATGAAGCATATCCCTAACTCGAACATCATTCAAATCGCAGTGGAAATCCTCTGATAACTTAATGCCCTTTTTCGCATCAAATAACGCCAAGGTCATGAAGAACGGCTCCACGTTGATCTCAACACCGTCCGAACCCACATTAGTAAGCCGAAATAACAAGTCCTTACAAGACACTTCAAACCGACTTCCAAAGTGTTCCTTGTACACTGTAGCGTCCACCCTAGCGTCATCTATACTAACGCATGTACTACTATCCGCTAATCTAACTAAAGAGAAAAGCTTATAGCGCAGTTCCCGGCGTCTCTTGGCATTTAAGGAGTCCGTCTCCCTTGAGTATTCCACTAAAAGCGGATGTTTGCTGTTCTTGAGGGATTCCCGAAGTGATTGGTGCTGTTTAGTGTGAATTTTAGACTTGACGTTGAAGGTAAAGTTCGAGCTTTTGCTATTGCGATCCATGTCTATGCCAGTGACACGGCAGAGAGACGCAATCCATTGGTCCATGTCTGATTGACTGTCGGCCACAAGGCTGTAGATCTTGTCGTGTATGTGAAGCTCAAACCCATACATCCGTCCCTTGACACCCTGAGTAACAAAAGCAAGCGAGAAAAAACGAGTAACTTCTCAAACAAGTCAAAGTAATCCATAATAAATGTACGGTCTGCATGTACGGTACGGTACGGTATGCATGAACATAAAGGTGAATGTAAATGTGTAGTTGTAGGTAGAAGTGAAGGTAAAAGTTAAGTAAGATGAAGGTAAGTTGATGGTTAAGGGGAAGGTATGGTTGGAGGTTAATGTAAAGACAAAGGTGCAGGTTAGGGCAAAGGTTAAGGCGCAGTTGGAATTAAAGGTAAACTGAATTAAATTAAAGGTAAAACTGAATTAAAGGTTAAAGGTAAAGGTGAAGATGAAGGTAATGGTAAAGGCTAAGGTGGTGGAAAAGGCTAAGGTAAAGGTGAAGGTGGTGGTTAGGGTTAAGGTGGAGATAAAGGTGAAGGTTAAGCTGTAGGTTAAGGGGAAGGTGAAGATTAGTTGCATGTTAAGGTGAATGTGAATTTGAAGGTGAAGATTAAGTTTCAGGTTAGCAAAAGTTAAGTGACTTGCGATAGTTGACTTGCGTTGAGGGACTTGCGAGAGTGTTAAGGTGAAGGTGAATGTGGTGGTTAAGGTAAAGGTGAAGATAAAGGTGAAGTTAAAGCTGAAGATTAAGGCGAATGTGAAGGTGAAGGTGAAGGTGAAGGTGAAGATTAGTTGCATGTTAAGGTGAATGTGAATTTGAAGGTGAAGATTAAGTTTCAGGTTAGCAAAAGTTAAGTGACTTGCGATAGTTGACTTGCGTTGAGGGACTTGCGAGAGTGTTAAGGTGAAGGTGAAGGTGGTGGTTAGGGTTAAGGTGGAGATAAAGGTGAAGGTTAAGCTGAAGATTAAGGCAAATGTGAAGGTGAAGGTAAAGGTGGAGATTAGCTGTAGGCTAAGGTGAATGTGAATTTGAAGCTGAAGGTTAAGTTGAATGCGAAGGTGATGGTAAAGCTGAAGGTTAAGTTGAATGCGAAGGTGATGGTAAAGGTGAAGGTTAAGTTGTAGGTTTGCGAGATTTGACTTTCGTTGTGTCGTTGAATGCGAAGGTGATGGTAAAGGTGAAGGTTAAGTTGTAGGTTTGCGAGATTTGACTTTCGTTGTGTCGTTGAATGCGAAGGTGATGGTAAAGGTGAAGGTTAAGTTGTAGGTTTGCGAGATTTGACTTTCGTTGTGTCGTTGAATGCGGAGGTGATGGTAAAGGTGAAGGTTAAGTTGTAGGTTTGCGAGATTTGACTCTCGTTGTGTGACTTGCGAGAGTGTTAAGGTGAAGGTAAAGGTGGTGGGGTAAAGGTAAAGTTGAAGGTAAAATACAATCTGAAGACGAAGGTAAGGGTAATGCTAATGGTGAAGGTAATATTGATGGTTAGGGTAAAGATGAAGGTAAAGGCCAATCTGATAAAGGTGGACATAGATGTGAATAAAACGGTAAAGTAAATAAAATCCAAAAGAGCATAAGAAAAGACCAACCTTTGATATCTGTGTACACGCATCCAAGTATATAACACCTCTAGCAGTAGTTGCACTGTCATCCTTCAGAACAACAACATGTCATGCATTAGAGGTAAACCAACTCCTCATGAAGCCCGCGGTAAAAGCTTTACCTTTCTGTATTCCAGCACATATGAGCCGTCTGTTGACACTTGCTTCAGGTTGAACCATCGTCGTTTGTACACCTAGACCCAAGATATATAATAGGGACTTTAAGCAAGCAAAAACGTGAACGCCGCGGACGATGGATTTGATTACTTTAGACATCAATTTATAGGTCTATAAAGTTTACAGTCAAGACAAGTCAGTGGGTAAGCACAGTCACTAAAGCTGATTCTAAGAGCTGGTATCCTAACAGGCTAAAAAAGAACATGCGATGACAGATTTCCAGCTTAATGCTTTGATAGGCAAAGACAGCAGCAGCTGCTGTCCTCTTCAGATGCCTGAATTTGAGCCCAGGAAATCTTATCTTAAATAGCAGAACCCATGCATGTGACACATACCTTGGACGCCGAGTTTCCATTGTTGGCATTTTCGCCATGAAAAGGAGCCTTGGTGAGGTAGCCCTGTTTAGTGATTCCTCTCTCTCGCAGTGGACTCATGTTATAATCCTGTCAAGAGAAGCAATAAATAATACTCATTGTGTTTTAATGTAATCTAGACTTATCAATGCGTCTTAATATAACCTTGAAGTTGAAGCGAGTCGATGGGAGCACTTCTGTGAAGATCAATAGCCTATCTGGAGTCCGACACTCATTCCAAGCCCCCCTTATCAGAATGAGGGATATGTTTAAACTAAGAAGTTGGCAAGTTTGGGGCTGCCAGATTTCTTGGAAACCATCGTAAAAATGTTCGAATAAGGAGAAAAAGTTGGACAGGTATTTAAAAGGGTATTCAGAGGTTAAGATATCTGCTCTGATAGAAGTGAAATGAGTGGCGTATACCTTATCCCCTCCATCTACGTCATCAGTCATGTCCATCTCAAAAACCTGCTCTTGTAGCCCTTCCGCCTGTGATGGCCTAAAAACATGGGGACAGGCAGTTATGGTAAAAAGATATCACATTAGAATAGAAATCCGTGAAAAAACAAAAAATAATTTCTGTTTCTTAAGGACTGTTTATACTACTGTACGTTTTTACTCTCCATGATACTCTATGATTGTTATTACATGTATACAAGACACAAGCCTCTATAGGGGATTATAATGGCCACCAAAACAACCTTCAAGAACATTTGCCAGTCAGAAGGTCGGAATCATAGCTCTGATATGATCTTCAAATCTATTAGAGTTTTTCATGTCTTGAACATGCTGACTGTTGGCTGGTGAAGCAGGGGTTTCATTTAGGCCCGGCGGCCGGTGGAACCACCAGCAACTATTTTCTGAGCGCCAGTTACTTAAAAAGTTGATTAATGTTTTATTTGAACTTATGACTTCCATTCTCTATTATCAACTTTTACTGCCTGCTCTAAAACTCAATGAAACCCCTGTGAAGTTTACATTCAAAATGGAGAAAAAATGGAGATAGAAAATCCTAAGAGAAAAGGTGAGACCCAGCTCACACAACTGAGGTTGGAACTGGAAATCAAACCCATAATCCAGTTGTGTGAGGAGCAGACACTACAGCAGTGCTACTACTGCTTCTGTTAATCAAATAGCATGTTTTCTGTTGACCAGCTTCCTTGAACTATCAAATTTAATAGCAACACAGTGTCAGTCTATATATGTACAATAAACTCCCAAAACCTCACTGCTCTGGTGTACAGTAGTATTGTCATTTTTTGCTATAAAAGTGCTATTCTATGGTCCACAATGCATGGTTTCCATATAATCACCATCGATGGTTGTAATCGCCACCGTCACTGATAACAGTGCACCTGCATTTGCTGCAATTACTGTATGTGGAAACACTTTCTAGCAACCAGAAAAGACTGAAAAGATTGGAGTCATTACGATTGCCACCAATCAAATCAGTGTTCTATCTCAGCAATCGGTGGTGGCTATTATGGCTAAATCAACCTTAACTTGATCTCTTAGGAGCAGGGCTTACCTTGGTAACTTGTAGTAGCTTCCTGAGTACTGTGCATACTTGTTCTCAATACAATTCCAACTGCTAGTGTAAGAAAGTATGCACTATGGAAGACAAAAAGTAAATCACTAACAACAATGTCACCAATCAAATAATATGCTCTTTTAAAAAATATATATATACAGTATCTACCCCACCTACACTTGCAGAAAGTACTCACCTCCCTTGTGAAGAGACTGGTTGACCTAGACAGAGCATCTCGAGGGAATGATGCATGCTCTGTGCGCAGTTCCCGTGGGATAGTATAGGCCTGGAAAACAGTAGTATACACAGCATTAAGGTACAATGTACTACGTGTATATCATATTGTCTACACAAAAAAGGACCTAGTTTTCTTTTTTTTTTTTAAATAGCTATTTGTCATCACTGCTGCCTTAAACATTAAAAAATAACCTTACCCTGCTTTCAGAGAAGCATAAATACATACATATAAAGAGTGTTAGAGGGAAATGGCAAAGACAGTGTTTAAGAAATACTCAAGGAATTAAATCTACAAGGTTATACATATGATATACATTGGAAAGTCATCAGCCATTTGAAACATGTGGCAAGACTTCCTAGTATGCAAGCAGCAGTGAAACCTAGTTTTCTCTAAAGATTTATTGCTGCCAAATGAATTCCAAATGGATTCATTATTGATTAATGTCTAGAGTTCCAGACAGGAATAACCTATTAGGTACTTGAATTGAAATTCACGATTAGTATTATGTGAACTTTAAAGACATACAGTATAAAAATATAATGAATAACAAAACATATTTATGTCTGGCGTAGAATATATATTTTAAATATTTATTTCTTATTCATAATTTAAAACTATGGATATCATAGGACAATGATAACATAGTAAAAGGTTTCACAGCCAAAAAGTTCCCTGGCCCACAGTTCTTACAACACAGAAAAATCCTCAATCAAATCAACCACACAGTAGCACACCAATAAAATATGAGAAATAATAGATGCTATTTTTGGGAAGGTGTAATAATAAGCATGGTTGCACAACATTATCAATATCATGTTTCATATAAAATAAAATATGAGAAATAAAAGATGCTATTTTGGGAAAGGTGTAATAGTATACAGTAAATACTGTAATAAAAATAATTCAAGAATTTCTCTCCCATGCTTTAGCACAGGTGCACAACATTATCAATGTCATTTCTCATATACAATATTGAATATGCAGAAAACCAGCAAAAGAAAAAAAAATACAGTAGAATAAAAACATGTACTTTACCTTAATGGGACAAGAATCACTTATTTCAAACTCCTTTTTTCTACCAAACATAAAACTTACAAACCCATCCATACTGATCTCCATACTCTGAACTCTCAAGTAAAATTAATTGGGCTACTTTATAATTTCAATCTACACATAATCTACAAAGATCCCCTTGCAAAACTCTCATACTCATAATAACTCTCTGAAAAAATTGCATTGCACTGATGGCTTGCTACCAAACAGTGAGAATATGCTATGGCTAATCTCTAGATCTAAAAGAATGACTAAGATGGTAAACACATGATTGTCAAGGGATCTATCAGCTGACTCTAAAATGGTGTGATCTAAAGCTACAAGTGCTCAAGTGCAGGAAGCAGGTAAGGATGAAGAGGATAAAGTACAATACTGAATGACTAAATAAAAGCGATGAGAATAAAAAGTAAAAATAAAGGAAAACTGGTTTTATTGATTAAAAGGTTCAAAATTTTGTGTGGTATTTTAAATAACACTTTAAATGCAATAGGTATCTAATAGCAAAATAAACTCCAACAATTCTATTCAAATCAGTATCAAAATGAAGACACCATAAGAATAAGAAGAGCCTATTATCAAACAGAGTGAGTATGAAAATAATTAAGAAGGGAAAGATAAAGCTGAAAAGAATAAAAATCCAGTAAAAGAAAAAGTCGGCCCCCTTTAAACCCAGTATCTATTACAGCAGTAAACAGAAATAATGATAATATTATTATTCATGAAATGAACCCAATGATTTTAATCAAAGCCTCCTGTAGTTGTCAGAGTAACCTTATCAAAGTACTTGATACTCTTGTTTTATCCTTTGAACCTTATCTGTTATAATTCACAAGAATCCTCTTCAAATAAATGAAAGATTTACTCTGGTATGACATATTATGGTAAAAAGAATTTTTTTAAGATTGTGGGTGCCTTAAGCAGAAATGAATTTCTTTTAATAACAGCTGTAGCGATCATGTCCATGTTGTGGGTTAATTTCCTATTCTCAATCATGTTTGGCACATTAAATGTGCTGACATAATGTAAACAAGACATGACATTACAAGATTTTGAAGTTATTGGACTTCAAAAAATCTCAATAATATTAAGCCTATAATAAGCAGTAGACATGTATAATTATTGCTTCACCTTTTCCTAAACACTGGACATCAAGAAAAAACAGTCATAGAAAAATAAATTTTAAGAAAGATAGGATAGAGTGATTGTTTATTTTAGAGATTTTAACTATTAGGATGTTGAAAGTACTGTATAAGAATGAGTTGGACATCTTTCAAAAATTACGGTAATAAGAGCATGTCACCCATTCAATAGATTAATGAACACTGTTACAATAATGCTCCTTGCATGACTGAAAAAGCCTGAGGAATACTAATGGCTTTGTTCAAAGTTAAGAGCAATGGTTTTCATTATGGGGAAGATCTTGCAGGTGTTACAGTACATTCTTTCATTCCCACAAACATCTCTTGTGGCATAGTTTGTCTGTGAATTAATGTGACATTATGGGCAAAGCAGGCCACAAACTATACTGGTTTCAAGGAGAGAAACAAATTGGACAGTTCCAAGGGTATTCATGAATCAGAGCAAAGCTTTAAATATTATGAGATGCAAGGAAATAAAGCATTTTTAGCAATTGAGAGAAGCTTAATTTATTGTATTTCATCAAATGTTGTGTTGGTTGAACACCAGGTAATTCTGTTTAAAAAAAACATATACACATTGTAAGGTTTACAAAAATAAAAATATAAAGATATTTTTTGAACAAGTAAATTATCCTAGAGCCAATATTGTAGTATGTAAGTAGACTCCTTGAAAGAAATCCTCAAATCTAAATTTCAAATACAGACTAGAAAGAAAAATATATCAATATCCTTTTAGTAGAGAGAAGGTAAAACAATAAATCTGTCAAAAATAAAATATCAAATGCTGCTCTCAAATGCTGTAGAAATAAAGGGTAAATACAGATAAAATATTTAGACAAGATAACTGTATTTTAAAAGGAAATTTGAGTATGGAACATAAATCAAGTCATCACTACATGAGGACTAAATAGCAAATAGGGAGATTTTCTAGTATGGGAGGATTACATGTTTCAGGTGAAATCAAATATACTGACATCAAATTGAATAATGCCTGAATGTTAAATTGTGTATTTCATAGGTTATTATTCTTTGAGCTTAGAATGGGTACATTTTCCCATTCACATTTCATTGCATGCTGTCTGTGTATATCAACAATGTCAAAAAATGGGAGGCCAAAGGACCCAGATCACAGTGACAAAAACCTAAAAGATATCAAAATTTAGACCATAAAACTTTAATAACATGCAGCTTTTAGAATTTCAATTTTACCAATGTTTTGTGTGGGGATTGTAGAGTTAGCACATCAGCCATTGATCTCTCAATGATTTTCAAAATATAGAAGCTGTGAGGCTTAGTGATCAAGTATGATGGTTTCAAATGGGAATAAAAATGTACTTACTCTTACAGCTAGAGGTCTTTCTGTTTCGAAAACATCCGAGAACATGGTAGAAGATGAGGAAGTTAGAATTTCCCACATAGCCACACACTCAACTTTTTCCCATTTCAAGTACATGAAATTTTAATTCTCTTTCACGAGAATGCCTCAAAACACTAGATCATCTGTCTGTGCATAAATTAAGCAAATAGCATGCAAACTAAGTCGGGGAAGAAGGTAGCCTAGGCCTCTTATTGGCCTTTGGAGACCAATTGAATTTGGTTTATGTTAGAGGGATTTAAAGATTTTAAAGGGTTAACATTGACAAAGAAATAAATAACTAAGGAAGCATGAAAGAAAATGAAAAAGATCTCATTCTAAATATGACGATAATGCCTTAAAAATTCTCTTGAAGTCATTTGAAAGAAAGTAAAGATACAGGAAAAAAATAATACATTTAAGGTTCTTAAAATATGTGTTAAATGGTTTAATGCTAAAATTTTATTTCTTAATTTTTTGTTAATTCAAGGATCTTATTTTAAGCTTAGTATCATGAAGATAAATGAAAGGCTAAAAACGAATAAGAGATTTCCTCCAGAACTATTTAGATTAGGCATGACAATCAATCTAAATGTAAATTGAAAATCCTTAACATACAACTTATAAGCCGTTAGTGTTTATACTTTAGTCACACTACCTTATTACTGATTGGTTTTGAATAGAATGAAGTTAGCAAGATCAAACAAAAAAATCATAACAACAAATTCCCCCATTTTACAAAGGCCTAAGGGTGCAATAAAAACTTCACTGCAAAGACAGCTAACATCCCAAAACTGGGGACATGAATATATTTTGATAAACGTTTCTGGCATGACTTTCAATAATTAAACTAGCTAAATTAAGTGTAAAGAGTTATTTAAAACTTACCGAAACGTCATCTTGTGGAAAAAGGAGTAAATCTTGAAGCGAGTCCCGTAGAATTTGCGTTCTTTTCTGGACAATTTCATCCTCGTAGTTTAGAGGGAAAATTCCTTGCACAATTTCCTAAAGGCACAGTTTAAAAAAATTATTATTATTAAAAGTTTTCACAAAGAAAAGCTTAATGGAAATCTTAATGGAGGTAGATATGCTAGGAATTTCCAAATTAGTATTTAATCGAATATTTTTTTTTTTCGGACGAAGGTTGCACACTTCATAAACAAATGCCGAAGGTATACCACAACCATCAACCATTTTCTTCATAAATTAATGCAGTTTCTGATATAAAATATATACTGAGGCTATATTCTCCAATTTCTGTCTAAAAGCTACATTGATATTCTGCCCTTAAGCAATGGTACGATTACGAAGTTTTTGTATCTTCGAGAAAATAATGGAATAAAAACACACACGTGTAGTGTAAACAACACTTCATAATAAACAGTAGAACCATGAAGCATAAAAAGCTGGCATTTTGCAGCTGCTCAGATTTTAAGAGGACGTCCTTTCCTATCTATCAAGATGGCAGATGGCGAGAAAAATTCATTAAAATTTTGCACTAAGAATTTACGAGGAAGACGTCTGATTCAAAGCTCACCTTAAAGTTTCTAAATTCGGTATTGCAGTTAGCTTCTGTTTGTATTTGAAGCTTCAAGCTAATGGTGGAATCCCTATCTCTCTTTGCAGATTTGTAAATTCGTTTCTCCGCCATTTTCAAGGATTAAATTAATAGAAACTTTCAGGACATTTGTGGGATCCTTTGCAAAAACCATCCGCCATGTTTAGATACCAGTCGAGCCTCGCTTGCAGGCTGGGAAAACAACCGGCCGCCTCGTTCTAATGTCCGGGTTAACAAATAAAAGTCACCCCTTTCATGTAAATCTTTCAAACCAATTTACGGACAGCTTATAGGTCATGACAAAATGCCACCATATTGCGGTTAACCAGATGAAATTGCATCTCGATACAACCCATTTTGACCCCAAATTTGTCTCAATATGTGCAAAATCATTTCGCTATGCGTCACATAGCGAGCTTGCCTTTTTGACACTGACTGACATAAAGCTGCTTTTAAACCGGAAGAAAACAAATCAATTAGAGAATTATTGAGTATAATTGTGTTCAGAAAAATAAAAGGAGACGGCAACCATTATTAATGGATTTACCGGCAGACGGTAGCCATATCCTTTCTTCAATAGACAAAAAGCAGTTCGTAAAAAAATCTTACAGATGGTTCTTGAAAGGCTAAAAATGTAATTGCCAAATTTGCAAAATTTTGACAAGTGTAAATAAACTGATAATTACGTACGCCATTAGCTTTTTAAATGCCAAATTAGAATTTTGATCATACTTTTATAAAGCCGAAACATACTGAATTACTTATCGCGAGCGACCATTGCCCTGCTATCATCACGCCATCAGATCGCTTATTAGATTAGATATCATCAGACATAGTTCAGTCCCGCTCTCTAAAAGCATCACGTTACTTTCGAGGAATTTGTCCAAGGGAAACGGTGAGGGGGGTGTTTTGTCTGTTTGGGAAGTATTATCAGCATAGCTATCTTTGCATGTGAGATGTGAGCTTAGGGAGAATGACGCGGGTCGACATGTCGGGTTGTCATGTCATTGTTGTGGATAATAGAGGTGCCATTCAAGGACGATCGTAGTAAACAGGTACGCATGAAACAAAAACAACACGCAAAAAAGGAGAGATTAAAAATCCCTATTGTCAAATTGGGAAAAAAGAGTATTTTCTGGCCAATGATCGATTATGTGGCGCTTCCGTGTCAACACAACTACAATTTCCGAGTCAACGTCACCTCGATCTCGCGCGCGCCACAGAATACTCCCAATACTCGAAAACAAAACATTTATGAATAACCCCGAATAGGATCCGGCTAGCAGGCTAACGTCACAATTGCGTCAAAACAAAAACACCAGGTCACGTAGAAACATTTTATATTTTTTTTGGAAAACAGGGCCACAGCACACAAAAACACAGGTAGCGGAGTTGAAAACTCTTTACATAAAATGTGGCAAAAGACAAGGGATCCCATTATTCTATTAGCCACCCTTTCTTATTGGGAACAACACAGTTACTAGTGGTTATTGTAAACTCACCTTGAACGACCCAGGCTCAAAAGACCCTTCATTAAAGTTCTCTACCAGAAATACCTGTTAGAAAAGAATGGTTGATTTAGAATAATACAACATTTCCCAGGCGCATAGAAATGGCTGGGTGGGGTGTGGCGTGCATGCGTCTACCCTCCCCCCCCCTCCATTATCGACCACCAAAGAAGCGTACGATTGGAGAATTGAAAAAATATTCATAGCATAGGCCTACATACCTCTTTTACCTATGCAAATTCTGGCATGATATCTTTTTCTAGGGAGGGGTGCGGGGCGTTTTAAATCAAATCTGTTATCATCTGATCATAATAGCAACGATATTATAAAGGCAATGTTCACGGGTTTATGGTTGATCCATAAAAAAGTAGGATGAATTCATGTAATGTATAACATTATTCCATAATCAGTTACAAATTTCCCTTCCGTTCTATTATTTTCCTATTTTTTCCCTCTCGGACAGGTTATGTTTCGTTTTTTTAATTTCAAAATAAAATTGTGCACTTTCGCTCGACAGCATAAATTTAATGCGCTTTTTGGATTAGCTGAAACAAACTACTTTATAACTCGACGAAAACGTCGAGCTTTTACGATGACAGACAGATAAGAAATGACGAAATTAAACAAATAATCAAGAGCCAATCGGCATCTACTTTTTGTCATCCATACTCTTCTTATAGAAAAAAGATTCAAGTTGTTTTTTAGGATCGCTTATGCACTGCACAAAATAGATAACGATTCTGATAAGAAGACCTTTTAAAATTTGAGGGATTTGCATTTACACGTTTTTTTTTTTACAATTTCTGGTTAATTAAATTTACTTAAAGGAAGGTCTCCATGGCTTATTATGTAATGTGCTTATAAGTTAGCAAAAAAGGTTGTTTTTACTTAAAAAAAGCAGTTGGGCTTTCAGTTGTGTACAAATTATAAAAGGATGTGTATATAAAGATGTACTTTCTGAAGGGCACAAAACCACAAAATTTGCTTAGCAGCTACTTGTCGATAATACTTATTTGCATCTTGACATATTTTTTATGGAAGGAAAAATTCTTACCAAACCACATCAGGAGTGTAGTTTAATTTCAAATTTACCGTTTCTGGTGAAGGAGTTTTACTCCGTCCTCTTCTTAAATTTCGCGGTGAAGCTTTTTCCCAAATTTCTGACTTTGTAAACTTTGCGAGAAATTCCAAGGCCCTCTCGCCGGAATGTGATTTTGGACGAATTGTAGTTTGTGACCTTTCCTTTCTCTTTGGTACTTCGGCAACCACTAGAAACGATAAATCCGTTTCCTCGTGTTCTATAATAGCTGGTGGTGTTGTCTTGCGTTTTTCAACTTGGATATCCGGAGCTGATCTCGATGAAGCTATAGCTTGAATAGCCGAGGAATCCGAAAGAGAACGAGATTTTGCTCTTCTCTTAGGAACCACCAGAGATATTGTGTTCGTACACTCCTCCAACTCCATTATGAGAAATTCTCAAATCTCATTCCTTGCAATGAGAAATATCGAACCTAGCTCTTCGAGAATTAGAGACAGAGAAATTCAAAACTATCTCCATTCGCGATTCGTGATTGACATACATTGTAAACAAAATACATCGTCTAGAGATAAGATAATGAAGGACCTATAAAACTACCACACTGTTTTTGCCGGTACTGAATATATTTATCACTAAGGAGAACATCTTTTGCGGAATAAATCATCTGACATTTGGGTTTTAAGAAATCACCCAACCACGCTGCAAATAGAAGGCAAGTACATGATATTTAAATAAAATTTATGGCGCCCAAATATTTGTGTTGACGCGTACCGCAAACTCGTGTAATTGGCCGAACTGAACAAGTGAATTTTTATGTTCGTCACCATCTGTGTGAGTGTTAAAATTGATGCTAAAAATACACAGGAAATTCACTCTTTTGGGTGATAAGCCATTTTTATTTTATTTACACCTTTAGCGACTGCTTTTCCACGCGATGATTTAGACAATGCGCCGGTTGCCAAAATGGAAAAGATTAGCAAACATATTTTGAAGAATGTTGCTTTCTGTTGGATATAGCTATTATGAAGTAAGTGCCAATTTAATTGATGTTCTTTTTTATTCTTGTAGTATTAAGGTAATGGGTATATTCACTTTAATATACGGAAGTGGGTGAAACGTTTCTGCCATTAATACATTCGAAATATTAAAAAAAAAGTAAAGTGTTGCAATTTGTTTGCTTCAAAATAACTGCGAAATGGCTTCCTCCTATAATCTCCAGCCAATTAGAAGCGACAAAGTGGAACTTAGTTTTCCATAATCAGTGTTGGGGGCATAATTGAAAAAGTGTGTCGGCAGAGGGAGTTAATTGGCTTATTTCTGTCAGGCCTAGCACATGATAAAAAAAAAAGATTTCCAAAGTGGCCGTTATTTGCAAGATTTCCCACGCGAACAAAAGCATAACGAAAATCGATGCTAAGATCGAGACTATTGCGAGACTATTAGAAGTCTGTTGCCCTCACCAAAAAGAAAGCCCTTTCGATGTTTAAATCGCCGCCTAAGATAAACATGTAAAATTATAATAATGCTGATTACAAAAAAAAAAGAAACACGTGACTAACAGTAATCTTTTTTGAAAGACCGCGCCGGAAATACAGTAGTGATATCGTAAAATGATGCTGGACGAACACTTACGGTGACGGCAGCTGGTGTCTCGCTTTTTTGTTTCTGTACTTTGTTTCTCTTTCCTGTGAGCTTCCCTGCGTTCTTATCAACAGGGGGTGCATCAAGTTTGTGGATCTCACTTAACTCCTGAAATAAAAAGTATTATTTTAGACCATATTTTGGTTTTCTATGCATTGTCTTTGTTTGTACGAATTGATGACGTTGTTGTTGTCGATGATGATAATGTTGATGGTGTTGTTATCATCGTTTGGTTGCTTTTTACTTTAGGTATAGTTGATCTTGCCAGAGGTTTAATGTTTTTGTTGTCGCTACTGGCGTCGTTGTTCAGTTATTATAATTGTTTCGTTTCGTTTTTAACATCATCAATTTTATTGTTGTATCGATGTTGTTATTACTATTGAGTTATTGTGGTCGTCGCTGCTAATCGCGTTTATCTGTTGTTACTGTTGTTTAATGCTGTTGCGTTTTATTTCTGACATTATCAATATTACCATTTTATCGATGGTGGTTGCTACTATATGGTAGTTGTTGTGGTCGTCACAACTGGTCGTTGTCCAGTTGTTATTTTTGTCCTTTCTTTTTATTTTCATAAATCCTCGATTTGCTGTTGTTTTCAGGTTGTGTCATGTTGAATGAAGGAAAGGTTAGGTAAACCAAGTAAGGTTAGGCTTCATTTTGTTACATCTGTTGCATAACATTGGTACCTCTATTATTATTATAAGAGGGTACTCTCGGGACCAGGCGCGCGGACACATGGGGGAAGGGGGGGGGGGGGAGAGGGAGGGGGCTTGTACACAGGGGACCACCTCAACCCCCTCCCTATCACTTTGACCGTCAAAAAGGGGGTCATTTCTTATTAAAGGACCGTTTAAATTTATCCCAATTCTATGATGCCTATGACTGTGCACATAAGTAAAATATAGAAAAATATACAAGTATATTATGTGCTTTTATGATCGTCACAAGTGAATAGGTTCCTTTCCTTGTTTTGGTCGCTTAATAGAGGTACCATTGTACATACTAGCCATTTTTATTAGCCCCTCCTGTATTATTAAAATTAAAAAGACATAGAGTTATTATGAAAAAAATTATTATGAAACCATTATTTGCTTTGCTCATCAGTGAATAAAATTCTTTCTATGCGACTCATATACCGTGATGAGATACCACGTCCTATTCGAAGCTCCATTAGTACTTGGATATAAAAGCCAGAAGAACTGAGTGCTGTTAGTTTATTAAGGATCTGCCCAATCCCCTCGGCAACACTCTGCCTAGTCACCACAGGCACCAGTGGAATTGTGGTTACTAAGGTACAGCGAGTATTATGATGCGCCTTACGACACTTTTATCGCCGAGCTGTGTTGGAACGTTTGCTCTGTCTCGTGAACGGACTCGACGTCGACAAGTGGCTAGCAATGACGAATGCGTGACATTTGGTTAGGGTTACGGTGAACGTTGCGTGACATCGCGTGACCATAAAGACTGTGATTGCGTGACAGCTCACCGGTGCTGTGTGGGAACGTTTGCCGTGTTTAGTAAACTAACTAAACCTTACGTCAAAAAGTGGCTGTGTGTATGACTGCAATAGTAAGATCACGTAGCAATGACGAATGCGTGACATTTGATTAAAGCCACGGTGTACGTTGCGTGACACCACGTGACCACAAATATGGTGATTGCGTTACAGCTCACCGGTGCTGTGCAGGGGCGTTTGTGTTTAGTGAATGGACTCGACCTCGCCTCGATTGTGGGGCTGCTTAGCGACTCTGAGTAACTCGACAACTCGCTGTCGCTAGAATCCGTCTACAAATGAACACAAATGAGCAAAAAACGACTTCCCCCCCCCTTCCCTTCCCTCCCCTCCCCTCCTACCTTAGGTAGATTGGATGCATCAAACTTTTATCGAATCATGTTAAAAATGGGGAAGAGTTTGTTAAAGGGACGAGCTCAATCTCGATCATGATGCATTGGTGGCACTTTAGGACGCTAGAAAAGTATAAATAATGCCTTTACTTTAATTGGGGGGGGGGGGGGGGTGAATAGGTTCGCGGATCGGCGGATTTGGCCCCGAAATTCTCACGGATTACGGATTTTGACGATTATTTCAGCGGATTGGCGGATTTTAGAAATACGGCGGATCACGGATCTGTCGACAATTTGGGCGCGGATTTCGGATTTTGACTGGCTTTGACGGTCCAATTTCGGATTTTAAATGAATTTCGATCGATGCTTTTTATTATCTGTCAAACCATGCGGATCTAAAAATATCTGCGGATCCACGGATTTGCCCTGAAAATGTAGCGGATCGGCGGACTTACGTACCCCTATTCACCCCCCCCCCCCCCCCCCCTTTAATTATATGTCCAGGTTCAAAGTTATACAAACAAAGTGTCTATGTCCAGGTTCAAAGTTATTCAAACAAATGTCTTGGGAAGTCGAAAAAACAGGAAGGCGCCCCAGTCAATAACCATACAATTCGTGTCTGACGTTTTTGCATAATGTAACACTAAACAGATAAAAAAAGAGCGAAGCATTGTGGGAATTGTGAGTTGGCCCCTGTTCTAAATATGCGATCATGTGATATCATGAGTCGTGAATAAGACCAAAACATACTTGTTAATAATTGTTTCATAATTGTTTCTGGTCACGATTCTTTTCTTAGAAAAATGTATGTGGGCTTTATTCAACACTACCAGCTTTTTATTAGGTAAAAATTAGGACGAAATTTATATAATGGAAAGCGCACAGAAATGTGGGCCAATATAACAAAAGAGGTCCACTTTATGTCCCCGCCCTCTTTTTCCTGGGAAAAAACACCAAGTGAAACATTTAATATAGACCGAAGCGGTATACGTACTATAAGTATCCATACACGTATAGTTCAAAGCCGATTTGCATTGAGCTGTCTAATGCTATAGCTCAAGGTTAATGCAAAAACACAACAAACGCAAATTTAGGATAGTTTTGGAACAACGGACTTGAAAAAAATCAATTATTTTCATTTAAAGTTGCCAAACAAAGTAACCATTTCCTTATTTTGTTAAAATCGGAGCTTTTTCATCTTAACTATAACCTTATTGGCTAGTACGAAACAAACACCCAGAGCGGCATACTAACACTTGCGGAAGCAAATCACAAGATATAAATGAATTTGGCAAACCTCTAATAAATATAGACCGAATAACGTAAAAAAAAGCCGTAATCTAATTTTGTATTGATTGCTCGCTTGGTTATAGAACAGAGATTATTAAAAAGACAAGTATAAACAGAGAATGGAAAATCGAACGTACTTTACTACAAATGTTTGGATTAGCTTTTATCAACAATTCGAATATCAATAAAAGCAAAAAAAATCTATCCGATGAAATTTGCGCAAATAAATCCCATATCCAGATTTTTAGATATAAAAAAAAACGCCAAAGACCACTAGAAGCACTGGCCGAAATCTAATCTCAGCTTACGAAGTGACCACGAAAACCTCGTGCAAACAGTACCAGCATCTTGCAAACTTTCGCTCTCAGTCGAAAATACAAGACAAAGAAAATCACGGGAAAAGCAATTCGCGGCATCGTCATACTCACGGTGGTTGTGCAAGCGGCAAATCATTACTGGGTTCGGCAATATGTTATGTGTTTTTTCGACAAAGCTGGCGCTGTTCAATCAAATCACTGGTGCTGTTTTACACCATTGTGAAAGGCTCTACGAACCAGCCTACGTGCCTTAATCATAGAACTTTATTCGAATATCAGTCCCAACAATGTAACGTGTTTTCCCGACAATGCTGGCGTTTGATAACTACTTGACGAACTCTAGGGCGGCAATGACAACTTGGACCAGGTACGCGCCTTTAATACCGCAAGTCCTTCTGACACAACGAATGTTACAGTTGCACTTACCGGTTGGCTCTTGCTGTGGGTGATTTTATCAAAGCTTGGTGGTTTGCTGAACTTGGGGCTGGGTGAAAGGGGCGAAGGTGGAGAATTCGGCTCTTCCACAGACGAGGATCTTGGAGAAGACATTCTCTTCTGTGGAAGATAAAAGGGTTTTGGTCTCATGCGTGCGCGGTATGCCTGCGGAAAATATATTTCCGCGTGGTATGTCTATGATAGCAGATTTTTGATAAAATATTAAACCCGAGATTGACGGTTTACAAAAGTGATAAGAATTAATTGCACTTTGCATAACAATAAAAGTGTATATTTTATTACAAACTAACAATATCAAAGGCTAGACAAATGTTACTATATTTTAATCTCCAGACATACAATACATTTAAATACCTGTATAATAAATAAGATGCAATGTTACCTATCTGTATCTTAAATGTCTAAAGTATCGAAAAGGGAAATTGAATGGTGGGTGAAAATCTAGTTGCTAACAACTGAGATTTTCATGACAATAGCCCAGGTGGACAGTGTCCATTTTGTCTTCTTAGTCTAGTGTTCGCCTTGCACAGCCATAGCCCTGGTGAGCAGTGGCCATTCTGTCTTCTCAGTCTAGTGTTCGCCTTACACTGCCATAGCCCTGGTGGGCAGTGCCCATTCTGTCTTCTCAGTCTAGTGTTTGCCTTACACAGCCATAGCCCTGGTGGGCAGTGTCCATTCTGTCTTTTTAGTCTAGAGTTCGCCTTACACAGCCATAGCCCTGGTGGGCAGTGCCCATTCTGTCTTCTCAGTCTAGTGTTCGCCTTACACAGCCATAGCCCTGGTGGGCAGTGTCCATTCTGTCTTCTCAGTCTAGTGTTCGCCTTGCACAGCCATAGCCCTGGTGGGCAGTGTCCATTCTGTCTTCTCAGTCTAGTGTTTGCCTTACACAGCCATAGCCCTGGTGGGCAGTGTCCATTCTGTCTTCTCAGTCTAGTGTTCGCCTTGCACAGCCATAGCCCTGGTGGGCAGTGTCCATTCTGTCTTCTCAGTCTAGTGTTCGCCTTACACAGCCATAGCCCTGGTGGGCAGTGTCCATCCTGTCTTCTTAGTCTAGTGTTCGCCTTACACAGCCATAGCCCTGGTGGGCAGTGTCCATTCTGTCTTCTTAGTCTAGTGTTCGCCTTGCACAGCCATAGCCCTGGTGGGCAGTGTCCATTCTGTCTTCTTAGTCTAGTGTTCGCCTTACACAGCCATAGCCCTGGTGGGCAGTGTCCATTCTGTCTTCTTAGTCTAGTGTTCGCCTTGCACAGCCATAGCCCTGGTGGGCAGTGTCCATTCTGTCTTCTTAGTCTAGTGTTCGCCTTACACAACCATAGCCCTGGTGGGCAGTGTCCATTCTGTCTTCTCGATCTAGTTCTCCCGTTATGAGTTGTTAAAAGTGGTGCAGCTGTTAGCGACGAAATGACTGTCATTAAACTAAAAGCAACAGCCGCTATCGAATGCATACTGTATCAACAGAGATTTTTCCCTTCTAGGTTTCTGAATTGTACTGACTTTCCGGATACCTTGCTTGTCTTTTTAAAGCATTTAAAATAATACTTGCTCCGTAATCATTGGTTAAAGACTTATAAACCAGAACTGACGATCATCCGGAACGATTGCAACATAAGGCGGAAGTTGTTTATTAGACGGAAGTGTGTATTTTTGGTACCTTTTCGTCAATTTTCAACCATGTTTGGTCTAAGGGGTTTTTATATCAATCTCTTGAAGTGAATGTAGAAGGTGCTGATGAATTTAAAATTGCATTTTTTTTGGTTTTGAAATGTAATCAACAAAAATGAATATACTTTTAATCAGAGCAGGTTCTGATTCTGTTTTTACGCAAAACGTCCCCAGACAATACGTATAAGATTTCGCTGGAGGCATGTAATGTCTACATCTACGTCACCCTTGTGCAATATCCTCGATTATAAGATAAAAATTAACATTAAACATCATAAAGACCACCTTTTTTCGGATAACGGGAAATTTGTGAAAGTAAAAAAAAATGGAAGAGGCGTCGTCACAGCCATGTGTAGCCCTTAAGTTTACTTTATGCCGCACTGTGTGCTCTTACTCGGGTAATAAATAAATTCAGCATATTTTTTTTTTGCTAATGCCCCTTCGCCTATACAGCCGAAAAAAGTAAAAACGTGACTCAATAACTAGGTAATTAGACTCGATCATCACCTTTACTAGTATTCGCCCTCACGTAAGTGGCGAACGAGCGCTTCTGCCCAGGGGAGGGGGAAGGTACTCACAATATCCATCGGACGGGGATCATCGTCGTATCTTTTAGGGTGTAAATTTGGAGCCTTGGGTATCTTTTACCGGAGTACCGGAGTACCGGAGTTGTACCGGAGTACCACACCCCCCCTCGGCGCTTCTGCGCCTCCTCCCCCAAAATCTGCTGATAGAAAATGTGTGGCTCCACAACAGTCATGACGATTACATAATCAGGCGTGAACCGGAATTGTTGAGGGAATAACGGACACAGTCATATGCTGCATCCACACCAAAACCATGTTTAGTTAAGGTTTTTCTTTGCCTGATAACTTGCCAAGTTTCACATTGTGTTGAATTCTTACTAGCTAAATGATCACTTAGTAACATGTACAGCACAGTCTATTCAGTTTTGTTCTTGTCTTTTGTCCACTATCGGGAGATTGAGATTTAAACCAGTTTAATTAAACAACCTTTAAACTGGTTTAAAGCCCCATTGGCAACCAAAGCGATTGTTGTTGTTTTGACATAGCGCCATTGTCTTGCGAGCGATTTGATTGGAGGACTATAATATGCATAATTATTCACTACCGACACTCGAGGTGCGTGCGTTTTTGCCGGTGAAGAAAGCCACAGTATTTAGGAAGACAAGAAGATAACGTAACGAAGAAACGACCAAGCAATGCATGCTTCAGGATAAGGATCATTGACAAATAAAGATTGATGTCATCGAAAAAGATGTTGGTTTATTTCACGCGATAACCCAAACTCGAAACTATACTTTGTTTTATCACTGATAAGTACTATAACCTGTAATTAAAACTCTAGGTTAATAAGAATGAAGCGAGAAGTCGAGGAGAATTTATGCCGAACACATAGGAAGTATATATTTCGCTGCTATGATTTGCAAATTCAACTCACGGCAAAACTTCATACATATTGTTTGTTCCTCTTGCATTTTCAGGGTTGCATCGAGGCTCAACTTTGAATCGAACCTGCTATTTTATATTCCCCTGAGAATGAGTGGCTCAGAGTCTAAAAAACTTTGACTTCCAGGAAAACTGAACCCAAATTCCTTTGTAGTCGTTGTGAACTGTTATCACGCAATGCGTGCAAGATTCCCTATAGGACAAGAACGCAAAAAAGCGAAGATTGTTCTTATCTTGTGTTAAATTATATTCAGAGGTGGTAAAACCGCTTTCATATGACATCGCATAAATACCAGCATATAGATAAATCTTAGAATTATTTGCCAGGTATTGTTGTAAAACGATAAAGTAATAACTATTTAAAACGTTGAGCCGCATTTCGACTATTTTAATGCGATTTATACAACGATAAAAGAGGTTTCTTAAAAGTTTGAAACAATTTGTAGACTTTTTATCTTAGCGCAGCGCTAAAATAGAGCCTCGATCTGATGTTGGGCTGGCTGCTTATGGGCCTTTAAGTGCTGGTGTGAATGCGGTAATAGATATCATATGACGAAGTATAGAATATTTGACAATGTGATGTAAACGTAAAGTTTATAATGCTGATTACAATATGTCATTATGAACAATGTAAACTATATTATTACGTGCTTCACAGAAATCGGCATAAAATTTGGTTATGGAAATCGACTAAATAGAATTTAATGATGTAGGAGTTTTATAAATCCTAAAATGGAGTATTTGATCCCCGCAAAATCTCTGTAACGGGATTCCTTTGTAATATATATATGATAATTGAAAGCGTTTTACGAAATACAAAGTTTTTTATCCGTTACCACAGGAATCCCAATCTGCAACCTAACCTCAGTCAACCATCGATTCCTATATATAAGTAATACAATTAAATAGACACATAAATAAATAAACTGAGCTATACATAGCTTTCCTAAGGTTTTTCATCCCCAAGAAGCAGAGATTTCGCACCAAAATAGACTCGTTTCTTTCTTCCTTCTGTCAATAAACCCATTCGGAAACCAAAAAGCAGTTGTATCAGATATTTTTGTACAGTCGATTTCATAACTGTGTTTGAGCTTGTATTCCTGATTTTAAAAATAAAACACTTATTTGTGTTTCAGTCCACTTAACATTTTTGCATTAGAGTGGTTAGATAAAAATGGCGAGGAAAACAATTTTAAACTGTAGCTGAAAAACAAAATTACTTTTAAAATCGGACGAGAACCTCGAAAATCTAGATTGTGGTAAATATGCCACAATATATATATATTCAAGTGCGTGAAAACACTTAATTAATTTCTTCTGTCATCTTAACTCAATATTCTACTATTGTACTTTTGCTTACCTGTAGCTAAGCATGTTTCATGGTCGGTGCTAAGTACGTTCCATGACAGGAAAGCTCTTAAATAAAAGTCGTAAATGTTTACAAAACACTTGCCTTGCTAGCATAAGTTATCCAATGACAGGCAATTCATTTAGCTCATCCGTTGATGTAGCCTAAAAGTCGTTACATTGACATTATACTCAGAAATATAAACTAGTTGTCGGCAAACAAGCGTGCGGCAAACTTAAAAAAAGAAAGAAAAAAAGTTACTTGTCGTGTCTTGCGAGACACTTGATAAGACAAATGTGTCAAAAATCAATCTTTTCTTGGCCTGAGGTTATTATGGGGCTTACGACGCTTAACAACTGTTTTTTGAAAGGAAACACGGGAGATGGAACGGGTGAAAAAAACGATACTGAGCTAATCCCCATCACTCGCTCCATTATTCTTATTTTCTATAGTATGGAATGGCAATATTTCGCTTTAGCCAAAACACGTAAACTATTTCGAGATATTTACAAAGATAATAGGCCAAAGGGCATGAAAAACACTGAAGACTTTATCCTAAAGTAATGTCATGGCAATTCCTCATATACTCTTGAATATTCCGGGTCAAAGTGATGATAAAAAAGGCAAAAAGGCTTTCTATTTCTGCCTAGGGTTAAGCTGAAAACCACATGAATTCTTGACCTGATAGATTGTTTTAACGTGTGGTTTTTGACTACGGAGAATCACTGCACGATATAGGCTTTATTTAACTCAATTTCGATTAAATATTAAGGAAATTCTAGTGTTTATTACCCACAGTCTAAACGCTTTTAACGCATTTTGTTAATTTTTATTTAACGATGGCTGATAAAATACGGCGTGATTTAAAACTGCCGCAGATTTTAACAACTCTCTTTGCTACATATATCTAAAAACTCAAAAAGTTCACTTACTTGCTTTGTAAATCCACTTGGATCAGAAAGAGCGTAAATCTGTGAGAAACTCTAACCAGCCGGCCTGTTACTTCAAAAAGATAAGACAGCCTTGAAATCGATGAACAAAATTAAGCCCACCTAATCCGACGATGGCAAATCGCCTTTCCTTTCAGCTCTCACGCGCTGAATGTGACTTAGAAAAATGTAGGCTTTGTTTTGAGTTGAAGAATCGTAATGTCTGGCGGCTTTGGTGCTGATCCTCCAGCTTAGTAAAAGTACCCCTCACGGAAAGATCCCTGTGAGACAAGCCCCGTGTACCGAAGCGCGCCTGATGAGGGTCTGATCATTACAGTATGAAGGGCATCGTCGATTGACATCCAGCGAAACTGGCTAATAACTGCGCGTACTATGGCGCGTTACATGAGCGTTGTGTGACGCTTTCGCTTTGCCCTGTGTGTCAGCGGTTAATAGATGACGTCATATGGGGAGCTAAACACACGAACAGGCGGCAATCTGGCAAAGTATGGTCAAGACAGGCACTTAGCGAAAACCGCTACCGGTCGCCTGCCTCTGAAACACCTCAAAATTTAATCCCGGTGCGACACTGAAATACAAAAACCTGGCTGTGGGGTCGCTTCGTGATGTTTTGGCTTGTGCAGTGTTTCTGCACTAAGAGACCCTGAGAGAGCACTTTGGAGCAAATGTATGATTGCAGCTGTGGAAGAGGAAAATGCCGCGGGTACATAAACTATTATACAAGAGAGACAACGATTTCAACCATTTTGTTGAGAGTTGAGGGAGTCGGGGATGGGGGAGGGGGGGGGGGGGGTACGCTCGTGCCTGCAAATAATAAAAGCGATATAATTAGAGCCCGGGATGGATAAAGGGGAGGGGGGGGGTTCTTCAGGGTAAAAGTGATAGGGATGCTCGTCGGGAAATTAGACTAATATTCCTAAAAATACCTGCACGCCAAAAATTGCTACCCTTTAAAAAATCCCCCGAAGTTGCCAGTGGTTAGGCATTTTAGCACATGATAACTGCCCGTATAACCGACCGGGACGATTTTTTCCTCCAAGCATGCGCTCCAGCGCCCCCTTAAAATATTCCCAGCACAACCAGTTCTACTCCACAAATTTGCCAGCAGAACCATTCGGGACGATTTTTCCCAGCAACCGAGGGGTCTGACATCTTCCCAGCCAGAAAAAAAAAAACGAACTGCGGAACAGATATTTGGCGGAACAGATCCGTATTGTGCACATAAGCCTTATAATCGTATAAGCCTCCTCCATACCAACCATCTACAATATAGAGATTATAGCAACAATGCGATAAACCATATCTACCAGATAACGTTTGTATCTCACTAAAATGAAAGTCGATGTCGAGCAATGCGTGGTTCCGGAAAAGATACATACCATAGCGTTTGTATGGGAAAAATGGAAAAAAACTCACTTAAGCTCACATCCCCAAGAATGCCAAATCCTCTCGTATGTGGGGGAGGGGGCTGGTTCATTTACTGAAACACACAACGCTAAGGGCGCATTTTTAACGCGTGCATCCGGAATGAGAAAGATTAGAATAGAAAAAGCGCGCGTTCGTTATCCCGCGTTCATTATCCCGCGTCCCCATTCCGGAATGGAATGAAGGCTTCTACCTATTCTGCTACCTGTAGCAGAATGACTCGAATGCCATTCTGAGCATTCTCTACCAACCATTCCTATTCTAGAATGATAGGAATAAACGCGCCCTTAGTATACAGAGATTTCTCGCACACAACACACGATAACAATAGCACACAGGGAGCCTGAATAAAGCGTGTACCGCTAGTAGTAGTAAGTGCTTTGAATAAAAACAGCCCGTAAATTGCGGCGGAAACGAGTGTGTAACACGAACCGTTTACGGGTTTAGGATATGTATTTAGGGCCTGGTAAGCGACACAATGCTCGAAAATCTTCCAAAACTCGCTTGAGTAATAAAAATCAGACGCGTAAAATAGTGTTATTATACCATATATGCCAACCATAAACGATATACTCAATTAACAGAGTAATGAATTCCTGCAGTTTCAGATTTATAACACCATGAATAACACGCCTCCTTTGACCTCTATTCTTTTGAAACCACAAAATAGAATAAATAGATTTGTAAAAGTTTTCATTCCCTGATTTCTTACCGTGTATTTGGGCGATTTTGGCGATTTGGGTGATATCTCTCTCAAATCCTCAGTCGATCCTGCAGATTTATGACGTGCTACAGCCAACAACTTTAAACGAGGCATCGAAAATACATGATGATGATGATTTTTCTCAGCAGCCATCTTGGGATAGAATCTGATGATATACTCCAAGGCTTTCACAGTATTCAATACAATTCATAAATCCAAGCAAATACGTCTCCTTGAGGTCATCCTTGTTTGCCTCAGATGTGTGAAGTGTACTTCACTATACCTTGTCAATTATCCACTAAAGAAATGAAAAAATAATATTTTGTTTAGTTAAACAATTAGAGATTAACTCGTTGTGGACCGTATCTCAGCCAAAGATAAAGGGATTCCCTAAAGCATTGCTGTCATAACTAGCTTTTGATTCGCTTTATTGCGCGCGCGTCACACTTGATGCAGATTCAGAGGCCGTTATCAATTATACAAAAATCATGGATTACTACAGTACTAGAAAAAATATCCCTTCTGTTTTCTGTACGTGCGTGTGTATGTCTGTTGTATGTATGTGTGAAGGGTGGGGTGAGGGGTTATCCGGAATTTTCGGCCGCAAATTGAAAAAACCGACCCCTCTCTAAATACCAAGTCCTCTGGGCTTTTTTCAAAGTATGTATAATATTTTTTTGAGCGCATTGAAAAAACCGACCTCCTCGCTAAACTGATGAATGCCAAGCCTTCTGGGATTTTTCAAAAACCTTAAAACGGGATATAAACCAGGTGATGTGCAAATCCGCGTTCACAAGCGTGAAGCAGTCAAATGAAAGTGCATTATGTCAGTACGAAATCTGGAAAATGAGAGTGTATTCACCATGTATGAACACATCCAGGCAAAGCTCAATGCAACTGGGCCGTGTCAAGTGCGAGCGTAGGGCAGCCTGCTTGTACAATCGCATTCGAATGCGATTGTACAAGCAGGGGCGGCGGACTATTCTGAGCGGATATTTCTATATATAAACGTCTTTTTAAACAAACGGGTTTCAAGTGGTATATATGCAACCGACAACAAATTTGTTGAACAGTTTAAAATCCCAGCGTTCTTATAAATAGGATTTGGAATCACCACCCACCCCTTCCCCCTAAAACCACCACCCACCCCTCCCCGGAACCACTACCCACCCCTTCCCCACAACTTTCGCCCCCCCCCTACCCCCCTTATGGGGCCACTCAGCCGCCCCTGGACAAGTAACCGGATGGATGATACAGGATAAGCATACTGATAAGCTTCGAATATCGAACGTCTAGGAAGTCGTTTAGTTTTTTCCCATCCGGTTTATTCCCATGTTGTCAACACAACATTTTTTTTACGAAATCCGAGGATAACTACTGTATACAAATCTCTCGAACAAACGTTCCGAAAACGTGCTCGAAAGAAAACTCCTACCGGTCATGCGCATGCGCGCGCCACAGGCGTCCCGTGTGCCACAGGTAAATCGAAACGAACGGACAATAAAAAATACTCTATAACGATTCTCTTACACCCCATATGCGTTGAGTTGTGTTGTTGTATATTTTTGTCGAACTCGCTTTTACTTTTGTGTCGCGCATGTTTTTACATATCTTGCATTTGTGTTGCGCACGCTTGTACTCATTTTGCATTTGTGTCGCGCACGTGTTTACTAATCTTACATTTGTGTCGCGCACGCGTTTACTTTTCCTGCCTTTGTGTTGCGCTTGTTTTACATATCTTGCATTTGTGTTGCGCACGGGTTTTCCCATCTTACATTTGTGTTGCGCACGCGTTTACATATCTTATTTGTATTGCCCGCGTGTTAACATATCTTGCATTTGTGTTGTTGCGTGCGCTTTTAACCCCATCCAACTTCTGTGTTGCGCACGCTTTTGCTTTGTTTTCAGGAAAGGGAATGAGGAAGCAGATAGAGAGAGAAGGACAAGCAAGGGGCTAGGGGTGCGAGACTTTGCGCGGGTCATGCACCTTTTGGACTTGTGTTTATGGCGGATACAGATAAAAGAGACTCCAAACGAACGCCATTATTCCTAAGCAGAAACATTGACACAGTCATCAATCATAATTTGTTTCAAAGTTTAATATTTTTTCATTGCATTGTGCACGTTTTTATCAGGTTTTATATATTAGATTTTGAATTATATATTTTTCATGTACCCACTAAATCCACCGCCACAACCGATGTCTTCTTCGATCGTCGAGCTGTTTTTGTTTTTATCTTTATTTAAGTACAATAGCTGTTTGTTTTGTGGAAGCTTTTTGTACTACGAGGCACGGAAGAGGAGATAAAAGTTTGTTTACACTCAACCATACAAACAAGCACAGGATTATAGATTAACATGCAGGCGATATTATTATAGACGAAACATATGACATACATGCCAATGATTAAATTACAATTCCAAATTCCTCATTTCGAAGATATTGTTCGTGTTTTAAAATATTGATTATTCTTGGGGTTGAAAAACGTCAGTGCAACATTTTGTCTGAAAAAGAGAAATCAGTCTGGTAAGGGGGTAGGAGAATATTATTTGTGTGTTCGTTGACCAAACTACGATTAGTACTGTTCTTTTTTTTTCTATGATAAATAGTACTAACTCAAGTCCCTGTGTTGTGTTTAATATTATCTCCTTGTTTCAAAGAGGAAGGAACGTCCAGGGAATTTCTGCCGCTTGCTAATTTCTGTGAGTGCAACAAAGCACTGTCCCTGGTGGGGATATTGGCAAGGACGTTCTCTTCCTTATATGGTATGCTCTATATAGTAGTGCTCACATCTCCGTGCAGTAGTCATTACCATCATCATCCGGGTATCTATACATCCGGGATCCATCCGAACCATACGATGACGACGTCGACTGACCGCCCTCTTTTGTGCTATCCCGACCAATATCAAAACACGGCAAGCAAGCCCTCACGATGGCACTCAAGCTCTTACGAAAACTCGAGTACAGATAGTAATATATAATGGGATTAGTCAGCGGTCGTGCGTAGTGCGCAAGCTCAAGAATGGTCCACACTGGCCAGTAGAGTCGCAAAGGCGAGCCAATCACGTTGATGAGCTTGAGAACAATGGTAGGCCCCCAGCAGAGATAGTGCATGAGGACCAAAAACTGGAGCATGCGCACTGTGCGTCTGCGCTTGTTGTGAAGGACAGCGTTCCCGCCAGAGGACCTCTGAGTTCTCGGCGCGTTCAGTTTCTGTTCCGTCATGTACCAGACCCAGGCCACCACAAGCAGCGGGAGGACCATGAGAGCGAGGAATGGGACGACCAAGAAGAAGTACTTCTTGCTTGAAGCTTCCCAAACTTCGTCGCAAACTTTCTTGGATTCGCCATTGATGGTCAGGACTCTGACGCCATAGGCGTAGATGTACACCACGAAGAGAGCCGCTGACACGAGCCAGATGATTGGGATAGTCACGTGAGTCTTACGACATACCGCTGCGTGGGTCTGCCTTGACGGTCTCCGTATCCCATAGTACCTTTCGATGCAAGCTGCGACAAGCGTTACTATGGCGACCGAGTAGCAGCAGTAAACCATGGTATAGCTCACCTTGCAGAAACCCGCGCCTACATTCCATTGCATGTTCACATTATCAACAGAAATGGTGCCGAATAATGAGGATATGATGTCACAAACGGCCAGGTTTAGGATGTAAAAGTCTATAGGACTTTTTGGCTCTGATCCACTGTAGACAGTGACAATGACTCCAAGATTTAACACAATACAGAATAGTAAGATGGCCAAAGATGCAATGACAAAAAATGTACCCAGCGATGTACTGATTCCCTCAGCCAAATCCATTTTCAATCGATACTCTCTTCGAGTTTAGCGTGCTTGGTGTCAGGCTTCTATTGACTTTGTTTACCAAGTAGGGACCTTTAAGTATATCAATAAGAATGCGTGAACGGTCTCATTTAGGCCGCTTGTTGACTTTTGTGCTCAGTGGGTTGACAGTCTATCACATCAGCTTTTCAAATCTTGACGATTCTGCTTGCAAACGACGAATTCACTTCGCTTAGTGGTTTTCAGTATGTCTTCCGTGTAGGCTGCGTTGCAATAAACCTGTGGAAGAAAATTGTTTTCACAACAAACGTTATGATCGGTATGGGTTTTGACAAAACCCCTGGTGCAAATAAAGTTTTTTCCAAAGAAACTCGGCATAACAAACCGTTGAACCAATGAATAATTGAAGAATTTGTTATGATATTTTGACTTCTTAAAGTTAATAGAAACTTTCCAAATTGCTTCTCGACTTCAAAACAAAGTTTCTTTGGTTTAAAATCCACGTGTCTTTATCCATTTTCGCGGCGAACTAATAAAAGTAACACATTGTATAACAAACCATTACAGAACATTCTTCTACCTAGAGTGACGTTTGTCGGTTCCACTTACAAATAATTTCCTTACAATTATACTTAAAAGTGCCGCTCCTTTTTGTGCGGTTTCTGCCCTTTTAAGTACCGCGACCATAACTCAAAGCCACCTTAAAAAGTTTTCCAAACTTTCCGCTAATAAGCTTAGTGATTGAAGTCCTTTAGCCTTATATAAACTGATGCTATTGTCAATATTTTGTAATGACTAGTAAACAGACCTAACCTTCGTGGTTATGATCACGATATTCCAAAAGCCAATGTCGCGTAGTTTTTCCGTTGAATCCCTAGCATTCATGGACAGGTTTTCCGTTTCCGTTATTTACACAAATCGCTGTAGGACCGCTAGCGTTAATTTATGCTGTCGCGAGTAATGAGATACCGTGGCTTTCAATGTAATACCACTAACGTATTACACGGACGATTTAACAGACAATAAGCGGCCATTAATAATGGTTATAAGTGGTATAGGGGGTCATCTTGTAGCCAATCAAAAGCCGGTTTGACTTCTGTTCAAATCTATCAATAGATCCAATCTCACCAGGATGTTAATACTAGTTGTGAGTTTTCTTTCTCTTATTTGCAATTGCTCGAGTACACCAGACCGGGATTTCGGAAGAATGTGACTGAAACTGTTTTCTGTTTAATTTCCGAAGGAAACGACCGAAAAAAAGGCAAATAAATTATCTATGCTTGAATTCTAAATGCTGTTTTTTAAATTACGACTGACTTCACAGGTGATGGCCGTTTTGTTATGCGACGGAACGTTCTAATAACGAAAAGCAGGTGTCTTTGAAATTGGGGGAAATTGCATTCTTGGGATCTCCCTTTCTTCCTAGCCACCTTATCCCAATAATTAACCGACGGCCCGTTGGTATTTATATTGTAATATTGTATCACTTTTCTAGAGTCAGGGGCGGTGGAAAAGTAGTGGTGTGGGGGGTTTCTTTTTACCTGAATGCGAGTTTTACAGTAATCTAAATATGTATCAAGCGTTACATGTGTAATTCGTTTGCTTGATAAAGACGCCATTAAATATATTTTCAAATTTTTGTATTATTTTTAGCGGGAACTATGTAAACCCAGCTCCCCCCTCCCTCCTCGAAATCCCCGCTGGAAATTATCAGCGGTTGTTCCGATTGTCTCATGCGCACCCTGATCGTCACCTCAAGAGAACAGCGGTCTTCCCCATGACTTCATTTCTGTTATGAAGGAAGTGGCGAACGTAGAAATTTGCCAATTTTTACCAACTTTTTCACTTTAGAATCAACAAGTATGAGTTGGATGAATTTGTTTGGAAGTTCGTCACCGAACCCGACAAGCAACGAACTCCCAGCGCCCACCGCCTTGCAGCAACAAAGATCTAAACAGATCGAAACGTTGAGAATCTTTCATCACAGGTAAGCGACAAAAATAAGTAGCAGAAAAATGTTATTTGAATGCACGTTTATTATTTAACATATCTTTAAGAACAGCTTTAGACATTTATTAAGAAATGTTTTCAATTTCTTAGTTGACCAATGAACTTCAAAATACCTGTGCCTATTTGTGTTGAAAATATAACTTTTGCCAAAATGGCATACTCACTTTGCTGCATCTGCAAAATTCATATCGATTGCGTATTCCCATTTCTCATTTTTCTTAAGAATTTGAACATTGGAACTAGGAAACTGTGAGCACAAACTTGCATATAAAAACCCAGATTATAAAAACCTGTTGTTTGTTACACCTTTGAGTACTCTTCCAGGCCCGTAGCCAGGATTTTGAGCGGGGTGGTTGGTTTTTCCATTTCAGCTGACCAAATTTCCGGTATACCCCTCTCCTCGCCTAATTACATTAGGGAATCAATATTTCAAATAAATTCAATCCTGTATTTAAAATGTTATTTTTAGGTTGCTTTTTAACATGTACTGGTAATAATTAAAGATAACAATAATTATTTTAAAACAATTTTTATAGTCATTTGAAGACAAATTGATCTGCATGGTATATCCAGCCAAATGTTATATATATTTTTTGTTAACTCTGAGCAGACCTTGAAGCCGGGTGGGTGGGGGGGGGGGGGGGGGGGGTTCGAACCACCCTGGCTACGGGCCGGCTAATACCTAAAACACCTTACTTGAATTAACTGCACAGGGCACCTTCCCATGTCTTCGGCATGATCACGCTATATCTGTTCCCTTGTTATATCTAACACAGGTGACCAGCTTGATGTTTTTACTTACTATTATTATTTATTTGTTTGTGCTTCCTCATCATTAGTGTCACAGAAGTCCAGAGAGATGTGGAGTATAGGGTCACCTTTACAGTAGGATCATCAACACTATTCCTGAATGTGTGAGTATTGATCTCATTTGATAAGGGTGTACAGGTACAGTGCCGACAGTATCATAACCCTAATTAAACAAATATTGTACTCTAAATATGGTACTGTAGCTCACTGTTAATCCATTTTTTTTTGCTAAGAGTCTTTGAATTAGAACCATACCTGAGTCAAATATAAATCTTGTATGATAAATGTTTTACAACTGAAAAAAAAGATGCCAAAATATTTCAATGTTCAAAATGAAACGAAACTACACATGCCAAACAAATCTGGTTGAGAATCTTTATTGTATTTTTTTGCTTTGCTATTAATCATTTGGTTATGATATTCTAATTTGAAGTGTGTATGACCCTATCATTTTCCAGAACTTTACCACCACAATTTCCTCAGGAAAAGCCTGTAGTCAAAGTGTCGCCGCCTGTTATTCACCCATGGGTTAATGACCAGGTATCTATAAAGAAATATCTCAAAACAGAAATTCTTTGCAATATTTGATTGGGTTCACTTAGTACTTGCTGAGGATCTTATCTCCTGCTTTTTTATTGTCATTTTATTAGATGATTGTAGTTGGCTGCCAGGCAATCAATTCTGTAAGTATGTACACTGTAAACTCTTGTTGAAAGTTTGTTAATTCTATTTTCATAAACTATTGAGGTTTTTGTTGTGGCAGACCCTAATCTGCCATGTAAATTATTAGTGTTGTAGGTGGCTGGTAGCAGCTGTTATCAGACGAAGTATAATTATTGACTTGAATATCGATAAAAAGATTTAAATTTACATACACTTCAATGTTTCTGCTACTTGACACTGGTGAAGAGGCAGTAGCTTTGAAACGTCTGTAAATCTTTTTATCTTTTAAGCGCTATTCAAATCAATAATTATTTAATTCTTTGCCTGTAAATTAATAACCCACTGGACACCAGATCTGTGTTACATTATATTGGCACACAAACTGTATTTCTTTGTGAGTGAGCCTTTTTTTCCTGAAGTTTTACATGCACTCAAGTTTGGGAAAAGCCGTGCAAGAGGTTGTGAGGGAGCTCTGTGATCATCCTCCACAGATTGTAAATAAACCTTCTGCAAAGTAAGGACAACATTATACAGGACAAAGATGGAGAAAAGAGGAGGGGGTATTTATAGGCGTGGTGAGGGTGTGTGGTGACCCTCTTTCTTTTCAGAAAAAGTATAAGGATGTTATTACTTTATTTGTCTAATACCATACTACTACTGTATACTGTGTACTGTAAGAAATAACGAGGTCCTCGATGGAAATAAGATTGGTAATACGTATCATCATGAGTAACTACTGCAGTAAAAAAACTGAATCCTTTTCTGCCTGAATCCATAATACAGAGCAACTAGTCATTGATAATGCTAGACATCAGTATAATGGCCAAAGCTAGAAACTTTTCTCGCAGGGGGACTTATTTTCTGTATAGGAGGCAGGGGCAGATGTAATTTTATCCCATATATGCCAGCTCTTCTTTCTATTTGTTTATGCCTTTTTCTCTTTTATTTATCCCAGTCCATCATCTAGCTTACCAGGTTTTCAGCCGATTTCCTCAAACAGTTTCCCAGGCTACCAGCCTCTTGTCACTCCATTCAGCTCATCCCAATTTGGGATTTCAAACTCTACGCATGGCTTATTTCCATCATCATCGTCCTCTTCATCTGAATCACAAACAGCATCACTTATCACCACATCTGAGGTGAGATTTATAGCTACTGCTGAGTCATCTTTAAAAGCTAGAAACCTTAGTTTTGTTTTCATTTGATGCCCAAAGACATACTGTACTTTATGTTGAAATAAAAAAAAATATTTGAAAGTATTGCATTAACTGATAGAAATATTGTGCTTTCTCATTGTTGTTTTTCTGATGGATGACAAAATGACAGCAGACAAAAGTTCTTTAACCCTTTAACACCAAGAAGCCAATGAAATGCTCACCTCCCTAAAAATGAAGAAAAAAATATTTTGCTGTTCTTTGAATGTTTCACCTTCTATTTTCCATTTTTTTTTCATTGTCTATCTAAAGAAAATTGTAAATTGATGCCACTGTGTGAACAAATAGTTTGATGAGTGTATGTAGAAACATACATTAATTGTGTGTAGCTTTTAAGGGCCTATGGTACTATCTCGTTGCTATGAAACTCCGTTGCTATGAAAGGGAAAAGCGCTACATTCGGTCAAATAGACTAAAATTGCTGCGCGCCTGCCAACTTAATTCCGTGGCCCAATGGTTAGCGTGTTTGACTCATAAGCAAGCGTTCCGGGTTCAATCCCTGGTCGAGTCTTTTTTTTATTTTTATTTTTTTTTTGAAACTCCAGCTCTAATTTTCCTTTTTCTTTTTGTCCAAGAGATTGAAATAAACTTTCAACATTTTGTAGAAAAAAATGTAATTTTCATATGTTTTTCGAGAATAAAAATATATGGCGAAAAAACAAGATGGAGGCCATTTCCGCAAAAGAAAAACACGTTAATTTTGAACATTTTACAACAATTGTAAAAAAGTTTTCACTCAAAATTTTTATATTACCATTTCTAACAACTTAGCGCATGGGATTTTTGATTTTTGAAGAAGTGAAAAAGTTATTACCAAATATGTGGTTTTCGAAGAACATAAATATTCACCATTTCTTGCAGTGTCAAAATTTTGCAAATCCGATGCGAAAATAGTGAAATAAGAAAATAGTAAAATAATAAAATATTTCTGCAAAAAAAATTATGTTAGATTTAAACAGTAGCTTCTCCGACACGTTTTTCTGTCCTGGGTCAGGTGACCAGGGAGTGGTAAGATGACGCCATCACTTGTGTCATCTATGTCTAAAACTCTTATGTTGAAAGTTCCAAAAGATTTGACAAAAAACAGGAGCTTTTATAAAACAAACAAATTTCCCTAGCAACGGACTCAAAAGATAGTACCATAGGCCCTTAACAGTATCAAAATTTCATATAAAATTGGCTTGTCAAAGTTCTTTCTACTGTGAATTCTGCGCTGCATCAAATTGGCAACTCAATAATAAACCTACAAAAAAAATTATTGTTGACAGGTTGATTCTCCCTCTCGAAAGAATACTCCTGCTGTTGCTATTGAATCAAAAGAATTTCCAGAATTGAATGGTTTGAGGTAATAATCTGTCATGCTTATGTCTCTTGTACAAGGATTAACACGTCTTGTAGATTAGGCAGAGCTCACAAAGAGGCAAGCGAACAAACACCCTATCACTCCCAGTACCTCTCTGTATAACCATGTATATTGTATCCTTTTTGTAAAAAATTGGTTGAGCTGCAGGGGTACTCCAAAATAATATTCACAGTGGGACACACTAAAAAATGTGCTTTTTTTATTTTGTAGTTTAGAGGAGTTAAAAAATTTAAATGACAGCACAGACTTATTAGAAGAATTTCAACAGAACTTGGAATCAGTAAGTATGACAGAGAACAAAGGTTGCAAGTAAGAGACTGCTGACAGTAAAAGAAAAGACAAACAAACTTTTGAGGAACTCATTTATTGTAACAACACTTTAAGTGTTTTAGCTTAGAGGAATATATATAATTACAAATATGTCAAACACTAAACTAAAGGGATTTTAAATGAGATATAGAGGAGATGATGGCATGAATTTATGCATGACTCATACCCTAAGTTGCAATCTTCTTCTTTTTTTGAAGGTTAAGAAACTCCAAGAAGAACAAGAAAACTTAATGTTACAGAATGAAGAAATAGCAAGTGAGTGGGTATTAGCCTTATCAACAGGTTCTCTAAGATTATTTCACTTTTCTACCCTTTACGTCTGATAACCTTAAAAAATGCTCTTGCAGGATATAATCTATCGTTACAACCTAAGCTTGAAGCTTGTAAGGATGCTATTATTAGAAATGTAAGTACTTTTCAAAATGTAAGTACTTTTTCAAAAAAGCCAATGATGTTGCCATTTTATGCCTCACAAAATTCAGAGTCACATAAAGAATCTGTTTTTTCACCTTATTTGAGCTCTAAACTGATACTTTTAAACAAATATGTTTAATCAAGTATCAGGATATATTGTGGGGACTCTAATCACAAAAAGTCTTATTTAAGTTGTGCAGATTCAAATCAGGTATATATAGGTTTTCCCTTGATATCTGCAGTATGAGCTATTGAATGAAAAGCAGCAAGAATTTGTCAAGAAGAATCAAGTGCAGAAGGACCTTATAACGGCAAGGGAGCAGTCATTAATAACTGGGGGGGGGGGGCAATTTTGCAAAATCCTGGGCTCAAAAATTTTGGCCCCGCTAGACATGGCGCCCAAAAATTTGCAAACACCCCCCCACCACCACCACCACCACCTCCACATTTTTATATTCAATAATTATATCTTATTAAAACCACAGAGACTTGATATGCATACTGAGTGTAACTGAATATAACCTTTACTAAAATATAGATCAGCTAGCATGGCAATTTTATCCTATTAACTTTTAAGTATGAATCTTCACTTTTCTTAGTCTAAGAGTGGCACATAGATAAACAACAAATACCAGTGTCACTAGATAACGACTATGTCGTTGACAACATTAACAAACACATTCTAGGTTTTGCAACATTTTAAAATATTCGTTTTGTTCAACTGATTAGAACGGGCATCTTTGTCTGTCAACCATGAGAGGGATTCTCAAAATTTATTTATATACTGTAAAGACAAGATTTGTACCTGAACAATATGGAACTAGATGTACAGTAGTAGGAAACATTGTGAACTGAATAAGATTTACATTTGAACAATGACTCTCTTGCTCAGTATTATATTAAAACCAGACTAAAATTTGGCGGCCAAAAAATGTGACCCCCCCCCTCTAATGACAGCCTAAAAAAATGTGGCCTCCCCCCTAAATTGGCACCCAAAATACATAGACCCCCTACATATTTGCCGCCCCCCAGTAATAAATGACCACCCCCTAACTTCCTGTTGATCCTATAAAACCACAAACACAGAAACAATAACAAAAACATTAGTTTAGTAGTCTTAGTTCACATTCCTAAAAACCAGTTCTCTCATTCTCTCATTTCTTAGTTCTTTATTTCCATGTTTAATAGAAGTGTGGTAATTCTTAAAGAAAATGATATGAGTTCTGAAATTTCATATTCATACAGGCTTATTCCCTGGCTAACATTCACACCAACCTTGAAGTAGCAGCTTCGCAAGCGGAACTGGAGTCTGATGTAAGTACTGACATCCTTGGGGGGTGAGGGGGAGGGAGACTTTTATTTGCTGATTATTTTTAGCTTTCACAATAGATTACAAAATGATAGTGAAAGTCTCTAAAGGAATGTTCTCATTTTTCGGACCAAATAAAAAAATATATATATTATATTTCTTAATTATGCTCACGCGTGTTGCCTTTTCAAATAAAATAATAGTCACCCTTTTTGTTTCTTTTCCAGGAAATTGCAGATGAATTCCTCGATGGTAAGTGTGTAAAAAGGCAAATCCCAATCATGTCATTCATTATCATTCAATTGCACGAAAAGCCAACCCCAAATATATTTGAATGTGTAAGACCATGGCCTGTGTTATTATCTTGACTTGTTACTGTTTCTTTTTATTTACTTTAGGCAAGCTTAAAGTTGAAGATTTTATCTCAAAGTTTATTGACAAGAGAAAGGTATTGTGAAAAATCCCATGCCACATGAATCTTTATGATTCTCTTGATTCAAACAATGGTTAATGACTTCAGTCCATTGATGCATAGCCAGGGTTTGCTGAGGAAGATGTGCATATTATGTATTCCCACCATAAAAAAAGTTCGACCTCATTTTGGTTGCCAAATGGAATACAATACACCAAAAACTGGAATTAGACAATGCCAAATTTTCGTCTTTAACACATTGACCCCTCAACCGGCCTGTACCGGCTTTGGGAAGTACCTGCAACCCCAAAAATGCATAATGCAAAATAAACACAACAAGATGAAGATACTTAGGCATCAGTCTAAGGGATAAATGGTCTTGCAGATATGCATCCAACCAAGGTGATGACCACTACTCTTTAGCCAAATAATAGCTCAGGTTCTTTGACAAGTTTCAAATCGAACAAGGAAAGAAAAGCAGAATCACCCCTCTCAATAAAACGCTCAAAATACCACACAAGGGAGAGAGATCAGCAAACACATTTCAAGACACAAATAGATACCTTTATTCTGATCCTCCAGGTCGATTTCAATGGCCTCAAAACACAATGTCCACTCCTTGAAAGCTTGTGAAACCACTTGGATGCCATTACGAATTGCAAAGCATTCTGGGGGATCCGGGAGAAAAATTCACGAGGGGAAGGCCGGTCAACACTCCTCTCTCAATAGTTTGATGGTTTTTTTAACCCCGAAGCCAAACAAATCAATTCCAGGTCAAAAAGGCCCAGAATAGCAGTGTAAACAATTTTGGAATCAATTTAGTTTCAGAAAAGACAGCATTTAGGAGAGCTGTGGTGATTCATTTGAAAATTAATTTCTCATCCAGGCAAAGCCAAACAAGAAAAAAACACCATGAACCCACCTTTGCTTGCAAATATCCATAAGCACAGCACTCAGTTATGTCCCAATAGACTTCATGATGCCCTAGGACACTCTCCCATTATGCTCATAGCTGTATTTTTGATGAAAAATACAAGCAACCATCAACTTGTGCTTAGCCTAAGCAAAGGGATAAGAGATGGGACCGCAAAGCACTGTTGGAAAGCTAGGATACCGCTGACTAGGTGCAGCGGTGTTTGACTTTGACGGGCTGTAAAAAACTCAAAATAGGGGGGAAGGTATCTGTTTTCAGTCTGTTTTTTTGTATTCAGTTTAAAAATAGCCAGAAGTCAATGGGTTAATAAGACTTCTTTCAGGGCAGACTGAAGAAGGTGAATTGTTACAAGCTTATAACGGTTCACCTTCTTCAGTCTGCCCTGAAGATATCTTATTAAAGACGGAAATTTGGCAGAATGGAATTCCAGTTTTTGGTGTATTGTATTCATTCTTCTGGTTCACGAACACGACTATTTGGGCTTTTTGTATTTATTCTGGTTGCCAAATGGGGTACCGTAACTTACACCTCTTGATTCCATCCCTAGCTATGCACCTGGGATTATGGTTGTGTGTATTGGACAAATGTAAAAACTCCATGTGCAAACTAGATGAGCTAAAAATCGAAAATTTAACTGGACGATTATTTACTACTGTCGTTGTGAAATCCTAAGAAGAAGTTGATACTTATGACACCATGCCCAGAAAACGTATGATGGGTTGCGGTCGCTTTTGATGATAGTACCACTACAAACTAAACGAAAATGTGGTGATTTGGAAGAAAATGGCCCACTTAATATAGGTACTTCCCTACCCCCCGGGGGAAACAGACGGAGTAATTGTTGACAAAAACAATTTTAGCCCCAGGGGATAGAACAGAAGTTCTTACCCCTTAACCCATTCTTAGAAAATTGTGTGTGGTCGAAGGAATTTTTAACCTCCAGAGATAGAACCTCCAGAATTGGAAAATCCTCCAACAGCCGCTAAGGGATGGCAGTTGGTCGAAATTTTATACCCTAAAAGATAGGACGACCAACCCCTCGACTATGAGTCTCCGCCCCCACCCCCTGCCAAAATCGTGGCCATGGCCCTGTGTTGGACTGTACGTTCCTTAATGAAAGAACTTTTACAGCCGTGCTTTGATGTTAATGTAGATCGAAATGCTACCGAGTTTTTAATATATAGCTATTTCAATAAAGGTTGTCGATCGCTCATATTTACGCGCCCAGACTGAAAGGCAGTTTGGGTAGATGCAAAATATTCTTTATTGGTGATTTCAACGTTTAAGATTATAATTACTACAAAACAGAACTTCGCTGGAAGGATAGTATGAATGTCCGTAAGCTAACTATGATCTCGCAAAATCGAGCAACTAGCAGATTCGTGCACTTACCCAGAAAACTTAGCAGTCTGGATGCGCAGGTCTTAAACAACCTTATTTTGAAACAGCTATACATCTATTTCAATTAAGGCTGCACTAGAAAATCAGTGTATCACCGGCAGTGCTTTATGCCTGAATCCTGGTATATAAGCGAATGTTCACAGGAACGTGAACAAAAATGCTACAGGTTTTGAGGCCTGTATTTTTATCTCTACACTGATTCAATCATTTTTTTGATACCCATGAAGCACTGTAGGTTGCGATAATCTCCGAGTGCAATATTAGGAGTATAGGTGTATAAGACCCCCTTTTTTTAACATCACAGACTGGGCATTTAAGACGAGCAAAAGAGGAGAAATTGAGGAACGTACACACAAGATTCTGATCTCCCCACTTAATTCAAACAAGGTACCGAGGTTAGCCAGGTTAATATAGTCCTAGGGAAAGTCGATGACGGGATAACACACGCCCCAGCCTCTCGATAATCATACGACGTAATATTGATGACGACCAAAAGCTAGCTGAACGACCACCCGATTTAAGATCGATGACTACCCGAGGCTTGCTCGATGATCATGGGCTTGTTCGATGTTTACCCGACGTAAGATCGATGACGACCCGAGGCTTGCTCGATGATCAGCCTACGTAAGGTCGATGATGTGCCGAGGCTAGCTTGATGACTATATCGATATTCATCCGAGTTATGCTGAATGCTGGTCCGACCTGACTGGATTTTTAATGCAAAATATTAAAAACTAATAAACAATCTATAAATTAAGATAGCGGTCCAAGAAGATGTTATTCTGACACCAGAAAGTGATAGTAGAAAGTTTTTAAAATTTGAAATGCTGATGTTAATAAGCATATTAAAAATAAACAAATAAACAGGAAAGACTACACAGTGTACACAACTTTGTTGATTGTGGCTTTTGGATGGAAAATTTATAAGTATATTTATTGTGTGCTCCTATTTGCGCTTGCGCACACAATGTGAACTGTCTATATAGCTATTGCTACTGTATACACATATCAAATAAAGATTCATTTTTAAATCAAAACTTTATGTGCAAGTATCTACTTATTTTCCTGGTAATGTTGGTTCTGTGTGAAAGCTATACATACCGCTGACCACTTGAAGAGGATCCTTGACGCTCCAAAATAACCAAAGCTGGTTACTAAGTATCGTACAGCCAGCTCCCAGCGCCAGTATAGCTAGCACCAACCCCCGCTCGACTGGCCACAAGACAGCCCCAGCTTTGCTGTGCCAACAATACTGGCTGTTTTATCCTTCAATACTTGCTGTTTTTGCCAGAAATACTGGCTGTTGTATCCTTCAATACTAGCTGTTTTTGCCAGAAATACTGGCTGCTTTATCCCTTAATACTAGCTGTTTTTGCCAGGAATACTGGCTGTTTTATCCTTCAATACTAGCTGTTTTTGCCAACAATACTGGCTGTTTTATCCTTCAATACTTGCTGTTTTTGCCAGAAATACTGGCTGTTGTATCCTTCAATACTAGCTGTTTTTGCCAGCAATACTGGCTGTTTTATCCTTCAATACTAGCTGTTTTTGCCAGAAATACTGGCTGTTTTATCCTTCAATACTAGCTGTTTTCGCCAGTCAATACTGGCTGCTTTATCCTTCAATACTAGCTGTTTTTGCCAACAATACTGGCTGTTTTATCCTTCAATACTAGCTGTTTTCGCCAGTCAATACTGGCTGTTTTATCCTTCAATACTAGCTGTTTTTGCCAACAATACTGGCTGTTTCTTCTTTAAAAATGGCTGTTTTCGCCAGTTAATACTGGCTGTTTTCGCCTGCAATTCTGGTTGTTTTCCCGTGCAATACTGGCTGTTTTCTTCTACAATACTGGCTGTTTTCTCGTGCAATACTGGCGCTGTTGATACGTGTCTTTGAAGGGCGTGGTCTTACACGAGGACAATCTAGAAATACCCGGATGCTTTGATAACCAGTGCGCGAGCTCGTTTTATGACCGCGCAAGACTAAGGCGAGTTCACAAATAAATTCCTCCAGGTGGGCTGATTTGTTGGAAGAGTAGGTGCAAAAAATGTGAAAAAGACCAACTATCCGCAAGTCTTATAGAAGACAAGAGTTGCTTGTTGAAATAACGTTTTCTCGGCACCGTTCAAGGAGGGACCAACTCCATCCAATTCAGTATATTGGATCGTGTGTATAGCTAAATGCACATGAAAAGAACAGATCAAATATTATACTCAAATATCAAGAAACTTTGTTTTTCACTTGTAAAAGATATAATACACTCTATAATTCGACCGAAAATATGTTTTATTTATTTGAGGGTGAAATTCCTTCAAATCCCAACCATTCCGATTTTGGAAAGGTATTTCTTTTAAATATATATATTCAACACCCTATAGTACCTAAACTTTTCACATCCAGTGTTTTTTCTTGTGCGGATATGTGTGTACGGTAAAATTGTTTACCATAGCTTTTGTAAGAGCGTCTGAATTTTGTTATTTCCTTGAAAGGCATGATTTAAGCGTGGATAGCGCTAGGACAAGAAAATGTATAAGTCATTAGCCGAAACAAGTTTATGTGTTCGCTTTTTAAATACGGCCCTAAATCCCCTTTTACACTGTATTGTATATTATAAGGGAATTCGCATATGCCGGAGTTTTGCACCAATGTAAATTTTGGTAGACCAATAACAGTATGAAAGTTCGATTGTTCAAAACACGATATTCGCAACTGGAATGTTACCATACGTAACTCTAGTGTTCATAATGTTTTTTTAAGATGTGACTGAGTGGATCCGTGAAGTCCAAAATCAAGAAGACTACATGTAGAAAATGAACTTCTCTGCTAGCAGTGGTCTTTATTTATTTTTTTTATTATTTTGCTAGGCTGATGTTCTCTTTTCCACGCGAACGCCAGCTCGAAAATATACGAGCTGGGGCTGGAGCAAGGGCGCAGTACAAATGAGGATCACACGAACCACATGAGAATGTGATCATTTTCTCTTGGTAAAATCAGGTTGTGTATCTTGTGTTCAAGAAAAAATAGAAAATTACTTTAGTTGCTTATGCGTCTAACTAAAAACCATCTTTAAAGAACTGAATGATTTCGAATTCTTTATTTCGCTAGAATTCCGAAAAAAGATTACAAGTAGAGTTAAACTCAATCCGATAGAACACGTTGATTTATTTCTACTTTCGTTTCATGTGTATAATGTAGCGTTTAAAAGGAGACACCGACTTTTTGTGATAGCATATTGTCGCCGACCGCACTAAATAACCATAATTATAATTTTGAAAAGATTCTAAAGTAAAGATTTGTCTTAGAAGAAAGCCTCTTTTTTAAATTGAAAATCCAATTTCGTGAGCCTCAGTGTGGTTACAAAAAATAAATTAATTTTTTTTAGCCTTGCTCACTGACTACTGTGACTTGGGTTTACTTAAGCTACGCAATTTGTTTGAGCTTTTCATGAAAAAAAGGATGTTTGTTCAAAACTTATTTGAACTAAAAATTGCTCATTCTTACTTCTGAATTACCTTTTATTGCGTTGTTTAATTTGGTTTTAGCCCTCTGTATGTTTTATATTGAGTTTTGATAATTTTCAAGAGGTTTGTTATGAAAATTTCTTGGAAGTGTTTTGTATGTGTACATGTTGGCTGCATACTTGTTCAGCCAAAAAATAGTACTTTTAAAAAAGTCAAGAAATTACTAACATCAGATTGAAACCACGTAGCGACCATAGGTAGTTCCTTATTAAATAAAACGGAATTTGTGTTTAAAGCACTTGCACATTTGAATGCATCGTAGGCCTATGAGAGTATATAATTCAAAGTTCTAATTGAGTTGATTTATAATAACTTTGGTATACAATAGCTTCTACTTTTTCACGTTAAAAGAATTATAAGAAATCGTTTAAATTTTGGAAGCAATAAAGACACTATTTTGCTTGATTACGTTTAAATAGAGCAAATTTCCTCTCTTACATTTTCACTCATTGTAATTTCGAGTTTTGTTTGCACAAACATTAAAAACCTTCTTGTTTCTTTTTGTTTTTCTCTGAGTTTAATTTATCTGTTGAGTTAGTTTTTCTATGCTGGCTTTTACAATGAAACAGCGAACTCATTCTTTTTTTGCGGTATAGTTCTTTATATCCAGTATGAAAAAGTTTTTATCGCGAATTCTGCGTTTCATAATTTCTCAATTAAGAAAGTGTTCAATTATTTTTATGTATTAAGTTATGTCGTAAATGTTCAATTATTTTCAACCGGTGGAACTTCACAATCATTATAGTGTCCTGTTACGGGTGTGGACAACTCATTTCTCTAATAGAAAAGTGTTTTATTGCTGGATTAAGATCTTTGCGAATTGTTTATCGTCTGTTGTAGAACCATCGTGTTCGAGGTGGTAAAAAGGACGCTGGTTATCATTGTATTGTCTACCGGGCCGGGCGACGGAATGGCGGGTTTATAGCTGTGTAGTAAACGGATAACGGGTGTGAAAACAATCACGTTTCCTCGAGTAATCCTTCGTTTTAGAACGTTTTTAGTTTGATTTCTCTAATTACTTACAAAGTGGAATTTGAGTCTTGGTCGTCGCTAACAATTTTAACTGTGAAAAAAGAAAAGTTACCTTGATTCAACGGGGATAAAAAAAAAGTCTTTACTTAGATGCTTTCAATGTGTAAGATAAAATGAAAAGTGGAAGTCAAGCTTAAATCATTTCAAGCCTGTCCAACTCAAAAGACCTTAAGTCCCCTTATTAATTCAACTAGTCAGTGAATCAAGTTTTAAGTGAAATCATCGCAAGGTCTTTTCCATCTAAAACTCCAAGTCAGATAAAAAGATTGTGTTCCTTAGTAAGTATTGACCCCTACCGGGAGAAAGAATGTTCTTTTATTGCCAATTCCACTTCCTCTTCTAAAACTGCCGATTAGGAATATAATAAGGAAATAGCAAAACGCTTACTAATTTCATGTAATTTCCTTGCCCTATCTCGACCGACATTTTTTTGCATAAAGGCAAGGACATTGCCATCGCTTCGGTGGGTGTGGACTTTGATTAGTTTACTGTGATTAGAACAAGGGTCGCCGGAACTGAACCATTTCTGTCAGACTTTTTCTCCTCGGGGCATTTGAAAAATATTAGACTTGGAGGACGTCTGAAATTAAACCAACGATTGTTTTTATCCTTTTTTCAAAAAGTAATCTTAATGCTCTTTCATATTGTCCGGCAGCTTCTCGTGTCTTTGCTTTCTCTTGTTTTATAAAAATATATTGGGAGAAAACAAAAATATAGGGGAAAATGGCAAGATATTTTCATGAGTTAGCATTTTTAGAGGATCCTGTTCAATGAGGTTGTCTACGTTTTTTTAAATTTATTTTTAATTTAGTTTTTCTTTAAGTTGTATAATTTTGTACAATTATATTCATACGGTGAAAAAAATATGCTCTTCTTTCCTGGGAAAAGCAATGCATATGCAGTAAATGCATATTACTTATTCTAGGGAACTATCGATTAATCCACCTTAAGTTGTCGTACGTAAAAAACCTTCCTTTGTCGTTATTATTTTTTAAACATCAATGAATTTTGGAAATAATGGTGTTTTCTTATACGTTCATAATTGGGACATAGAATGCTTTTATCCAGACAAAAACTTCTTGTGTGTACTAATGTAAAAGCTTTAGGTCTATTTTGCTTTGGAAAAATGGCGGCAAGAACAGTGGAAATGAGAATGGCAAATGTAGCCTTTATTACTTTCCCTCTAGCTAACAAAGAGAATTTTAAGTCTGTTCAGAATTGCAAAGTCAGTTAATCTTTGTCGGTTTTCTTTGTGTAATTTCATTGATTTACGGCTCACTGTGTTGTTAGTTGATTAAAGAAATCTTATAAATGGTTTCTTCTCAGTTAAGCCCAAATCACACTTCTTTATTTCGTCTCACAAACGATAAAATTTAAGGGGGTCTATTAAGCAAGCCACACTTTATGAAAATATTGAGTATAATTAAAAACAACGAGGCGACAAACTTTCGATTTTCTCACATACTGGTAAATTGTAAGCAGACTTAGGACATCACCCATTTAGAAACACCTTTTAATAAACACCAAATATTTGACTTAATTACTTTAGGAACTTGAAGACCCTAGATGCTTTGAGACACCCAGATTTACTCTTTAATTGCAATCTATTTAGAGTACTCTTTGCTGTTACGCGGGCGTAGGGGGCTAAGCATTGCAAAATCTTCGCATTTACTCCATTGTTTCTCTGTTATGGTGCTGAGTAATCATTCCATTTGCCAAAATAAAAGTCAGCTGAACTTATTCTAACCTTTTGTTTTGTCGGTAATAAACTGCTCAATTCAGCAGGCGGTTTACCGAAAGGAAACCCATATAATAATTCATGGAGTTCCTTAAAACATCTGCCGAAAAAATATGTTTTCCTTACTGTTAAATCATTTTGGAAAAATTTTTCCTTTTGCTTTTGGTCTGTTGAGAATAAATTTTACTTCGCCAGTTACAAATGTAGGCGAAATAGCGATTTAATATCTCTTTTTTTTTATAAACGCATTTCATCCTTTTGTTTTAGGCCAGTATTCTATGCCACCGAGAGTCTGGTTTACTAACTACCATGTGTAATCCTATTGGTTTTGAACCATCTATTTAACCAAGGAATACATACAATTAGGAGACGACCTCGCCGAAAGTTACGATTGGATACCATCTTGGTGCATCGCTATATATCTAGAAATGAAATAAAATAATGACAAAGAGAGAGAAAGATATGTATAAACCAAAAATAGAGATATAAATCCCACATAAAACAATGTTCTCTTGGTTTCTCGACAATGTAACCATGGAATACGGACTATTAGGAATCAAACCGTAGAAAGTTTTCGATGATATCTTTCCCGGTAGCACATTAAAGAACGGCGTTAAAAGAATCATCAAAGGAAGTAAAATGAAAAAAATAATCTACCGCACAAAACACTGAAGAAAATGTGTGAACTCACACAAGCAGAGATTTTACATTTTGCCGATTACGTTGTTGATACGAAAAAAAATGTTTATTTTCATTGAGAATGAATGGATGAGATTTTTTTTAACGTGTTCAAGATGAATGCAACCCTGTGGTACAATTTAGACAGTACTCGGGTCGATAAGAATAGAGTCCCAATCCTGTGAAAAATAAAAGTCCAGAGTTAATAATGCCACATAATAGAGAGAGTGTTTGCCGACTGTTATCGTAGTTAAAACTAGTTTTATTTGGGATTGAATGAAAGAGGTGTTATCTTCTAACGTCGGTGCAAGAAAAAAGATCTTCCCGCCAAATCCTGATGAATCCGCGGCATGCAAACAAAAAGCCCGCGAAAATCCGGCGCGCGCGCGTGCTCACCGAAAACGACTCGGAAAAGAGCTTATTGGTAAATGATCAAGGACTTAACTTTTTAAGTCCCTCTTGGGTTAGATATCTGTCATTGGACAATTTAGTTGCACACATTTTACAAACAAAACTGTGGTATACTTTGAGAACAATAGCCGATAATTGAAGTTTTTGATATAATCACCTACACTGCCTCTTAAAGCCCACTAACATTTATTTCTTGTTACCATCTGCTTACCAACAAAATCTTTAGAAAAAATCCACCCCGTCCTTTCTTTGAATATGGACCTTACTAGCATTAAAATTGCTTTTCGAAATGTGTATGAATTCTCCGTTTGGGAATAATTCTCTCATTTTCTCTGTCTATTTGTTTTAGATACACGTTAAGCGGTGGGGTCCTTTGAACTGATTGTTATCGACTCGTCACTTAAGCGTTGATAAACATGCAATACGTATTCAAGCTTCTTTTCATCAAATTCTCGCCCATTGCGGCTCGCGCTTTTCATTCCAAGTTCGGTTTGTTTGTCGAGGTCTTTCTAGCGCCGCCATGCGCGCTTTGTGTTTCGTGATGTAATCTATTGTTATGATGATATTAGGACTCGTACAATTATAATTCATTCATCTTTTTTATTCATTTTATCTCTTCTTGATCATCAATTTATTTATTTATGTCATCGTCGCCATTCAACTGGCTCATGTATATTGTATTGTGTTGTTACGCGCGCTCTATGTACGGTGTTTTATCGTAATTATGAACAGAGAGAGAACTGAAAAGATTTACAATACACACAAAACTCAAAACCAAAGAAAAAACACATCGTCAGCTGCAAAGCTACAAACTATAGGCCCCCCGCTTGTAAAAATGGCTTTGCATTTATTGTTGAAACATTTCTAAAGAAGACTGCAAACAGAAAGGAGATTACGAACACTTCCGCTTCAGGGCAACGCTCGACGGAAATCATTTTCTTAGCGGGATGCCATATGTTTAGGGTTGAAGTAATCATTATACCACTTTGCTTGTTTTATAAGAAGCCATCACCCTGAGAATTTGAACGTTATAGAGCAATCAATTCTGGTAGTTAATCTTGAAATTTTTTAGCACATTTACACTTGTTTTACTGTTGATCTTGCCGGTTTTAAAACAACTAGTAGCAGAAGTATGCAAAGATAAAACCACACACACATAGTTTACACCTGAACAACAACCAAAGCGCTAGGCTTCAGCGCCCTTTGTTGATGCGAACTTTCCGCGTGCGGAGTTTTGTTCATGAAAATTCTGGGTTATTACGGGGGTTCAGTTGTGCTACTGTGAGTCAAACTCAACAAGACATCAATGACAACAGATTATATATACAGTTGATTTTTTATGTGTCAGCTTATTTGTACCTTGAGTCAGCTTTGTCGAGCTCATTTAACAAGTGGATTTCACTTTCGTAAATAGTTCTATACAATGTCTTTGCCATAAAGGCGGCCTTAAAGCCACTGACCGATAAATACATAGCAGAATTACTTGAACAAGTTAAATATTCACACACTTTAGTTGTCTTATAAATGAATTCTTGACACGGTGGCGGGCAATGGGTTGAGAGCAAGATGGACACACAAGGGTCCTTCATAAAATAAATACAAAACGAAAATCCCACAGTCCGAATAAAACTCGGTCCGTATTCGTCAAATTAATTCACATCTCTCATGTGTACTATTTAGATCTCCAATAAAAAAAATGTCCATAGGCAATTTACACGAATTACGTATCGTACATAAATAGAGAATACATCTCGATAAATAGATTTTAAACGGTAAGCTGTCAAAGTAATAGGTAAGCGACTGGCCTGCGTAAATCCTGTGGTTGCCATGTGCAATTGCAAGGTACAGAGTACTGTCCGTTGGCGCCCTGAACGGCGTGATAGTGCGGGTGAGGGCTGCCCGCGCCTGGAACAGGTACTGCCGAAGCGTTCAGCAGCGCCGAACTTGTCGGGACGGTAGGGTACATACCATGAGTATACATGCTCGAGATATCGGGTCTTACAGCGCTTGGGATCTCGAGTCCTCTTTCGAGACGTGAGCCAGTGAGAGAACTGTGGCTGGCTGCAGTGAGGCTGCTGATGTCGTAGGGATAGGAAGACGACACTTGCATATAGGAGCGTGCCTTGGAGTAACTGTCGCTCATTAGTGAGCTTGTGGAGGACAGTGATACGCATTTGCTCAGTTCGTCAGGTGTTGGTATGCAAGGGAGAGGGAACGGATACCTGTCGGTCTTCTTCAGGAGTGATTTCGGCTTGCGTCGTGGTCTGTATTTGTAGTCCGGGTGTTCTTTCATGTGTTGGGCGCGGAGTTTCTTGGCTTCTTCGACAAACGGCTTTTTGTCCTCGTCAGCTAACTGTTTCCACTCGGATCCAAGCCGCTTGCTGATCTCCGAGTTGTGCATCTTGGGGTTTTCTTGTGCGATTTTTCGTCGTTCTTCTCTGCTCCACACCATGAATGCGTTCATCGGTCTCTTGACATGCTCCACAGGCTTGACTAAACTCATCTTTGAAAAATCCGTAATATTTCTAAATCCCGTAGAAGTTCTAGGTCGTCAAGTTTACTCGTTCCGGCACTGCGCGTTAATAATCCAACCGATTCTCTCCGCTTTTGGTGAGACGTCTCCTTTTTTATCTGTATTACAAGAGAGGCGTTGATCTCTTGATCGTCGGGGCTATTTCCTAGAATATTTAGGTCGTCGGCGCAAGTGTGTGGCGAAGCAGTCCTTACGCGTTGGTGGCTTAGTGTGAACTGAAAGTTTCCTAGTTGATCTGGCGGTATGATCAAAGCTACTATCCACACAAGAGCATGCGTGAACCGTAATTGAGTCATGCTCTGCATTCAAATTCGCGCTTCCACGTCATTCACTGAAATGACCAACCAATTAGAATGCAGCTACAGGTATTTGGGAAGAAACTCTGTAGGACCACTGCCGGGCCCAACGATTCAGCTTGATTTCTTGATTGGCTTGTTTAAGAAGTATTTGGATTTCTAAATAATTCTGTATTTTGGTTCTGTTGTTTTACAAAGGAAAGCACTTTGTGTGCCTTCGGCCCCAATTGGCGTTCTATTGTTAAGAACAAAAGGATCAAGCCTGGGTATCTTTAAGGTTTCAAGGCCTTTCTGTTAGCTGTACCGCGAAAACAATACACAGTGTATTTTTGTTTTGAACGATCAATTTTCGAGTTGCGAAGAGCTTTTGGACGTCAACTCATTTGTAATCCCTGCTTTGCAAACAAACTGTTAATATTCAGCTTGCCTTGCAAAAATTATTAATTTATATTGAAAGTGTAGAAAAGTAAATAGATGGATCCTCAGTGTCCCTGCCGTTCTGGAAGCCGAATTGCCCTACAAATGATCAATTATCTAAGCTTTTATTCCATCGTTTACCATAAGAATGACCCCTGCTTATTCAACCCTTTGTTAGATGCTAAAATTGGCAACTACAAAGGCAAGTTTGACATAAACATACAACAAAGCTTGTTCACCGACTCGCGTTCCTTGCCTCCGAGTTCTCTCTTCCTCTCGTCTTTACTCATCAGAAGAAGTGGTCGCTCCTGCCGTGCCTTTACTTTGACTGCTAAACGACAAAGATATTGAAGTTACCCGGGCGATTTATTCAATTATGGTTGCGCCGACGAAATCGACACAGCTTTATTTTTTCATTACTTATCGCGAGATGGAAATTGGTTTGTATTTTCAATTCTGAGCTTATATGGTTAAGGCAGATTTATTGCTCTAGGCGTTGTAGGAAACTATGGAATAAATGTCCTTTATGAATGAGCTTCACTTCCTTTACGTTAATAATCTTTTGTTTGCCAACAATGCTTTGAAAGTAGAGTCGGGTTATCATTATGTTCGTGAATGAAGCTGTTCAAAGGGTGTTGTTCTATGGTTCCGCTAGAAGAATCGATTTATTAGCATCAAAAAAGCTCACATCGTTAGAATAATAGGATCGTTTATGCAGCAGATATTTTCAAATTAAAATCGCACCCACAAGTCTCACACGCTGCTTCAAGTTCGAAGGAATCAAGCACAAACTGTTTCCCAGTGACCAAGGCCAATTACTTGAAGTCACACGGCCGCGATATAGCAAAACACAAATCTGACAAACTCAAGTGCCTAGCTTTTGTACTGTTATTATTATAATGAGCATACTATCACCTAGAGCTATCAATTCGAGGGCCGAAAAGTTATTTTCGATTTTTCTCAAGATTTCTCGAGATCCTTATCAGGACTGCTATCCGGAAGATGAAAGATCAACTCCGTCTAAATATCACCGCAAAATAATCACAAACAGTTTGAAAATGTGTGTTTGGGTTACTGGATAAGAGCCCAACAATAGCTTAAACCATTGCCTCTTAATTTGGCCTGACTGTCTTTAGTTCTTTAGTAACTTGGAGACTACAAAGTCGCATAACAATTTGAGTAATTCTGTTTGCCCGTACGAAATGAATTGGCTTGTTATGCGAGGCGACAGTTTCGCGTTTTTAACAGTTAAAAAAAAGAGCTTTGATAACGGCTAGTCTAATTAAGCTGTTGTGAATCTTTCTTGTGTGTTTTCCTTTTAGAAACTTGAAATATCCCGAACGGATGCGAAAAACAATTATGGCGAAGTTGTTTGATATTGAATTTTCTTTTCTTTCGAAATTTATTCAAACACACCGTAGTTCTGTGGTTAAATAGTGCTGAATGCGAGAACGGGAAAGAATGGAACGCTTTCTGTGGAGAGGTTTTGTGTGGTTTCATGTCCAGTAGGGAATGTTTTCGCGGTTGGAAACATAGCTTCTGTTTTGTGGTGTCGATTCTTTTGTCTTCCCCACTACATGGTATTGTCCGTAATGCGACGTAATACTTTTAGATGTAACACCGTTTATTCGTGATTTTAATAACACCACACAAACGGAGGTTATTTGCAAAGGCAAAACAACCGCACCGGTAAAGTTGCAAGATCCAAATTGAACTTGAAAGCCGGAGTTTTTTTTATTTTATTTTGTGATATATGAAAAAAAATGTCGACACAACACAAATTAGCCCGAAACAAAATCAGAACCACTGTGATTGAGAAAGTGTTTATTTGCGAACTGATACTAACGCTTTCATAAATGACAAATGTATAGATTGGAAACAGAAATGCAAACAATCTATTGATGAAATATTTACGGCAAAGATCTGAGACGATTTAGTCCCAAGCCGAGCCATCTGGCGCCTTTGGGCAAAATGCGCAATTTGTCTTTTTTTTTTCACAAAACTTTGTACGCAGCGCTCAGATAACTTCTTTGGCGATCAGTCCCTGTTGAATCCTCGAATCGTTTTAAATAGTAGCTCCTGTGTGATTTTAATTATCACAGACTACTTTTTTAGCCATAGACTGACTAGTTTACAATATTTTTTTTCTATTCGAAGGTGTGGTATGTTTATTTTCGCTTTGTTTTTGGTAATTTTGACAAATTTAAGCGTTTCCTTTGAGCCCCAAAATGTCTGTCTTGTCGCCTCGTAAATAGCTGGACAAATAGCGCAATTTTTATCTCATCGATATTTGTTTTCGGTTTTGTAATAAAACTGGATTTCATAACCCGCGGCTTTGTATTATCAAAATAAAAGTAAAAATTCATTGAAAACCCCACTGTAAAAGGCACCGAAGCTTAGTATGTATGCTCGATGAATTATTGTGTTCAATGTTGTGAAGGCCCGTAGGGGGGTATTGCATGCTCGCTATGAGAACACATCCATTATTTTTTAAGTAAACTAATTCCTTGAATTTTAAGGCCAAAGTGCCGAAGGGTACAAATAAATGTTCTTTACCAATCTGAGGTTTATTACGATCGACATGGCGGCTTTCTCGTGCTTTAGAAAGTATGAAAAATTGATGAGATTTCAGTTCTTTTCTTTGTGAAATGTCCACAGGTATTACGGAGTAAGTATACGTTTTAAAAATCCAACTGATAGATTTTCGCTCTACGCTTTTGTTTTCACTGTATACTTTGGCATTGTTCAACAAGAAGGGAGGATTTCTAAACCTAGCGTGGTGTTAGAAAACTACTTCAACCCACATATTCTGTGACTTTCTTGTAAATAACTTTCGCTCTTCCTATTTTTTTTTTTTTTTTTGCAGTTCAGTTTAGTTGAAGGCTAAGGCCTAGGGAAGCCCCGACCCGACGTCTTCTATAGATCTCCCCGTAAATTGTTATCGTAAATGCAAAGGGTGTATACTAACTCCAAGCCAAATATCTTTCTTACAAATAAGTTATTGCTTCTGGTGTAATATAAGACAAATTAAAGATTTTTCAGATAAAGTAAATTACAGTATCTTTTTACTTTTGTGGTTTTTAAAGATTGACCCTTATATGTTGTAGTTTTTAATTTCTTTTCATTTTGAGTTGACTAGTTCCATTTTCTTTCTAGACGAACCTTTAAATACAGAAATAATTATTTCGCTCAAACCAAACAAAATAACTTATATTTTCATTTTAGACTTAATTCCAACAATTTGTTAGGATTAGTGTTGAAATCAGAAATTGTCACCAAAATTGTGTCACTTAACAATAGCAACTTTTAAAGGAGAGAATTTAACGAATAGAAAAGTACGTTTATTTTGATTTGAAGTATTTAGATTACTTTTATGATTAACAAAATTGCATTTAACACCTTACTCCTACGATCAAAACCACCTTTTAGAAGTTTAATCAACAGCTTTGTAATTTATTTCTCAAATTTCATATATGTTAGACGTTATCTTGATTGCAGTCTAACGGATTATATCGATTTTAAATTATAGTGTTTGCTCGGTATAGTTTGACTTGGTCCATTATTTATTTAGAAAACTAGAGTTGTAGTCATGCCTTCTCTTAAACGACTAAATGTGAGCCCCAAGGAATTAAAAAACTTAGACTAAAACCTTGTACTAGCGAAATTTGGATTGGATTCCCTTTATATTCATTCAAAACTTTAAAGGATAGACTTTCTATGGGGCTTAGCACTTCCTTTGGGATTGAAGTAAGTCTTTTATCTGTAGAAATGTTCAATTTATATATACTAACAATACTGGCGCCGTGCAGGTAACTACCCTTTCATAACCGTTATCAACCCTACAGCACGAGAGAGCTTGGACCGTAATAGGGGGATAATTTAGAGGCTTTTAATTGCAGTATAAGAGCCGTGTTTGAGTGTTACTATCATGTTTTGTGGAGTAAATTGATGTGTTTTAAGTGCCTTTAAAATTGTCTAGGTCCGGAGCCAAATGCACCAAATAACGCTGTTTAAGAGCTTCAATAAGTGCAAAGTATAGATATCTCTTTGAAACAAAAAAAAAAACATTCGGCAATACCGCGAAATTGTTTGAATGGTTCAAAACCCAATAGAGCAGAAAGACAATTCTAACATTTAAGTCCAATATTTTTTCTTAGCACCTTGTAAAACATGACGGAAATATCATTTACAGTATTTTGGCGGTGCTAACATCACCATTTTGGTTAGTTAAGTTCTTTTTAGAATTATGATTAAGAAATATTGCTATAAAAATGTATTTGGGTTTATATTACTTATGTTTGCGCAGAATCATCCATAACACTTTCAAGAGAGGAAGAAGAAATGACGAAGAAAAACCTTGTTTGTTTAGTCTAAGATTTCGATACTTTCCATTTATTTGGTACAGTCATTTATGTATAGATGCATTTATTGTTAAACAAGAAACCTAAAAAAAATACCGGTTTCGTCTCAAATAAGCATGGAATTTTATGATAATTAGTTTTGGGCCAAATCTGAATAAAAGTTTAACAAAATCAGCTCCAACTTGTTGTAAAACATCAAAATAAACCCATTATCACTATTAGCAGTATGACTTTACTTGTTAGAGTTGACTTTTTGGATAAATTGAAAGGTTACGTGTGTATGATCTTTCAACTCTAAGTCAAATAGGGCGACAGATGCATAAACTACGTTGTTGTACTTTGAGCAACAGGAGTGAACTGTGGAGTTTCTCTTTAGCGGGCTTTGATGCACCGCGTCTTTTGTTGTCCAAGGAAGGGCCCAACTTGACTCTGAAAAGATAAACAAAGAGCATTATATTTGGTGTAATCACTCCACATTCATAGCAATTTGCACTATTCAATACATCCGAACTTTCATTTGCCCCCAAGTTCTTATCATTGTATTGGAAACCATAAATATGGCTTCTATATGCGAGAGCTATGTAAATATCGCTCTTACAACAATCCTCGTGAATAGCACTATTGGAACCACACGTACTGCTATTCTGTTAAACTAGCGGGAAGCCTGTTCATTTCTCCCCAGACAAATGCAATGCAAACAAAGACCCCTTTTGCGTCTTCACTTAAACAATGTAATCGAAATATTTCTATCAATTTTTCCTAGGTAGCGCCACGAGCCAAGCTTCTCCGCTGCCATCATAAACAATAGGCGTAATCTTCAAGAAACGAGCGCGTGCTTCTAGTTTTAGGCAGAGTTTCGCTCAATTTGTTATGATTGATTATACACTTGTCAATATTAGCCGAGATTGTGTTAACGGGTTTGTATAAAGTGTTATAAAGTAGAAGCAAAAGTCGCTAGGTTTCAGCTGTCTTACTTTTCAAGGGAACAGGTGTTGATTTTGGAACTCACTTGCCGGGTTATGATAACGCGCTAAACTGTTTCTATAGCGATAAAACTGATTGTTTCCGTAGCAATTCGACTTTTATTAGAGGAAATAAGACTAGAATGGTTGGTCGACGTTTCAATAATAAACGTGACATTAAGGCAGGGGACAATTATAAAGAGCGATATGCTTAAAAGAGTTTGAAGCCATTAAGTCGATGAAACTGGTGCTCATAGCGGGCCTCAATTACACTTACACCGTTGTTTACTTCTAGTTGGTATTACTTATCTATAATTTGCTTTTTGTGGTATTCTCAAGAAATCAATATCCTTTATAGGCAATCAGCCTTAAGCGACTTCTCGAGTATTTTTGAATATCATCTACAAATTAACGGCGACCAAACACTCCAACTTGTCTTTGAATTATTTATTTGTTCTACACTTTTCGGTGACACGTCCAAATTGATTCTTAGCGTTTCACAACACAAAAACAGTATGTTTTGTATTTTACTTCATTTGTCTCTCTGTTTTTTATTTGTTTGTCTTTTAGACACGTCCAACAAAGACCGCTTTCAAAACCAAACAGAATCAAACCGATTCAACCACGCCGGTTGACTTTTTTCTATAGAAAATGGCCCCGATAAACTAAAGCCACCCCGCGTGTAGCACGCTTGCCCATTTTGGAGCCATCAGTTCTTATTATGATCGTTTTTAATGGAAGAGCGTGCCCTACTGTGAGGTTTCAAAGCAAGCAGCCTCTCAAGAAGTATGGCCTGATGTGAGCTCTGAGAGCGCGCCATACGTATTCTATGCTACCCCGCCAAATTGATTCCTAACGAAAGAGCTCCAAAAATCTCCCGCTGTTCTTCATTCTACTGCCCCCACGTCTTCACAAAAAAGACCTCCTGAAGATTGATTGCAGGCTAAACGTCTTATTAAAGCATTACTATCTAAACTTGTTTTGTTCTGGGGTAATTTTGTTCCATTATCTTTTGAGAGGGCCAGATCAATAATCCGTCAAAATACTGACAAGTTTGCATAAAAGCGAATGAGATAACAATCGCATAACCGTGATTCTAAAGGCAAAATAATACCCATAAGTCTGAATTTCCGTCAGTTGTCTATTCTCTTTCATATAGGTGCAATTCCATACGTATAAATATAAATATCTTCCGACACGTCTTCCGAAGCTCATTATGCTGTTGAAAAAATATATATGCGAAGTACCAAACAAACATCTTTTGTTGTTTAGCGTTCAGTCTCTTCGAAACGTTTGATGGTTCCGTTGAAAGCTCACCGAAAAGGCTTTCCGCCTCTCTCAATTGCCCAATCAGCCTAACTTCTTTCTCCTTCGCGCTATGAGTTTTGCATTTCTTTCCGAAATCCGGAGAGTATCTTGCGAGAATTCGTTTATGTAGTTTAGTCTCAACGCGGTATTTTTCACGACAAAATACTTTTGCCTCTGTGCCTGTTAATTTTTTTATGTGGAAATTACTTTGAATTAACGTTCGCGCTTTAATGAAATAATATATGTTTCTGTGAGAAATGAAAAATGGCAGTTCTGGTAAATGGCGGTTCTGGGTGCTCAAGGTCTCAAAAGGTTTCAAATCGTTCTTAGGTATTGACCTACCACCTTTAAAACTAACCATTATAAGGTAGTTGTTATGCATGTATTTTCCTAAAGAGGAAGTTTCGTATTTGTTTGAAGGTGGAAAGCTGAAAGTGTCTGAGATACTGGTGGTGTGTTTATAAGATGGAGTATGGATGTACAGCTGTCTGGTGGGCGTGAGATGGAGTGACCTTTCCAAGATATGGTGCTCAAATACGACCTTAGGCTAACGATAGCAGGAGTGAAAAGAAACAGTAGCAGAAATCAGAAATATTACCATCACTTATGTTCAATTCTTGATTTATTTCCCACTACTCGAGCCATAGGCAATATATATTAGCCGCTTTTATTCCATTTTAGAGATCGTTAAATGCTTCTATGTGCTATTTCACCTGTATAATACACCCGTCTTTTGATAACATAATCACAAGACTACATAAAATCTAGTCAAAATATCCCCGAGCGAAATAAAGTCATGCTTAAAAAGTATGCCTTTTCAAGGATACCTTATCAAAATCATTTTAGCAAACTACGGTAAAAACCCAATTAGTTTATTAGCTTTAGTTTCAAAGTTTGTTTCCTTCGCTGAGTGAACGCTTGTGGTGCTCTCGCGTACGTTATGCCTACTAGGCTTCCTACAAACCCCGTATGACACTTTCCAAATACCCGGATAACTTTCTCCAGACCCCATTTGAGACTTCCGAATACCCGGATGAGACTTGTTCAGACACTGTGGTACACTTGTTATGGGCGTGGTCTGATTGATTGATTCCACGCCCTTTAGTGAGATGTTCAACTTAAAAAACAAAGACCAGCCAAATATTACGAAAAAAAAAATGACAGAAAAGACATTTAGTGTTACCCGGAATGCTTCCTTATCTAACGTCTTTTCGGATCCGCCCTCGGTGAATTTCTTTGCTTCTTTCTTTGCTTCTTTCACCTGTCACTTTATTTACTTCATCTCAAATAGGATTGAAACCTCTTGTTATCCTTTTTGTGGAGGAGTTGAACACTTAGGACAAGCCCTTTGCGAAGCCACAGGTTTTATAAGAAGTTGAATGTCCTTTTGGTAATGTTCATCTAAGATCTGGTTCGTTATCACATGAGAGAACTGGGGCGAGTATGGAGACGAGGCTGTCGGGTCAACACCAAAAGCATGATAGCAAAAGTGCATTCCATTAATTTTCTGACTTTCAGGTTCTTTCAGTCTCTCTCCCAGTCTCTCTCTCTCAGTCTCTCCCCAGTCTCCTAGAGAGCCTGATACTCAGGGTACCCTCGTTTTCATGCACTTGCTCCAGCCCCAGTCCCCTATCCTCCTAGCATTTTTTTGTTCACCTTGAGTACTACAGGTAATACCTCGGCTGCGAGAAATGTTAGATTTCTTGCATTTCTTGTTTAATTGCAGCTTTTAGTTAGAAGTTCGCAATAAGATGCAGTAATTTGTACCGTGTCCAAGGCCCACAGTAATTGGTGAAATCTTGTGGCGTCCCCGCCTTAGTTTAGCTAAAAAACAAATTACCTTAAAAGCGCTCCTGAATGCTGTCGCTTGTTTCTAATCACCTATCTCAAACGAAACAACACTGCCGGAGAACCAGCATCCTTTGCGATCGTATGGGACCAAATATGCGGCCGAGACAGACCAGTTCTGGATCCTCTAGACATGGTAGTATCGAGAGCATAAATAGTCCTAGTAAGCCACAACTTTGTTATTGTTTTTATTCTATCTAAAAGACAAAATGTCTAAAGACATCTCGAATAAACCATCTAAAAGGAAATCAAGTTCTTAAATGAGGTTTTAAACTAATATTCACCAAATTAAAAAAAAAAAAAAAACTCGGATTGAGGGGAGTTTCCCAATCTCAAAATCGTCCAAACCCGGAAGAGCAATAAAATTTCCTTCGAACAACGTGGAACGAGTGAAATGTGTCAGAGTATTGTTCCCGTGCTGCTATTCTCACTAATTTGATTGTTTGTTGAATTTCGCGGCCCTCGTTGTGCCACCGTTGTTTCGGGGTTACAAATTATTTCCATTTATTTTCTTTATGTAAATTCAAAAATATTTTTCCAAAGTACTACTTTCTTGTGATATGTTTATTTTTTTTTATTTGCTTTTCAATTTCACTGTCACGAAGTACAATATTTTATGTTCTTTCAAGCAAACAAAACAATTTCTCATCTTTTATTTTTTATTCTACAAAGAGTTGATTGCTTTTTTGCCAACTTCCTTTTTATTTGCCAAATCCAGCCAATTTCCCATTCGTAATGATTACGTGTTGTGATTTTACTACAGGATGCGCCAATTTGTACCAAACGCTGTTATTAATAAACTCCATTCAGTATATAATCCAGACGTTGTTTCTTGTTGCACCGCTAAATTGTTTGTAAGAGAATGTCAGACATAACATCCAAGATGTCGCACGGTACGACACGCCGCCGCTCATAAAGAGTCATTAAGGAGCAATAATATAAGAAAACCATTAATCAAAAATTACTCTATTGATTCATTCATTAAACTAGTCATCAAAGTTACACCTTTCGTCTTCATTGAGAATACAAATCAGCGTCAAGAACCGGGTCTAGACACCTCCTTGGTTTTCGGGCTACTTCCTCCCACTGTTGTCAATTCAGAAAGTGCTATTTTGCTATGCTATTTTACAGCAAAAGCTAGATCTGCCAAATCATTCTGTATATCTATATCATCGCTATATCTCTACTCTTTCCAATTAATTCAATGTGTCGATCGTTTGTGGAAAGGGTGGGGTGTTTCTTACTTTTTTGTGTACCCGCCAAAGGGCCCTCTCTGTAATGGATTCTATTTGTAATTTGTTTTCTTTGGACTGAATTTAAACTTCTTCTGCCGTAATTAAGTTTTTTTTTTTAATGTGCAAATTGGTAAGAAAATCTCGTGAGAACATTCATTGGAAAATTCCGCCGGTCGAGTGTATTAGAGAAAGGTGTTCCTAAATACCGTGAGATATTTTCCTGAGCGAAATTGAACTAAAAGTTATTAAGAAAAAAAACTTTCTCTTTGAGGATGGTAGTTTGGATGTCTTAATATCCTGCCCAGGCAATCTTCCCCGGCGCGGTGCCTTTTGCTGGCATCCCACCGACTTTGCAATTAGAAAAATTTTCTTGCTGTGTCGGATTCTCAAAGACAATACGTTGTTTACCATTTCCTTTCAAATGTGTTGTCGGATTGGGATCATGCTCTGATCGCTTCAACAAAGTAGAATATCTAAAAGAATGCTAGTGGACAAATAGGGTCACAGGGGCAATAACATGTCTCAGAATTCCAATCTTCAGAATGAACTCTTGTTATGAAGGTTGTATCTAAGAGGTATAAACCAACACAAGGTTGAAAAAGTATGTTGAACGCCTCTGTGAAACAGAGTAGTTGTTGCGCTGACGTTTCGATCGTTAGCCTTTCGTTGGAGCAAAAGAACTTGCTCTACACCACCTACGCAGACCATCTAGTTTTTTCTACAGTTTGTCTGTAGTCTTTCTAGTTATACCATGTATCCAAGAGGGTATGACTTTAAAGACTACAGACAAGCTGTAGAAAACTAGATGGTCTGCGTAGGCGTGTTGGGGTCAAAATAAATCAACACAAAGAGAGAGGAATGTTTTATGCCTTGGTAAAACAGATTGTTTTCGCTGACCTTTTAAGTATTAGCCCTTCGTCGGAGCAGAAAAAGGAGCTGTCATTGTTATAGGAACATCTTATCATATCTTATGACTATCTATGCCCCAATATTTAATTCTTCAAAATATTTTTAGTTTTATTAATAGAAAGAAGTATAATCTGTATCAAGCAGCGTGCTAGCCGGCTCTCTAGTGGGTTTATTCGGAAAATACTGTTTTCGGAGTTTCGGGATTTGTCGAGTAGATGGCTTATGGTAGGAACTAAGCAACTTGGAGGTTTGGAAACTGATTTTTTTTTAAATTTCAACACTGGAGGAGCGCACTACCATACTTACTGCCAATAGAGCGTGTATTACCCTCCCCTCCCCTAAACCACTCTTTTTTTAAATAAATTCACCTCCCACTATATGTATATATTCTTCCTCCACACCCCACACCACCCACACCCTCCCAAAGACTCTCAATATGAAGATTTCATTACAATTACACCTATAATTTTGGGTTCCTTAACCGGTTTCCCTTAACCGCCCCTCCTACCCCTCTCTCCAGACCGTCTCCCCCATTCTCCGACAGGACCCGCCCCTTACGTTTCCCCTTCCCCCTCCCCTTACCTCCAGTCTTCTTTCTCACAGTCCCAGCAGTCCTCCCTTCCCCCGAACGCATCCCTCCAACCTCCCCTGATCTTCCCTATACTCCCGACTGTGATCCCTCCCCCACCCCTCCCCTCCCCTGACCATCATCCCATCCTCTGACCGTTCCCCCTCCCCTGACCATCATCCTATGACCTCCCCCACCCCCTCCCTTTCCATGATGGTAAGCCCATGTACCACTAAGCTATCGTTAATTCAACCACTGTTATCCCCTTGTTGCATTTAACCAAATATTGGTGGACCTAAGAAAATGAGCTTGGGCCTAGTCCGTGCAATTAAGATACACCTACACAATAACTCATGCTCATATTTGAAAACTGGAACATTCTAACAAGTCAGTAAAGTGAGTCTTGAAGCGAGCACAATACAAAAAACAACCTAAACCCACTTAACACAACGCTTGGCCCGCTCTTAGTATTCTATTGATGGAGTCTTGTACAAAATATTGATTCTTTTGAGCGGCATTGCTTTTGGTGTAGGTTCGTTTTTCTTTTAACAAAAAATGCGATAATAAAGATAGAATAAGAAACGATTTCTGTTATAGTCTAATTGGTAAAATGCTAGATTGCCTTGTTCTTCACAAAGGAAGTTGAGTCTTCGTACACTGCTAATAATGAAAACTTGATGAAATTAATAAGTGTCCTTGTCCAAGTAATGGTTTGATTGATAAAAAGAAAATTTTACCGACAATGGTTTTATTTGCTGTTTGATTACACAAAAAGCCGACAGAGAAACACAATGTGCTCGGATTCACGGTAGGATATTAGATTTTATTTGACCGAGGTAATAATTCGCCTGACCATATCATCCTCGTGCGAAACGTAATTAAAATATAATACTTTAAAGTGTCTTAAATCCATTCTTATGTAGTATGTTATTAAAAGTAATAGTTAAAATCGAACAAACATAACAGTGTAACGGAAACTCATAAAATCGCGCTTCAAAAAATGATAATGCCGAACAAAATTTTCAAATCACCAAATGTCGTGTTACTTTCATGGCTTACAGGACAAAATATTTACTATGTATAGCGAGTTCGATACAGCTATTGAGAAAGCTTCGAGGCCAGCTAGTCACAATTATAAAACTCATTCGCGAAAGCGTTCAAAAGGGTATTATGACTTCTTATAACTTTAAAATTTAAGAGGGGTGACATTGGCTATAATCTACTTCAAATCCGTCAGTTTCTTTTTTCTACTAACTGGATTGAAATTTAATTGAACTAGTGCTTATGCTTCATTCAACGGTTACAGATTGATATTTGAAAAAAGTAAATTGAAGTTGTAAAGTGAAGTTACCGAGAACTTAAACTTGTTTATGAAAAACCTTAAAAGATGCGAAAGTTCGCTCTGATCTTCGCTTTGATCTTGCCAAGAACGCGGTAATTGCGTCCAATAAAAAAGCGATTATTAACGTCGGTGCCGTGCCCATGAATTGTTATATCGCGCGGCAATTGGTCTACCTACGTACCACTAGCAATGAAATCGATATTACTATAAATACGCCCTCGGAACAGCAAGAATATGGTGGGTTAAAAACACCAATCGTCAAAACAATGCTACTTCATGCTTTCCTTCCGTGAGCTGTTTGATTTTTGTTGTTTTTAGGATTTGGTATAGTGTATTCACACACAATCCATTTTTATTGTAGTTTGTTTAAACCGCCTTTCTCATTGGTCATGCTGTCCCCTGTTATTACTGATATTTTGTTTGCGAATGACGGGGGTAAGACCGTAATACCTAGTGCACGTGTTCATTATAGCACTGTTAGACTCGGCTAAATCCTTTTAAATAATAATAGTTTACTTGTAATCACAGCGCGCCATTCACGCCGCCTTTATATTTTGCCGAAAAAGGATTACTGTGTACGTTAAAAGCCTACATAGATTACTTTGATTCGGCAACTTTTGTTGGGAATTAGTTTACGGCTTTGTTTTACGGCACTCTTTTATTGGGAATGAATCAACGCTTCGGACAAAACGTGCGAAAAACAAAATAATTAATGACTAATCCATCTCTTAACGAATTCGAGAATATTTTTTGTGTGTACCAATTATGTGATGACCATCTGGTTAAATAGTAAAGAACTCGAAATTTGTACAGCCAACTTTCGCGCGCAAAAATCAGCAAATAAACACACCTGTTGCCAAAGATAATATAAGAAAAAAATGATTTTATTTGAGATATTGGATATGTAAGCCAAGTCCAGGTTTGGAAGTTTGGGATCCCTGTGGTTGGCACTGAAGTAAGGGAGCTGGGGAGAGACAACCAAGGGATAGGAGGATTCTGTGACGTCACACCAGCCACAGAAAACCCGAAAAACTTCAGAAAACCCAAACAGTACTCAAAGGTCTGATGATATGGTAGTTTACACTCATGGCTGAGTGTAGTGTGAAAATGACACTCACTGCCAATAAGACATGACTACCGGCCATCGTCTCCCATTCCTTAAATGCGCGCATTTAGCCATTCCAACAAGTATCAGACTTGGCGTGTACTCTTGACATCGATCAGACGGAAACCCACCTGCTTTAGAGCCTTGATTTTGTACGTGAATGGTATTTTTCAATGACTTTTCTTCTTGTATAGATGTCTAGTATCAAAGCGCCAGCCCTAAGATTTCCGGGGGTGGGGGAGAGGCACAGACAGAACAAGCAATAGAGTGCGCATGCGAAAAATCAAGTAATGTCATGGAATTTGAATAAAAACCCACAAAAGTAATAAAAAGTCATGTAAAATATCACCGGTAGAAGTATATGGGAGGTTGAGTGTATGTTTGAGTCGAGATGTAAATTTTTAGATTAACATCTACGAATGCCGGTATTTCGTATATGATTAGCGCAAAAGTCGAGGCTTGGACAGGTCAGAGTTTGTGTACAGCTGGAAGTTAAAGCCGCATTTACCAGTTTACTTCCGGTCGATTACGTAACAATATTCGATGATTTTTAACAGAAAACGAGACCTGTTAAAGCCACCAAATCCCATCTTAAAAACGGGCCACAGTATGTACATTTTGTTAGTGCAATGTAGCACAAATATTGTAACCCCTAGCAACAACAGGAGAAAACAACAACGATCGATATAGCCGACAACTTTTATAATAAAACATTTCATTTATCATGTAAAAATATTTTCATGTATAAAAAGCGTTTTCTATATTACAGCTTCTATTAGGAAAATCCAAATGTATCATTCAGATGCCAAATTGAACAAAACGTTAAACAAGTAAATGGGAAAGAAGTGTACACATGGTGACTCTCACTGCACGTCACGCGTGACAGGCTGACTTGCGTGACTCTCCCTGGTTGGACAGTTCTGAAGCGCGCTGATTCGCTGTATGGCTTCCATCAACTTCTGCCGTTTGTTACGGAGTTTCTTGATTTTTTTCTCGATTTTCCTGCTGGGAGACGTGGGGAAATTATTCATGTTGTCACGTGTCTGCGAGCGTGACGTCACATGAAGCGCTTCATTGGGAACTGAGCCTGCGTTCAGCGATACGCGATTGTTTCCATGAGATTGCGGCGAGGCGAGCGTATCAGCTTGGCAATCACCATGGCAGCGCTGCTCGCCGAAAGCGTGACTGTGATTGTCACGTGATTCAATCTTACGGGAACACTGATTCGTGCTTTCCTCTGCTTCAATGGCGGCATACTCGTCAAATCTTTTTTTCTTTGCAGGAGTAGGTTCCGCATGTTTCTCATTTCCGAAACCTTGCTTTTTTTCTTTTCCAACTTGTGCGTCATCGCTTACTATTCTCTTCCGTGTCACGCAGTCCTTTTCGCTCGTCACGAACCCTGTCGTCCTCGTCTCATCATCAGTCACGCATTCTCTCATCTTTTCACACAAGCCTTCGTATGTGTCGGGCCACGACTCTTCAAAGCGTTTTCTCTTCTCTACTCTCCATCTGTGGTTCGCTCCCGCTTTCGTTCTCAGGATCGCTCTGAGCTTGTCCAAAATCTGTTTGGCCTTTTCCCTGGTCTTGACTAACTCGGCAATTTTTGCCCGCCGTTCCTCGACGTTCGTTTCTTGCATTATCTCATTTTTTAATTTTTCCATGCGGCGACACAGTGAAAACATTGCTAACCGTACAGTTCTTTCGACCCTTTCGGGATCTGCGGCGAGGTTCGTACCAGTCTCGGTAGAGTTCCTTCTTGTCTTATTATTGATGCCTGTTTCACTACAACCCTTGATGGTATTTTCAGTTATTTGCTTTTCTTCTTTATCAGATTCTGACTCAAGCAACTCTGTACTTTTGGTCCCAGTCCTTCTCTCTAGAGTGTTATCGGATCCAGTCCCCCTCGGCTCCTTATTGCTGGTGACAGTTTCTCTCTCATCTCGGCTGCTGGTTGCAGTCTCTTGCAAACTTCCGTTGGACTGTCCCGGATGCCATGAGCCAGTGAAGTATTGTATTCCACTTGCTATGTCTGGGTCCATCTCTATCGATCCAGCTTCATAATAATCCTGGAAATGGCAGAATTAATTGTTAGCACATGGCTGAGACGACAACTAAAATGGAGGCAGACAGACCAATAAGGACAGACAGACAGATACGGACGGACCGACATATAGATAATCTTAATAGTCATTAAGTTACATTTTTCTCCATAATCAATCTGTCATTATCATCATTATCATGATCATCGCCACCATCGTAAGCTAAAATTAATGGATGTCATCAGGAATCATCTCATCATCATCATAAAAAACCATCACCAGCACTATCATCACCATCATCAAAACCACCATAATCACCATTGTCTCCCCTTAACTGTCTCATCAGGAATTATCTCATCATCATCAAAATAATCACATTATTATTATCTAAAATACCCCCAACACCATTATAATTGTCACCGTCCTTACCGTGTCATCAGTAATCATCTCGTTATCATTATAAAAAATATCATTATCCAAACTACCACGAACAACATTGCCACCCTCCTTACCGTGTCATCAGTAATCATCTCGTTATCATCATAATAAAAAATACCACATCATTACCCAAACTACCGCCAACAACATTGCCACCCTCCTTACCGTGTTATCTGGAATCATCTCGTCATCCACGGGAGTGGGTGGTATCTGCTGCAGTAGCTTCGCCTTCAAATACTTATAATCGACGCTTCTCCGGGATCCGTCTCCCTCGTCCCCCAAGCACGCACGCACCGGCGACACACCTTTCTCCTCGTCCTGGCCTGGGAGCTCCAGTAAACTGCGTCCAGCCTCATCATCTCCACCACACCAGGCACCATTCCTGTCGTCACATAGAGAACTGCCATCTGATTTCACCGGGGATGTCGGGCAAATGGTAGACTCTTGTTTCGCAGGTAGTGTAATCACGGAGCAGTCTGCTTCTTCCCGCGGTTCACTTTTAACTGATTCCCGAGACTGTGCGGATTGCGGCATGTATACAACGTAGTGCACGGCGACGAGCTTTGGAAGGTTGTCATGATCGTATGCGATGCCTGCACCTGGTGAGACATACGGAATAGATCTCACTCGAGCGGCCGGCGGAACAAATGGCTTGCGCATGTGATACTGGCTTATCTGTATTTCTGGAAGGAAACTCTTTCAAGTCAACAAACCTTTTGAATCAAATTAACGAAAATGCGCGCGCTAAGCCCGTATTTATGTCACAGTCACACGCACACGTATGGCGTGTGCCTACAGTAAAGAGCGCGCTAGCGTGTCTAGGGGTGCGAATTCCCTTGTTTCTTGCGCAAAAAAGCTATGTCTATACTTAAGTTCAGCAAATGCCCCGAGAATTGGAAATATGCCAGAAATGTGGCAGTGGCGATTGGATTTCTGGGGATGACCAGACAACCAGGAATGGCTTGGGATCTTACTCATTCCAGGGGCACTTGTTATGTATAGTTGTACTAAGAAAATGTAAAAAAGACGTGTGAAATAGAAGGCGAACAAAACGTGACATCTCCGCGTTGAATTACACCCTGTTCTAAATGATACGAAATGAGCAAATACCGAGGATAAAATAGGCTTACTCTACGCAATATCAAGGGTTGCACTAACGTCCAACTTTATCGAAAACACAAATCGCATATTCCAATCTGTTTCCGTCCGCTTTATGAGATCCCACATTATGCATACCATTTATAGTTATTTTGCATAACATCAACTGGGGCGTTTTTTCCTTTGGAGTAGACATGCCTTATATCATCACATCAATGTCTGACCTTGTTCTAAATGTTATAAAAGAGCTTTGCGGACGTGTGAAAAGCCTGTGATAATCTAAACGTTGAGATGCGGGCCTTAACGGTACGGTAATGCGAGCAGCAAAATCGTACAACTTTTGCGGCAGCATTGCCCCCCCCCCCCCCCAAAAAAAAAAAAAGAAATAAAAATAAAAAATAAAATATTTTACTACTAAATATTTTACTACCGGCGAACCAACTTTTGTCGCAGCAATTCTTTTGTTGCAAGTTGAAAAAGTTGGCTGCAGAAAGTAGAAGATGGTTCTACTTTTTGCAACAAAACTTGGAAATGTAGCCCGTTTTACTACATCAATCAAACTTGTATCGCAGCCAAAAGACGTCAAGCATAGGCAAGCACTTGAAGTCACACATAAGTGTCACGGGCAAAAAAGATGGCTGATCAACAGCAAGAACCAATTTATCCTTTGCTGCGACAAAAGTTTGTTCGCTAGGTTAGTAAAACGCGCAACATCACTTTCAAAATTATTTTTACAAATGCTCCCACAAAAGTTGTTCGATTTTTCTGTTCGAACTACCGTACCTTTATGTGTAAGATCTCGACGTTTACACCTATTTTACAAAAGGTTGTCAGTGCAAATGGCGAATGGCAAATGGTAAATGGCTTATTGGTACTAATCATTCGTAAAATTAAAGGTGTTAAATAAAGTCCAGCGATGTCAGAGACAAGCATTGGTAACCTTTAATGGATAATTGTTTCGATTTATCCATATTCTTCGGGACGCATGGTTACTTTTGGTCGTAGAACTGCCATTTGCCAATCGCCATTTGCCATTTGCACTGACAGCCTTTATTGAAATAGGTGTATATTCCTAAGGCGGTAAAGGGTGGGATGATGTAACAGGCTGCCAAATATGGTGTGATGTCCTAATAAGGAATTGACAGATTGGTTTTCAAAACAAGATTGTTGATTTTATGCTTCCTTTGCGATTGGCTCGTTTTAGAGCTCCATCAGTAATAAGGTAAGATCACTGAATACCTTGTTACCTACCTCGGCTCGTCTGTGGAGATGAGGGGCTGGCGGCTGCGGCTGGCCAGGGAGGGGTGGGTGCGGGTTGCTGCTGCGGTGGTCTCGTATAAGGAGCTTGTCTCCCTTCAACGACAAAGTAACACATTAACTCACTACCTCAGAGGGGGTTTACAAAGCACAAGGGCGAATACAAACTATAAACGGAACACCAAGTCTGAACCTAAGCTAAATAAAACAAGAGTCAAGTGTTAGATTAGGTTCATACTTTGTGTGCGTGCTAGTGGGGGCATGTACTGCGGGCTCACAGAAACGGCTGGTAATCAAGCCAACAGTGCTGAATAACATAAGCCCAACATAACGACATAAGAGAAAAAAACATTTTTTTTTCTTTTATGTCATTATGTCCATGTCGCTATGTCGGCCTTTAAAGAGTGCGCGGGCCTGTGCTGTTATGTCATTATATCACTAGTGTGCATAAGCATAGTGGGCATAAGCACTTACATTGCCCTCTTCGCCATGATCGCACCGCTTGCTCGTATCGCCTCGACAAAGAATGCATTTGATTGACGGATGACACTCGACAGGCTTCCCTACCGAACACCGGCACGTGATATGATATGCTTGATGGTACAGAAGACGTAGCCAGGGTTAAGTTTGAGGCACTAGGCTGGACGCTGGCGTGTAGCGGAGGTCCCGTATGGCGGTGGTCGGGGGAGGGGGGCACAGGAGACACGTATGGGGGTAGCTGTCCTGGCGGAAGTCTTTTCTCGATTTCGCGCACCATTCTCATCGAGCACGTGTTACACATGCAAAACAACTTGCTGGATTTGCTGAAAGAAAAAGGGTAAGAACAAATGATTCGCTCAAGCGTAACCCTGCTCGTTTGCCGGCCTTAGGGGCGGGCCATCTTCGGAAAAATCAACGTATTACAAGGAATGCCTAGAAGGAATCCAGAAGGCGCAATGTCAAGTATAGTAGAACCTCGATTATCGATATCGATGTAAGGATAACATGCATACGCATGTACAAACATTTCTCAATCCCACAAAAGTTGAGTGTATGGAAAATAAACTAGACTCTCCATATATTTTAAAGGAGAGTAAAGTTTAAAAAAAATAAATAAAAGGTTCCACGTTATTTCGTAACGACTTCTCCTCAAATTCTCTTGTTAATGCTTGCGGTATTGAAAAAGTGTCACAGAGAAAAGGAAGAAATCGAACATTAATATCAGAGAATACATACCCGAAGCGCCAGACAAAGTTGAAAACTAAAATCTGATTTTAGTTGGATTCTGATTGGCTTTCGTTTAAGTAATTAATACGTAACAATGCTTTCTGTGCATACAATGCGGATGACTGTGCGACAAAAATGACGTCATAATCTAAAGAATGGATGCTAGTACGCATGCGCACACTCGTTAATTGATCCCGCACATGCATGCGCACACTCGTTAATTGATCCCGCACATGCATTTCCTCCCAAGTCCTGAAGACTCGGTTTCGGTGTATTAGTATGCAGTCATAAACCTAAATTGTTTTTTTTAAACAGGTTATTAAATCCTCATATCAATCTTAGTCCTAGCTTGCGTAGCTGGCGTTTTTGTTGAGTTTCAGAGAAGTTTTTATCGGCGAATACGGCCGCGCGAGATCTATGGCAAAGGGCGCCCGGAAAAACGGCCTGTAGTCAATCCCATAAGATTTTCGTAACCTTTTTCATTCGCCGGCGAACGGAGCAAACAATTATTCTTATATGTCAATAGCTTGCCATGTCAATCAACAAGTCGTCACACCTGGGGCAGTACTAGTAGTATAATGGCGGCGAAAGGAAGACGATATAATTCGTGCGATATTGAGACTTAAGTGCTTAGGAGATTTACGAAACATTGGGTTTTATGGTTTACGAGCAGAAATTAGCCATCCAGAAATTTCACTCTGCTGGGGAACTTCTCGTCGTTAGTTCTTCACTGGCATAGCTGTCAACCGGCGGGTCTCATAAGATTTAGGACCTCATCCATCACAAGCCTAATTTTTGTGAGAATGTTCATACATTTTCTGTATTCACCCCATTGGCTCTCTTGTTTTTTTTTTTTTTTTTTTTTTACATATTTACTGTATATCAACCGATTTCACAAGATTTCTGTCTAAGTTGGATTGACAGCTATGCGTTGGGCAAAATAAATTGACAGAGTTGGAATGTCCACCTCTCTTCTCCGGAAACTTCCCAAACTTGGTTTTAAAAGAAACTTTACAAATACGGCAAAGATAGTTCGGATGGTATAGTTTTCCATGTTTGGATAATTTCTTAGGAGCGAAGCGGCAAATTCACATGTCTCGCCAATGTTTCCATAGGCCGGTTTATGATTGGTTTACGTGTGACAGTGAGATTAAACAGTTTTTTGACAGCTACAACGTTCTCGCCACACACGGCGGCTCAGAGGCGTTCTGAAAATGTCATGGGGTTAGTCGCAGGTTTTTCCTCGTTTTTTTTTTTTTTCAAGATCGTCCAGAACTTTTTCCGGGCGCCCCTCACATTTCCCCAGCTCTCTCGCGCAGCCTCATAAAAAAAAGCTAGGAAAACAAACTATGAATGATTTCGCGTATTCGCCGAAAAAAAAACTGATCTGAAAATCAACAAAACCGCCAGCTACGCAGCCTATATAATTTCAATATCCTTTTTATCATAGATATATCAATGAACTCTCGTTTGATGACGCTCGCGCAGATACAATAAATGCTCGGAAAAACAAGTCAAGCCCGGCGCACACGGTGAGCAAAACTTCACGCGTGCAATTTGCTCATACGTGCAATTAGCGCGCGCGTAAAAACAACGAAACCTGAAAACTTATTTGCTTCAAAATCGCCCCGTTCTCTATCTCTTATCCGTCCAGTCACCAGGGAAGATTGAAAATTTAGTTGCCTTTTGCCCTATTGATCTTCATTGATCTTCAGACATTATTTCGAACTTGATCATATCTCTTTTGCTTCTTTCTATAGAGCTCTGCACGCGAAAAAAAAAAAAAAAACTAGCGAGAATGGCGTTTTGCAACTGGCGCGCGCCTTTTATACCGCAGGTCCTTGTTACCGCGGTGATCCCAGATACAAATCCCTCAGAAACTAAACAGATACTAATATATAGATTTAGGCACTGCCTAAAAGCGGAGCCAGCATAAACACCTTTTGTGTTGACTGATCAAAGGTATTATTGGGGGATCTAGGATCCTGCTCTCTACTGAGATTTATTTATTGTACCAACCAAATGGATCCAGGCATTATTCAATAATTTAAATTATGCAGTACATCAAAGTTAACAAACACAATTCCTGGTGTGAATATGGCTGTCAAAGTTGTCAAGAGTCTAATGGTAAATTCTTATGTCCCATCATAGAAGTTCCATTATGAATATCTTTTTTTACAAGCTTTGCCCTTGTGCAGAAAATGTCATGGATGAAACAGCATTCCAAAGATTCAAAATAATATATTTAGACTGTTTAGATGCCATACTGTGATTTTTATGTATTGATTTTATGGGGATTCTCTCCTTCATTGGACCGAATATTCAGAAAAATATCTGGAAATTAAAATCCAAAAATATATCTCCTTTCATGCATTACATATTGGTGCAGCCCACTTTACTATATAGCGGCCTTGTTGTTGGTGGCCTACTCCCAAATGAATGCAATGAAGAAAAAACAGATTGAAATTGCTAACTTCTAATTTCAAACAAAACACTTTCATTGATCTATGTTTGGGGTAGAGAGGAATCAAAGAATATCAATTGACTAAAAAATAATCGATGGGAGAGGAGATATAAAGTGAATTGACTCAACTTGAAAGGTTTGGTGAAAAAAAATATAACAGTAATGAAAATAATTTGATTGAGCATTTCTTGACATTTCCCCTTTCCCATTATCTTAACCCTTTCACCACCACAGACCTCTAAAGAGGCCATGTCTTTGCTATCCAAGCTATGTGAACAGAATTCTATTATTGAAAAAGAACAAGGTTGTTGCTAGTGTTATAAAGTTTAATTATCTTGCCCTAAAAAACCCTTCCCCTTAATAAAAGTTCCATTAATGTACATTTGTAAAGCTACATTCTGACAAGCTTTGTTCTTGCGAAGAACAATGGATGAAACAGGATTTCAAAGATGGAATATAGTGTCAGACACAATTTTAGATAAGATGCAATGCTGAAGATTTAATGTACCATTTTAAGTGGTGATTTTTCATCCCCATGGGAATTAATATCTACAAATATACATCTAGTAATGCATTATATTTTGGTGTTTTGAGAAACCCTGGATCTAACTATTCCAATGAAATAAATCTATACATCTAAAATAAATGTAATGGTCAAGAGACTTGGAAAGAAAATCCTAAAAAGAAAATATAAGTGAAAGTAATAAATGAAAATTTCTAATTTAAAAATCAAATCTGTTCATTAATTTATTTTTGGTGTAGAGGGGAAATAGCAAAGAATATCAATTGCATAAAAATAGTCAACAGGGAGAAGAAAAAGGAAGAAATATGACTCTTCCTTAAATGTTTGAAAAGAAAATATAAGAACAATAATGTGATAATTATATTCAGTACTTTTCTAAAATATCCCCTTTCCCATTATCTTTAGGTTGATAGCAAACTGTTGACTTTACAGATTTATTATTTAAAAAGCAAAAGTTTGTTTTTAGTTTTATATTATATAAGTATCTTATTCTAAAAAAACCTATGAGTGTGTACTGCTGAATCACATAGTAATGAACTAGTCATTTGCGCCCCCTCCCTTATGGTCCCGCAGAAGTCAGGGGTTAATGTGGGGTTTTAGACCACTTTTTAACCAGAATATGTCAAGAGGGGTGGTGGTATTGGCTGTTTTTGACTCTTAACTTGGAAACAGGCTTTTATTAAAGTTTAATCCCCCACCCTTCCCTGAGACCATGGGTGTGGGGGTATCAAATGACTAGTGAATAAGAACATCCTACTGTTCTCTTCAAGACATGATTTTTAATTCTCATGTCTTCCAGTCTTTAGCATTCATCTTGGCCCTCAGGTAGTTCCTGGTTCATAAAAGAGTAAAACAATTATTTATTATATTTTTTTTTCAAAACAATCTTTTTATCAAGCCATTTATAATCTAACTAATTTTCCACAACTATTTGAAAAAAAATATAAACACATGAGATGCAAGATGCAGACAATAACAACAATGCATATTGAAAATAGGTTTTTTTTTATCCTCGGTAAGGAAAATTTCTCTTGTAAGTTGAAAAAGCTGCTGCATCTTCTAAGGATATGTATCTTCTTAGGACTAAGAGCACAGGATATAAAGACAAGAACGGTCTTCTTTAGCAGTATTTGACAAATGCAACACGATATTGGTTAGCCTTTATGAAATATCTCAACACAATCAATCTGCCCTGAAGAAGTCTTATTAAAGACGAATTCCAGTTTTTGTTGTATTGTATTTTATTCAACACAATCAAGAATATAGATAAAACGAAGAATGTCAAAACAAAGCCTGTTACGCTCAGTACTCGCATTCTCAAAGCCTCAATAGACAATACAAATCGTCGTCCGAAACTCACCTTGCATTGTTTTTTTTGGTCGCTTTCTTGTGGTTCTGTTCGCTTTTTAATGTGAACTGTTACTTGCTTAAATTTACTAGCTAAAACCAGATAAATCTTGGCGTGAATGAATGTTAGTAGATCTCCTCTAGTTGACTTTATCCTTAAGTCACAAAATTTGAGGCAAGATAAATAATCATCGCATAATCGACAAGAACTTTTTCCCTTGCTCCGTGTTTGTATTTAGTCGCCATATCGGGGCCGAGTGGGGCCTGGGATTCGCGCGGCTGACTGACTGGCTGGCTGGCTGGCGAGTGACACCACAGGGTACCCGCGCGATGACCACAAAAACCAAGTCGCATACCTACACCATATTTCTATGCCTATGGGGCTACGCGCGCGGCCTGCGGCCGCGCTTGGCTCCGCTAAAAACGGTCAGGGGGGCGGGGTACTTCATTAAAAAATAATAATAATAAAAGCTATTTACCGAGTAAAATCAGCTAGAATCGATGGAAAGGCATTATAAATATGGTTTCTTAAATTATTTACAGCAACTTATTTAATTTATGTGGAATACCTTGTCTGGTTTCTGGTTTAGACGCTTGCAAATTTGTATGCAATACGCAAGGAAATAGGCATAATATGCATTTCTAAAACGTTTCTAAACCGATTTACCGCTTAGTTATTGCTAAGTTTTCAAACAGCAATCGTCTACTTTTGTACTTTTTGGCGGCGACATAATGAATGTTGTCGACGGTGAAGACCACCCAAGTGGAAGTCGCGCTTGGACGTCTTTGCTAATTAACTACATCAACTACAGTAACTGCGCTTAACCGCAAAAATTACGGAGAGTTAAATATAAACTGGACTTGAATTGACCGGGATATAATCAAAACATACAAAAGAAGGGGATCTTTTTTCTTTTAAGATCTGCAAAATTTTTTGGACTAGTTTCTGATATGTTCAAACAAACCAGAAAACAACAACAACAACAATAAAAAATGTTCCAACCTATTCTGCTATTTATACGAAGAATTCCAAATTCGTTCCCCCGTATTTTTTTTAGTTGCATTTAACTATGTGTATGTGCAGGATCGCCTTTTGAATATTTCGCGCTAGTGATGATTGGAATAGAAATTTAGCCTAAATTCGCTAAATAGCGCAAAAATCGCTGTAAAAATATTTTGATGTATTTCCAGCCGTACTCTGTAATTCTATGCAAACATAGGTATTTTTTATTATTTTTTTGTTATTAAAAATTAACCCCTCTTGCTATTAGTTTCTGTTTAAAGTATCTAAGAAATTTTTAGTATCTAAGATCACCGCGGTGTCCTTGTTTATCTCTAGCTAGAGATGAAAATTTGTTTTGGCTTTTCTGTTCCGTCAGTGAAACCATTCTGAGCCAATCAGAGTCTCGCTTTGTGCAATTCCCTGGCTATCCTATGGACAAAAACCAGACAGTGTCGCGACAGAAAGCCATGCAACTGCACTAGGTAAGAAATGGCAAGAATCTGATTGGCTAAGAATAATTTGAGTGGCGGAACAGAAAATCCCAAAAGACAAAAACAAATCGATGTTTTGAAAATGCGGCGTTGCGATACAACAGTTTCGACAGTAATTGAGAATAGAGTGTGCTGTTTTTGAGATGCCCCCAGGAATACAGAACTCTAGATATAACAAACAGCTATCGTCAATAAGCAATCATCGTCAGGCTTCCAGTTAGTGACTTGGGTTTGGAGACTTTAGAAATCTAGCAAAATGGTCAAGTTGCGTAGACGTGGGGTAAGTCTTTTTTTATTATAAAACACAATTCTAAAAACAAATCCAATAGTTCATATAACTATTAATTCTAAAATGTCCGTCATCAACCAACGTTAAAAACACACACAAAACCCCCTCAGACCAGGCATCTTTTGCTAAATAATTGTTGCACTCTTTCTCATGATATGTTTATTCCATTCTAAAAAGTTTATCCCCCAAACAACAGGGCGAGACAAGCAATTCTTTCGAAAAACAAACACCAGCATTGGCAATTCAACAGTAATTTCGCCAACCGAGCCAAGATGGCGTAAAAGTCGTATAAATGCATTGAAGTCGTTTACATATCCACAATTTTTTAGCTCAAACAATAGGTCACAAATACACTTCAACTTCAAACCTTGAAAAAAGAGCAAAATCTCCCTCCATCTAGACAAGATAACTGTTTTTCTGCGAGAAAGAAACATTTCTCCCATTCCACAAGTTTTTTTCAAGCCGCTCTGTGATTGGTCCATAACGTCTGCGAGCTGCTGGTGGAATTTCGATCCGAAAAGCACGTCAATCTCAAAGGAATTTTTCGTAAATATATAATTTCTCAGTAAAACAGCTCTAGAAAAGAAAACTTATCAAGAAATGAATTATGCTGTGCGACCAAACTATGAATTGAACTAAGATCTGGAAGTAAAAAGTTCATATTTCATGTTTTTCCTCCGTCCTGAGTGCTAACCTTAACCTTAGACCGGTTATAGAGTCTCTCGAGTCCAGTCTATCCATTTTATGACCAGAATGTAATGAACAGAAAAATAAATTAAATCTTCCACCATCTAAGCATTCAAACTTCATAATAAGGAATTGATAACAGCATTGAAAAGGCTTAAAAAACGCCTGTTTCTTCGCACCGCCGCTTACATCTACACCAATCCGCGTACAGGAGTTTCGATCCGTCTAGCTGTGTGCTAAAACATCGCAGAGAGTAATAAGCTGTGGAAATTTCAAAGGGAAAATTCGAGGATTTGAGAAGGATCATAGGACAACAAAACAAGTTGTTCAATTAACCAAACCACAACTACCCAAATAAAAGATGGATGCAAAACAAAGCATTTTTCCAACATGACGCGAAAATGTATTTCTTGTCAAGTAAACAATGAAATTTAAAGATTTAAAAAACACTCAATTTTAAATCACTCATAAGCAATAAAGAATTACCTCACTTTCTCCCTGCCGTGTTTCGTCGACTTCAAGAGATTAGCCACATAACTCACATAATTTTGTAAAGTTGGGAAGGGATTAACGCAATTAATAATGTTAGAGATAAAGGCTACACGCCAACAAAATTCAAGATTAACAAGTTAAAAGAAATCAAAAGCTTGTGTGAAAATCAGAAATGAATGATCGATCGTCCCACTTTTGCTTTAATGATTTGACTTTGGTAAGAACAATAAAATATGAATAAAAAATGACAAAGGATTTTTGGATGAGATATAGACTAAAAACCATCAAAATTCAAGGAAAACTTCAAGGAAATCAAAAGTTTATGTTTAAATAAGTCAGAAATGAATAATTGATCGTCCCACTTTTGTACTTACTACATGTAAAAATGATGTAACTTATGTAAAAAATAGACCCGCAAGGCGTGCATGTAGCTACTGCAACAACTATTATAGCCTAAGAAATGTTTCACTGTAATTTCAAGTATATACACAGTACATACAACAAATTTAGCAATAATGATGTGCACATTTAGATTATAAAAAGATGTCTTCAAAACTGTTGGCTTTAGCTATAAATTCTTGAATAGGGATTGACCCTAGAATAAACTACTAAAATAAAAATAAATGAATATTTTTATTGAATTAAAATAAAATAAAATAAAACAAAATAAATGGGATAATATTCAAGATAAAAAATCTCAAAATGTCTAAGAAAAAAGCGAAATTTTTTATTTATTTATTCTGGATTTGAACTACGGACCTACGTTTTCAAGACCGATGCTCTACCGACTACGCTACACCGACAATCATTTCCCTCATAAGTCTAAAAACTATACTGAAAGGCTCGCTTGATCGTATTGTTTGAAGGACTCGCAAACTTGCCAAATTTCAGCTTCTTTTCTGGACAAGGAGCTCGAATTTCAAACACAAACAGTCCCAATACTGACAGGCAATATTTGATTGATTGATTGATTGATTGATTGACGTGCACGTTTACAATCTAAGAAGAGGCAAAGCCATCATTCTGTGGAAAACATGATAAAATACACGTATTGTGAGCATTTTATAAATCAATAACTAGACGTAAGGCTAATCTCTTCAGAACATTTTAATAGGGTCTTTATAGAAGCGATTCAAAGCTATTTAAAAAAACGTTCCATGTCCGATTCTTTCCCAAAGCCCGAAGTTCCCAGCAAAACTCATGGGCATAATCTCACTTTTTCGGTTTTTTTTTCGACGTGATGACATAGTAGCTACTCGCACATGCGCAGTAGCTACAAGAATAAAATATAAATCGAGTAAGAAAAACAGTTTTGAATGAGATATAGACTACACTCCATCAAGATTCAAGTTTGAACATTAAACAAGTTAAAATGAGTCAGGAATGATAATTATTACTCCACTGTTGAGTTATTTTTAAGTGCTTAAATCCTTTTGTAACCTATGTTATAAACAATGAAATCTAAATGTGACATACTCAAAGCCATCGGAGGATTAAACAATGAACATAAATAATTATGGAATAAAATATTTTTGTTTAAATTGACTGATAAAAATGATCACAGAGCATTGTTTTTCATCAAAAGATGAATTTAAATCGCTAAAATTTTGTTTCAGATGAAAGTCCCCATGATGATGGCCTGTGTGACACAATCCCTGCCAATCATTCTGCTGTCATGGCAACTCAGCACTGCTCAACTGTGCTCGAACTTCATCTTAGACCATCATGCATTGCGAAATCACGTGATACAGACCCTCTCTGTATCCAGTGAGGATGAGTGTTTTACGGAGTGCGAGGACAGCAGCCAATGCGTGACAATTAATTTGGTGAACCTGTGAGTTAAAACGAATCAAAGAACATAAAAAACTGGGCTGCAGGGGGATGATACGATTTTTGTTGCAACTTACAATGCGCCCACATTTAGATTATAATTTTAAGCGGTTGACTATTACTGGGAGCAGGTTATGCATGGCCAAATGCAAAAACATGATGATACCATGAATGCTGTGGTGAACAAAGAGTAGAATTTTATAGCGTATTCTAAATCCCACGGGAAGCCAGTGTAACTCAATCAGGACAGGTGTGATGTGGTCAAATTTTGGTACCAGCCGTACAATATGGGCAGTAGCATTGAGGATCCGTTAGAGACGATTCACTTGGTAATTAGGTATCTTGAATAAGAGCAAGTTACAGTAGTCTAGGTGAGTCGTGACAAAGGCATGGATCAGAATTTTACAAGCGTTTTCATTTAGGTACTTCAGTATTTGTGATGATGCATGCTCGCATTTTTATTTTTTTGCAAAAATTGCTGTGCAATTGCTGTGCAATTGTATTTATATTTGCAACTCGGGACGCAACAAGAAACGCTGTGCAAGTTGCAGGAAAACTCGCCTCTGGTAACATGGCCTTTAAATTAGTTTGAATTCATTCCAGTCGCTGCGACCTGAACCACGCCTCCCATCTGTCTCACCCGAAGGACTTTCTACCAGATGCTAACGCACGTTATGCTGTGGTTAAACCGCTGACCATCTGCAGTAACACGTTCTGCAGCGAGAACTACGCATGCGTGATGAATGTTGACGGCAGGTCTTACCGATGTGAGGGTAAGGATAAATTTCCAAGCTTATTTTACATTATGGACTTAAAAACGCTGCCCAGAAGTTTACTTAAAACTGTTTTCATATTTTAATCTAGAAATTCCAAGGTCTATAACTACGTGATAGGGGCAGTACTGACTATTATTATTAAAGCTGTTTTTCTCATTTCAATCTAGATAATCGATCATTCTACATCCACGTATAAAAGGGACAGTAAAGTTTAATTAGATGATTAAAAAACTATTTTCTCATTGCAATCTAGAAATCCCACTCAACATCTACGTGAAAGCGGCAGCCTTTGGTGACCCCGGCGGAGCTGAGCAATCAATGATCTCTATCAATAATCGAAAATTCGCTCTCAAGGGAACGGTTAGTATCTCCCCCAAAGTTGTGATCGTCTGATACCAATAAGGGAGGGGTTGAAATCGAACCCTTCTACATTTCCTAGAATTACAGACCACCCCCTCCCTCCCCCCCCCCCCCCCCCCCCCCCCCACACACACACAGTTTTAAGCATGAAAAGGCGTCAATGCATCCTTCCTTATAATGCAATTTCTGTTGTAGAAAACTCGTGGTCACAATTTCGTGGTGGTTCGGTGTGATGGTAGCCTGGTGTCCAATCAGACGTTCGACACCCACTTCGACTCACAAGCGAGCACTAACCTGGTGAACTACCTGCAGGGCTTGCCTAATGACACCATCGTCACTATCGCAGTAAAGGACGAAGGATCGACCCAACTTAGTGATGACGCCGTTAACGCGCTTCAGACGATCATCCACATTCAAGCACCATCTATGGTGTATCAAGAGAGCATGGCTTTTATTGGCTACAAGGGAGCAACCATACCATCGTGGAAAATAGGCACAAAGAAATCAAGTGGCGAAGGTCCATCTGTAGTTACAGCACGCATCTGTAAATGCAAAACCTGTGATGCCTGACTCGACATAAGCATTTACCATAAGCGAAGCCAGATTCCAGGGGGGGGGGCATAAGCTCCTTTTGTAGAAACAGCACGCATTTGTGTATATGCCTGTAAAGCTAAGATGCCTGGTTTCGGCATGCGACTCGCGACGCAACAAGAAACGCTGTATGCAAGTCGCAGAAAAACTCGCCTCTGGTTTCATTTTTTTTTTCTAGTTTTCATATTTTTATTGAGTACACAATAATGTGTAGCGCACGTTCCCAAATCTTGGCAACCACAGGAAGGATGGAAATAGGTCTGTAGTTAGCGGCATCAGAGCCAGGACCAGACTTGTGTATAGGCGACACCACAGCATGCTTCCACTCAGATGGTATACTACCTTCAGCCAGGGACCGGTTGAAGAGAGCGGTCAGAGGCTTAGCAATATGAGTAGCCCCGTCCTTTAAAAGGCAGGCAGGAATGTTTTTCAGTCCAGTAGATTTTGATTATTTGATTTTCTTTAGTTTAGTGAAGACAAATTCTTTACTTACTCTGGACAAACGACAAACATTGACAGCTTTTAGCTCACGCTTTGGTGTAGAGGTGGGAGGTTGCATATTTTCCCTTATATTTGCAATAGCCGTACGAAAATAGTCAGCGAAGCCTTGTGCAATCTCACGAGGTTCGTAAGTGAGCCCTGATGTTTCGCGGGAGCCGATACCTTTGGCTTTTTTCGTGGAGGGAATTACCGACTTAAGTGTTTTCCGCAGCTTTCCCGAATCCTTTTTGTTGTCGTTGATAACATCAGTATAGTAGTTTCGCTTCGAGTCACGAATGAGCCTTGTTATTTTGCGGCTTTTGTAACCATTCTCCCCTTACAATGTTTATAACAGCCCATTGATAAAAATCTATGTAGAAATCAATAACTCATCATTTGGGTACTGCATAAAATGAAAACTGTAGGAAAAAAGGGAAATAAATCAATGCATGGCTGAAATGATAATATTTTACGCCTCTGTGAAAACAAGAGTTGTTTCGCTGACGTTTCAAGCGTAAGACCTTTTCTGATCCTCTTTGCTCCGAAGAAGGGTAAACGCTCGAAACATCAGCGAAACAGCTCTTTTTCACATAGGCGTAACCATATTATTTCACTTATTGAATAAATAAACTTGTGTTTATTCATTTCCCTGATCCCACTACGTGTAACCAGACCACCACAGCTTGTCTGTAATTTTTCTAGACATACCAGTGAAGAATTTTTTTTTTTCGCATGCTGACTCACTTTCTTAAAACATTGTATTGGTGAGCACTGAGCACGCACGCCTATAAAATATTACTATTTTGCAATGCAACCTTTTCTAAGAGACTCTGACAGCCACCATTTTGTCATCCTAGCAAATTAACTAGTTTGAGAAAGAAAGAGATAATTTAAACTGGATTTGGTAAAAAATTGTTTTCTAAATTTCATCACATAACTAGTTCCCCCATGAAGATGAAAACAATAAGAAAGTTGTAGCAGCTGGAGGTCTTCAACAATCAAATAATGATATTTTTTGGTAACTAATAACAAAGAATGAGTAAATGAGAATCTAATTTGAAACTTTTTTATATTTTTTTCGTGATTTTGCACGACAAAAAAAGAAAAAGAGAATTCGTGTATGCATGTTCGCGATATTCAAGAAGTACTTTGTTAAACTTAAATAAGCTTTATCTAGAGATGAATTATTGATTGAAACTACAGTGCTATTTTTGGGATGCTCCCAGACATACAGAACTCTAGATATAACCAACAGCTATCGTTAATAAGCAGTCATCGTAAGGTGAAATAAAGGGAAATAAATCAATGCATAGCTGAAATGATAATATTCTACGCCTCTGTGAAAACATCATTTTTTTTTCTAGTTTTCATATTTTTATTGAGTACACAATAATGTGTAGCGCACGTTCCCAAATCTTGGCAACCACAGGAAGGATGGAAATAGGTCTGTAGTTAGCGGCATCAGAGGCAGGGCCAGACTTGTGTATAGGCGACACCACAGCATGCTTCCACTCAGATGGTATACTACCTTCAGCCGGGGACCGGTTGAAGAGAGCGGTCAGAGGCTTAGCAATATGAGTAGCCCCGTTCTTTTAAAAGGCGGGCAGGAATGTTTTTCAGTCCAGTAGATTTTGATTTTTTGATTTTCTTTAGTTTAGTGAAGACAAATTCTTTACTTACTCTGGACAAACGACAAACATTGACAGCTTTTTGCTCACGCTTTGATGTAGAGGTGGGAGGTTGCATATTTTCCCTTATATTTGCAATAGCCGTACGAAAATAGTCAGCGAAGCCTTGTGCAATCTCACGAAGTTCGTAAGTGAGCCCTGATGTTTCGCGGGAGCCGATACCTTTGGCTTTTTTCGTGGAGGGAATTACCGACTTAAGTGTTTTCCGCAGCTTTCCCGAATCCTTTTTGTTGTCGTTGATAACATCAGTATAGTAGTTTCGCTTCGAGTCACGAATGAGCCTTGTTATTTTGCGGCTTTTGTAACCATTCTCCCCTTACAATGTTTATAACAGCCCATTGATAAAAATCTATGTAGAAATCAATAACTCATCATATGGGTACTGCAAAAAATGAAAACTTTAGGAAAAAAGGGAAATAAATCAATGCATGGCTGAAATGATAATATTTTACGCCTCTGTGAAAACAAGAGTTGTTTCGCTGACGTTTCAAGCGTAAGACCTTTTCTGATCCTCTTTGCTCCGACGAAGGGCAAACGCTCGAAACATCAGCGAAACAGCTCTTTTTCACATATTATTTCACTTATTGAATAAATAAACTTGTGTTTATTCATTTCCCTGATCCCACTACGTGTAACCAGACCACCACAGCTTGTCTGTAATTTTTCTAGACATACCAATGAAGAATTTTTTTTTTTTCGCATGCTGACTAACTTTCTTAAAACATTGTATTGGTGAGCACTGAGCACGCACGCCTATAAAATATTACTATGTTGCAATGCAACCTTTTCTAAGAGACTCTGACAGCCACCATTTTGTCATCCTAGCAAATTAACTAGTTTGAGAAAGAAAGAGATAATTTAAACTGGATTTGGTAAAAAATTGTTTTCTAAATTTCATCACATAACTAGTTCCCCCATGAAGATGAAAACAATAAGAAAGTTGTAGCAGCTGGAGGTCTTCAACAATCAAATAATGATATTTTTGGTAACTAATAACAAAGAATGAGTAAATGAGAATCTAATTTGAAACTTTTTCATATTTTTTTTCGTGATTTTGCACGACAAAAAAAGAAAAAGAGAATTTGTGTATGCATGTTCGCGATATTCAAGAAGTACTTTGTTAAACTTAAATAAGCTTTATCTAGAGATGAATTATTGATTGAAACTACAGTGCTATTTTTGGGATGCTCTCAGACATACAGAACTCTAGATATAACAAACAGCTATCGTTAATAAGCAGTCATCGTAAGGGTTCCAGTTAGCGGCTTGTAGTGTAGAGGACTTCAGAAATCTGGCCAAATGGTCAAGTTACGTAGACTTGAGGTAAGTCTCTTAAAACAAATTAAAAAAAAAAAGATTTTAAATATAAATATAACAAGTGCTTTTTATAAAAACCAACACAGCTACGGCAAGGAGTATACTATTTGAAAGTCCTTTAACTTAGAGTAAAAATGTGGGCTTTGCGGTGTTGATTAGTTCAACACAACAATATACTTTACTCGAAGTTACACTTTCGGTGAATCCAAGGAAAGTCCCAGAGTAGTTCTTGCCAAGTAAACAATGAAATTGTTTACAAAAAAAACTCTTATAAGCAAAGATTTTTCTATGCACCTTGTACTTTCTCTGTGTTGTGTTTGATTGACTTCAAGAGAAGCCGCATGAGTCACGGAATATTTGTTAAGTCGGCAAAGGATGATGGAAGTTACTAATGTTAGAGACACAGGCTACACACATCAAAATGCAAGGTTAAAAAGTTCAAGGAAATCAAAAGTTTATGTTAAAATAAGTCAGAAATGATGAATTCATCGTCCCACTTTTGCACTGCATGCTTTAATGATTTAGCTTAATAACAATAAAATATAAATCTAGTAAGGACAAATGATTTTGGGATGAGATATAGACAACACACTATTCAAAAGTTAAGTTTAAAAAGTTCAAGGAAATCAAAAGTTTATGTTAAAGTTAGTTTGAAATGGATAATCGATTGTCCCACTAATGTAGTTACTGCATGTTTTAATGTTGTAATAACAATAAAATATAAATTAGATAAGAAAAAACATTTTTGAATGGGATATAGACTTCACTCCATAAAGATTCAAATTTGAAAACTGAAGTTAAAATAAGTCAGAAATGAATAATTTATCACTCCACTGTTATTGAGTGCTTAAATGATTGTTTGTAACTTGTGTGATAAACAATGAAATATTAATTTAAAAAGGGGAATTGTTTTTTTAGATAAGAAATAGGCTACACTCCGAAGATTCAAGTTTAAAAAGTTCAAGAACATTTTGGAATTTAGTAAAAGATCTGAAAAAGTTCAAAGGCGTCGGGAAAAGCCTTTCAATTGCTGGAGCTCGTTTTGTGAAGCTAAAACAATTGTCCGTAAAAAGGAAAAAGAAATACATCCTGCTTTGATTATACACCAAAAGAAAACCTCCGTGTGTCCTTACAACTCAGGCTTATAAATGTGAGCGCATTTTCTTAAACTCAAGGCAATCTAACTGTGACACCTTCAAAGCCATCGGAGAATTATAAAGTTAACATTAGCAATTATAGAATATATATTTCTGTTTAAATTAACTGATACAAATTTTCACAGAGGATTGTTTTTTTATTAAAAGATGAATTTAAATCGCTAAAATTTTGTTTCAGATGAAAGTCCCCATGATGATGGCCTGTGTGACACAATCCCTGCCAATCATTCTGCTGTCATGGCAACTCAGCACTGCTCAACAGTGCTCGAACTTCATCATAGACCATCATGCATTGCGAAATCACGTGATACAGACCCTCTCTGTATCCAATGAGGATGAGTGTTTTACGGAGTGCGAGGACAGCAGCCAATGCGTGACAATTAATTTGGTGAACCTGTGAGTTAAAACGAATCATAGAATATAAAAAAATGGGCTGCAGGGGGATGATACGATTTTTGTTGCAACTTACAATGCGCCCACATTTAGATTATAATTTTAAGCGGTTGCGTATTCTCCTGGGAGCAGGTTATGCATGGCCGAAGCAAAAACATGATACATAGGGCAATTTTTGTCGCAAGGTTAGGAAAAAAAAGAAACCAGTTTTTTTGGCAACTGGTAACGCAACAAAAATTGTATTTAAAAATTTTATTTATATTTGCGACTCGCGACGCAACAAGAAACGCTGTGTGCAAGTCGCAGGAAAACTCGCCTCTGGTAACATGGCCTTTAGTTTAGTTTGAAATCATTCCAGCCGCTGCGACCTGAACAGCGCCTCCCATCTGTCTCACCCGGAAGACTTTCTACCAGATACTAACGCACGTTATGCTGTGGTTAAACCGCTGACCATCTGCAGTAACACGTTCTGCAGCGAGAACTACGCATGCGCGATGAATGTTGACGGCAGATCTTACCGATGTGAGGGTAAGGCTTAGGGGTCGTCCACACTAACACGGATTCGTTTGAATCCGTAGACTTTTTGATACGTTTAGGCCTTCCGTCCACACTAACACGGATTCGTTTGAATCCGAATACTTTTTGATACGTTTAGGCCTTCCGTCCACACTAACACGGATTCGTTTGGATCCGTATACTTTTTGATACGTTTAGGCCTTCCGTCCACACTAACACGGATTCGTTTGAATCCGTATACTTTTTGATACGTTTAGGCCTTCCGTCCACACTAACACGGATTCGTTTGGATCCGTATACTTTTTGATCCGTTTAGGCCTTTCGTCCACACTAACACGCGCGCTGGATCCAGCGAATCCGGATACTTTTGAAAACGCCGTCGAAAGTGAATCAAAATAAATCCGTATACTTTGGTCCGTTGTGTGGACGGTCGAATCCGTATCAAAATGAAAACGATGGCGTCATATTGCAGGCGCGCCTGCTGCTTTGAGCATGCGCATATTATAAAAACACCACCCCGTACATTTCAGCGTTTTCAAACGTTTGAATCCGTGTTAGTGTGGACGACTCATAAGTCTTAATTTTTTTAACATGGTGGACTCACGAATTGCTGCCAAGAAGTTTACTTAAAACTGTTTTCATATTTTATTCTAGAAATTCCAAGGTTTACAACTACATAGTTTAATTAGATGATTAAAAAAACTGTTTTCTCATTGCAATCTAGAAATCCCACTCAACATCTACGTGAAAGCGGCAGCCTTTGATGACCCCGGCGGAGTTAAGCAATCGATGATCTCTATCAATAATCGAACATTTGCTCTCAAGGGAACGGTTAGTATCCCCCCTAAGTTGTGATCGCCTGATACGGTATCCAGTCACTTCGTCCACAAACCGTGTCGTCCACAACCAACACGTCCACAAGTAGAGTCCATTAATATGATGCTAGTTACGTAGGGGTTCGTAAGGGTTCGTTTCAATGCAATGTTTTATGTCGAATTGGTGTTCCAAATAACTATGCATATGAAGATCTTAAAATACTCTATTTTTCAGAGTTAAACGTTTTTATATGAAACATGCTACGAGGCTACCTTTTTGTGAAAAATATGTGTGGCTAAATGAATTTACTTGTGGACGAGTTGACTCAACTTGTGGACGAGTTGGTTGTGGACGACACGGTTTGTGGACGAAGTGACTGAAAACGGTCTGATATCTAAAAGGGAGGGATTAAAATCGAACCCCCTACATTTCATAGAATTACAGGACTATCTTCCCCTCCCCCCCCCCCCCTCCAACCACGCACACACAGTTTTAATCATGAAAGGCGCCAATGCATCCTTCCTAAGAATGTAATGTTTGTTGTAGGAATCATTTCATCGCGGTCACAATTTCGTGGTGGTTCGGTGTGACGGTAGCCTGGTGTCCAATCAGACGTTCGACACCCACTTCGACTCACATGCGAGCACAAACCTGGTGAACTACCTGCAGGGCTTGCCTAATGACGTCATCGTCACTCTCGCAGTAAAGGACGAAGGATCGACCCAACTTCGTGCTGACGCCATTAACGCGCTTCACACGATCATCCACATTCAATCACCATCTATGGTGTTTCGAGAGAGCATGGCTTTCATTGGCTACAAGGGAGCGACCATACCATCGTGGCAAATAGGCACAAAGAAATCAAGTGGCGAAGGTCCATCTGTAGTTACAGCACGCATCTGTAAATGCAAAACCTGTGATGCCTGACTCGACAAAAGCATTTACCATAAGCGGAGCCAGATTCCACGGGGGGGGGGGGGGCATAAGCTCCTTTTGTAGAAACAGCACGCATTTGTGTATATGCCTGTAAAGCTGAGATGCCTGGTTTCGAGGCAATCTGATTTTTCATGCTATGACGGACACGACGAATTATGGGATGTCCCGAAGATGAACGTCGACCAGCCTTGTAGAATCAACACCCAAAACACAAGCCGCGGAGGAAAAAAGGGTGCAAAGCACGCATCATGGAAATATATACCCTATACATACCCTATACCTATATATACCCTATACCAATAGAGTTTGAAGGGACTTTGCCTTTGAACTTGCTCCTGTCGTGCGTGATATCTATAACGCGTCCTTAAGCCAAGGCTTCATACCTGCTTGATTGGAGGAATCTATTGTTACGCCCTTTCCGAAGTGCAGTCCTCCCAAAAGCTGTGGAATCTGACTTGCGCCCAATTTCACTCACCTCACAGTTATACAAGGTACTAGAGGGCTTTACGCACGGGTCATTATTTGCTATGGTAAAGGATCGCCTCGACGTAAGGCAGTTTGCAACAGCTGGTTAAACAACCACGCATGCACTAGTTTACTTCCTCCATACGATCCTAGAGGCCCTTGACAAGGAGGGGTTGTGTGCTAGAGTTCTCTTTACTGACTTCTCAAAAGGGTTTGATCTAGTGGACCACCGTGCTCTGATACTTGAGCTCGAGCTGCTTCGTGTTCACGAGTCTCTAGTTAGATGGGTGCACGGCTTTCTTGTAGATCGTCACCAAGGAGGGCGGATTGATGGTCAACTCTCATCCTCGATATCTCCACGAGCGGGGATCCCCCAAGGGACAAGGCTAGCCCCACTGTTGTTTGCGGTACTTGTGAACCGGCTGGCACAGGATTGGAGCACTAGATCAAAATACGTGGATGACGCAACTATTACTGAGTTAATTCCAAGGAACTCTCCTAGTTACCTACCACTAATGCTCCCGACGTCAACTTGTATGCAGACAAGCGCAATATCAAGCTAAATCCGAAGAAATGGAAGGAGATGGTGGTTAACTCCTTGAAATACAATTCGGTAGCCTTACGACCTCTGATGATCGGAGGATCTGTGATTGAACGAGTCTCGACACATAAGCCGCTAGGGGTCCACATCGCAAACGATCTTACTTGGAAAATCCACTGCGACTCCATCTACAACAAGGCGGTTAAACGGCTGCTTGGCTTACGGGTCTTGAGAAAGAGTGGTCTTTCAACATCAGGTTCTTGATTGATAGATTGATTAATAGATTGATTGATTGGTTGATTGATTGAAAAAGATTTTTATAAGTCAAAATATATTTTTTCACGAATCATGGACGTAATTTAGGCCTTGTGTCACGACCCTGTAATATGTGTTTTACATATGTGTTTTACATGTGTGTTTTACATATGTGTTTTACATGTGTGTTTTACACCCACAAGGGCAGAAACAACAGAGTCTGTCAGACTACATTCCAAAACAGGCCCAACGTTTTGGTTAGTACATCGCCGTCGATTTGTGCGCTACATGATAACAGGGGCGAGCAACGCATCGGAAGTATTTCCAAACAAACCACATTTTAGGGCTGATTATGTGGCTTTATTATGTATCTTAACAAACTCCCATAGTGCTCGGCAGGAACGTGGTTGGATTTGCTGATGAAGGGGTCCACCCATAGAAACGCCCTCGGCCGCCGAAAAGGTCTGGGTTTTTATGTTTCATCCTATGGCTAATTCTTTATATTTTCATCTTTAATACTTTGTTCCTATTTCATTATTTTAATTCTCTTTGTTTTTGTTTGTTTATTTTTTCTTTACCAGGCGCTATTATTTTCAGCATGTAAAGAATATGTTCAGTACTGTACAAACACACACAATAATATTTTAACTTAAATAATTGTAGCCTCTGTAAGTATATCACTTAAAGTAATATAATTCATTATCAGCTTCTCTGTTTTTAGGCTCGATTTGCCAGCTCGTTTCTGCGAAAGCTGGAAATACAGCCTATTCATTCCAATATATTCATTGGAATATATCGTACATATGGTGGAGGACAAGGAGGGCGTAGAAGTGCCAGCCGTATGAGTCCCCTCGATTGAGCCATTAAAGCTCTTGGGATAAATGTGAAATATTATTTAAAAAAATAATTCACTACCATCAGCCTATTAAGTAGCATGTTAAAAAAAATATAATAAATACACTGTATGATAAGCAAAATACTTTGGGGCCTTGGTTCCTTTGGGATCAATAAAAACTTTTTCAATAGTATAGGAGGATATCAAAGACTTGCACCAACTATCTGACTATGGTTATCCTTATAAAAAGAATATAAAACACCAACAAAAATTAGACCAAGACTGCAAGGGATAAATAAATGCACTTAACAAAATGTGAGTCATTAATACATTTTGCTCCTCATTTGAATACATATAGTCATACCTATTATATGAAAAAAGGAGACTATTTGACAATCCTTCAATGAGAAATATATGGGTGCGTTTGAACCTACCTATGAATGTGCCAGTTATTAACCTATTATACACTCCCCTCTCTACTAAAGGGTAATACATTTTCCGATACATTTTCTTTTGGTCTCATGTTATCTCTGTCAGACAGCAGAAGGTAAAATATTCTTTTAAGGGAAACTTGCATGGCGAAGAGTGGGTTTTTTTTTTTCAGAGCAATGGCAAGCATGCTGTCAAGTTGGCAGCATCAGTATATTTTCGCAGAGGGGGGTTTTCATGATGAGGAGCTGAATTACAAAGAATGTATGAAAAATGGAAAAAGAAAGGGAGGCTTAATCGCTCCCATCGGCGCAGCCAGTGAGACACCATTTAAAAAGCATGCAAGCAACCAGATTTTTATGCAATATTCAAGTTATTAGTTATTCCATATGAGCTTATCTTTTTGGGGGGGGGGGGGGCATTCATTATATTTTTGTATATTTGAATGCATGCAGCTACATTATCAGAGAATGCTGAGAACAGTTCACCAAAACAAACAAAACAAAGTTCAAATAGCAGTCTTGAGTATCAAGTATTTTAGTGAAAAAGCACTCAAAAAGCATATTGGCAGAAACATATCCAGCATTTGCAAGTAAATTATTATAACCGCAATATCTAAATATTGTGCAGAGGACAAACTCATCTAAATGGACACATCCTTAAGCTCAAGCAGGTTTGTGATGATTTGAGAATGCAGAGAACAGTTATCAGAAACAAACAAAAGAAAGTTCAAGAGTTTAATTCTTGAGAATCAAGTATTAGTAGAAATTGTGCTTATTGTAGGTGACAAACAAAAATTCAGGAGAGGATCCTTTCACACCAAACCAATCAAATCGTAGATTTGTAATTTCTGTTACCTCAAACAGCAACAAATGTTTTTGTCAGAAACAATACAAGAAGATAAGGGAGCAGTCATTAATTACTGGTGTGTGTGTGTGTGTGGGGGGGGGGGTTGGTATTTTTGCAAAACCTTCGGCTCAAAATCCCCCCCCCTCAAATCCAGGCCCAAAAACTGTGACCCTCCCTAACCGGAGATCCCAACAATTTGATACCCCCCCCCCCCCCACACACACACTACCTCAAACTCCACTTTTTTATATTACAGAATTGTATGTCTTTATAACCACAGAGACTTTATATACTGAGTGTAACTGAATATAACCTGTATTAGAATATAGATCAGCTAACATGGCAATTTTTTCCGTTTTATTATAAGTATGAATCTTCACTTTCACTAATTTAAGAGTGGCACAGAGATAAACAACAAATACCTTTGTCGCTACAAAACAACTACATTGTCGACTATGAAGGCATTGAGTCTAGGTTTCGCGACACTCTAAAGTATTTGTTTTATTGTTTAACTAATTGTACAGGCAGCTTTGTCTGTCAACCATGAAAGGGTTTCTCAAAATTTATTTATATAAAGACAAGAATGTTACTTGAACAATAGGGGACTAGATATACAATAGTAGGAAACATTGTGACTTGAATAAATTATACGTTTGAACAATGACTATCTTTTAAAATATATTTGGTGCCCAAAAAAATGTGACCCCCCCCCCCCTTTAATGACAGCCCAAAAAATGTGACCCCCCTAATTGTGCCCAAAAAAACGTAGCCCCCCTCCTACATATTTGCCAGCCCCCCCCCCCCCCCCCCCGCAGTAATTAATGACCACTCCTTAAGAACAAGATGGGCAAAGACTATGTTTTATGTGAATTGAATTGATCAAGTCTCAAACTCTCATTGTCTTGTGATGTGTATTTATTCAGAATAAGGGCAGGGGGTATTTTGTTGTTGTTACATATGGCTTTTTGGCAGCCCAAGGGGGGGTTTTAACCCCCTAAACCCTCCCCATAGATCCGCTACTGGACTGACTGAGAGGTTGGTAAGCCTGTTGTCAAATGTCTCACTCCAGGGTTTGGAGACGATTTCCCATTTTATCTTGGTGTTTTCCATTTTAGATTGGCACATTGTTACTCATAAAGGTGTGGGTTATCAGGTTATTTTTACTTTCAAGAGTAACACAACCCCACCCCCCCACCCCCCTTACCTCCACTTTTTAGTTATTCATTTACAGAAAATAATGTATGTCATTTCGAGAATGTTTCATTAAAAAATCCCTTCCCTCCCCTAATATGGACTATTACTGGGGGTACCTTAACGTTAATATTAAAATATTGTCAAAACATTTGAGGAGCTAGTGTATTCAAGCCTTGAAGTTTAGATAATCATGGGGCATTCTGTATCGGAGGTCTTTCTTACACCTAAGGATTTCCGGCAGAAGTAAGTGAGATAAGAGGAAATGACCAAACCCAGCAAGTTTCACATCTGTAAGTTACTCATATATTCCCCATTTGAAATAAAATCGGGAACCACTATAAAAACAGTATGAATTTTATCATAATAACAAACTTGCTCGAAAAAAAATCAAAACAAATGCAGAAGTTGTGTTGGATTTCCTGAGAAACAATTGTCCTAAAGTGAGACTCCGTTCAACAAAATAATTTTCGCACTTTGGCTGTAAAAATCGCGATAAAAGTTGTTTGCATAAGTTATGAAGGACGGGTGAAATCTCATTGTTAACTCTTTGTGGACGGGTATTCTGCAGTTGCTCCGGACGGGTTTAGCATTAAAATATTTAAGTCATGTACTGATTAAATAGATAAACCAAAACAAATGCAGAAAATCAAAGTAGGTTGGAGAGCAGGGAAGTTTGTTTGGAAACCTTTTGTCACAAGTTGTGAGACCTCGCTCAACAAATAAATTTCCCATGTTTGGATGAAAGAATTCCGGATAACTCGCGATAAAAAAAAGGTTACACAACTTTATGAAAGAGGGCGCCTTCATGTCATTTATTCATAGTTTGTATTATCGGAAAGTGTTACGATATCATTAGACTATTTTACCAGTTTCAAAGTTTGACAGCGTTTGTGTGGTTTGTATTTACAAACAAGGACAACAATAATAATTTTAGCCCAAACACGCGTACATGCATGCCTGCTGAATTCATGAACAAACACCTTAATCAAAACTCTAAAATACCGACGATGAAGGTTCCCCTTCACTTTAAATAGAAATAAAAAGTAGGGCCAAAAAGTATCCACACAAACTTTTGCAATTCTTCGTGCATTTCAACACCGGGCACTTTCGCATATTTGCATGTCATCATCATAGAAACAATAAGATATATTAAGTGTAAATACATAAAATAACTCTCTCTCTCCTCCCCTCCCCTTGTTTTTTCTTACTTACTTGCTTTGCATTATCTTCCAACTTTATCTTCCAAGATTTGCCCAGCTGTACGTGGAGATGGCTGAATTCGCCCAAGCTGATATGGAGTACGAGAGCTGACGATTCAGCGCAAGTCAAGTATCCCGTATGGTGGAATAAGGTATCTGCTTGTAATGTAGATTATACCTGGATTTTGATTTCCGCCGCGCTGTCATGAGCCTATTACTACTTCCTGTCGGCATTCACTTCTGATTCAGAATAAATAGACGAAGACCACCCTCCAACAACTGTCGTTATTGTTGGCTTTGTTTTCTTTGTTTTCGCCGCTCGGCAGAGGTGCCAACTGCTGGTACGTATGGCTCATCCTGATTGGAAAATATTTCCAGCACATTTCTCTCACACACTTCGCTCTCCAGCCGTTCAAAGTGCTGTGTCTTTCTACACCATGATAATTGATCGAGCCTTGGTGGGGATATAATAAAACCGCCCTTCCCATGGAACCTCAAAGCCTAGCTGGGCACTGGGGATGAAAGGTCACGCACTGCGTTACTCACACTTACGTTATTACAGTCACGTCTAAGTTTGCGTTTATCGTGTCGTGCAGTGGAAAAGACAATCAATTCTGGCTAAGAAGCGAAATGAACGACCTTGAGAGGTAAGACCTATTGAAAAAACATAGGAAGGGGAGACGGAAACATTTAAGCCACTTCTTTGCTGGACAAAATTAATTTTAAATCCGACGTGGGTAGAGGAAGTTATTGCACGTTTGTTTACAAATTACGCGAATTAATTTGAAGTAATCGTTCGTGTAAAAGCTTCATGCCATGGAATTTGTTTGTACTGGTTAAATTACTCACCAAGGGATCTATTAGAAAGCAATTTTACCTTGAATATCACTATGGGACACTATGGGACATATCCTATAAAACGGCGGGAAACTACGAACCAGTTGCACAAGAATTCAAATGTCTGTTGTTCAGTTCGCGATATGCCATGAGAATTATTTCGCTAAGCAAGTTCTTCGCTAAGCGAGTTTGTTGTTTTATCAGTAAATGAATTTGTTCTGTTTTGGACGTTTTGCTTCGCTTGGATTCGCCGATAAATTTCGTCTTGCCCATTTGCTCATGTGTGTTCGCAGGCTTCCCACCCGCGTCAGTGAAGGATTTCTAAGGACACACGAATTCACCCAAATAAATATCTATCGAGTTATATCTTCATTCTCTAATTCATGAAATAAACTTAGTTTGGGTGTAAATGTATTTGCTTGTGATGTTCTTGCTTAGAAGCTCAATTTTACGAGTTTAAGCGATATAAGTTTGAAAGTTTTAACATAAGGCATAATACAAGGCTATATAACACAATACCACAAGGCTGAAACTTATTATGACTACCTCAGCTTCAGCGCGATTTTCTGCCGGATTTCAAGCAGTACGAAAACACTGATATCTGTAAAGGATGGGAGAGGGATTGACCTATCCCCGAATCGAGTTTTTTAGCAATCCGCCTAAAAACCCGCGAGAAATAAGTTTTTAAACATCAATTTTTGCTTTCCGTTGATGATCGACATAGCAGCTGGTCAAATGGCATCCTTGGAATATAATTTTTATAGACAGCGTAGCCCCATACCACCCTAGACCCGACTTGTCTTTTTCACAGTTTCCTCATTAAAAGTTGCGACTTGTTGTGAAACGTAACTTATACAGCTATGGGGAGTACATGCGGACTGTCGACGTTTGCGACCTGTCGATCTGGAAGAGCGGATGGAGAAGGGACAAAAGAGGTCAAGGGTCGTGTCATTGGGCTACGCTTCTATGCAAATTACATTCCAAGAATGCCATTTGTTCAGCTGCTATGTCGCGGGTGGGAACCCTGTGAAATAACTAAGTTGCTTGTTTTCCTGCTTGCAACGGGGCTCAAATAGTTATCATGCTTATCTATGCTCCTTTGTTAATGGAACTCTTTAATCGAAAAGCTGGCAATGGCAAATTATTATTGATATTATTATTAATCAATTTTCAGCCAGGATAGTCCCTTCAGCATTGCTGATATCAGTAATACAAATCCATTAAATCAAAAAATGGAATTAGTAATACAAATCCATTTAAAAATGTAAGAAATAGAAAATAAAAGCTATGTAAAATAAAATACATTTTTAATTGATAATAGCTGCAATGCACTGCATAATAAGTGGACTTAGTCAAGTCAGAGGTCAAACGAGGGTTCAAATGGTTTAGAGACCGCTTCGCGAGATAAATTACTGTGTCAAACAATTACTTTAAATGAGTAACTGCGACAATGATGAAGAAATTCCAATACACTACTGTAATCTTGCATTATGTTTTTAAATAAAAAATCCGAGGCGCGTGCCTCTGGAATGTAGCTTTTCCGTGTTCGGTTGAAGAGCGCGCACAAGGTTTAGCTCGCTGTATTCGCTATGACGTAACAATGGGTTACGATGGCACGCATTTTGACGTAATAACACACCGATTAACGGAAACTATCCGAAGCAAATTTGAAGTAAAGTGGAATCCGTCATAAAACAATTACAGTACTTGGATTTATCTTGAAGAAAAGGGTAAGATCTAACCCTCCATGTACATATCCGGTCGCTAAAGTCTTTATTTTATTTTTACTTTTTTACTGCCTCTCTCTGCCAATAGCAAATCTACTTGTTCGATGTAGAAGCTACAATATTAATTGTGTTCGTCGCAATTTGGGCTAACATGAGAAAAGAAGAGAAAGCCTTTTCGCCGTTAAATATTTTTTAAGCATTTGTTCGGAGATCGTATGTTTTTATTTTTTCGTGTTTCTTGTGTGATTTAGAACATTTTAAATATGACTAGACCTCTAATCCTATCACCATGCGACTATTTTTTTTCTTAGTTCTAACGCAGTAAACCTAGAAGCACATCAACGTTATTTTGGTTGGTGTTAACGTAAGTAAATAACCGTTAACTTTCGAAAAATAAGAGATCCCTAAAACTTTTTTTCCAAGACGTATCAGTTTATTTGAGATAACAATTTAGCCTGAGTATCAGGCGATTTTATTTTTCAAAAGTTGGAGAGGTAAAATAAAAGTACGCCTGACACAAATACTAGACGCGACGCCTGCCGCCCCTTTTCAGGGCATTGTCAAAAAACGTCGGCTGTCAATTTTCCAATGACTCGCGTGGTGGCACAATTTAATGCCCAAATCAAATTATAAACAGCATTTTATGTAAAAAAAATACATTGGTGTTATATGCGAGAGTAATAATTTTAGTAACGACGATCCCCGGTAAGGGTAACTTTATGCTAAATGATTTCAAACGCAAAGATTTACGATTACGATTTAAGTATATGACTGCGGATCCACACATTACTACAGGATATTCACATCACCAATTTACTACTTTGTTTTTTTGACCAATCAGGAGCCATGCCGGAATCCGGCATGAGAACATGCGATTTGAACAGTACTTGTATCAGTTTTGTTTTGTCGCCGGCACGACATGTATTCAACACCTCATTCAATGATTTAAATGTCACTTTAACTTTTTCCTTTCAGCAAATTCGGCAAGTTGTTTTGCACGTGTGACACGTGCTCGATGAGAATGGTGCGCGAAATCGAGAAAAGACTTCCGCCAGGACAGCTACCCCCATACGTGGCCCATGTGCCCCCCTCCCTGCCCCGTTATTCCTATCCCCAGCAACCGTCCCGCCAACCTCACTACCCCTCCCCTGACCACCCATCATCTTCTAACCCCTCCCCCGTAGTGCAACCATCGCCAAACGTCCATCCCCACAGTAGTGTACTTCAAAACCCTCCCATCCCCTCCACTCCGGTTTCTCGCTCTGTTGCGGATCCCCAGTTCCCGCCCCACATACAGGTGTATGGCAGGGAAGCCTATCGAGTGTCGGCAGCCGATCAGTTGCGGGCTTTGTCAAGATCCCATAGTCACGTGATGCGTTCTTTGCCAACTGAAAGTGAGTAAACCATCAAAATGGCTCATCCGCAAAGTAAGAGAAGCCACACTGCTAGATTGCGCTGGCACTCTTGAACCCGGTAGCCTCAACCAGCGTGAAGAATCCGTTTAGTAATCCGCACCACCCTATTTATCATCATCCACTATTTTCCTTAAGTTACTCCTTATGCCTAGTGCACACTAGCGACATATCGACATAACGACATGGGCGAGCGCACTCTTATCGTCGACATAACGACATAGACATAACGATATAAGAGAAAAAACATGTCTTTTCTTTTATGTCATTATGTTCATGTCGTTATGTCGGGCTAAACATAGTGCGCGCGCCCATGCCGTTATGTTACTAGTGTGCACAAGGCATTACTCAATTACTATTTTTATCTTTTGTTAGTTTATCATCAAGGAACTTTCTACATATACTAGCTGTAACATGCCACTGTAACTCATTTATAACCTGAAGAAGGCAGGTATTGGCCTGCCGAAATATCGGTTTATAAAAATACAACTCTGCGTTGTTGTCGACTTTTAAAGGTTTTATTTCATAATCAACTGCCGAGACAGACCACAAGGTCCGACGCACACCAGCATATAGAGGCTGTCCGGTGGTTTCTTCGTACGTTCATTCATCGCGCTAACTTAACATACTATTTGAAAATGAAGTAGGCCCTCCAAATCTTTTAATTTTTTGCACAATATCTGTTAGCGCCCTCCCCTTCAGAGCTCCTCCTCAATCCTAGCTACTCACTTGACGCTTCACTATTCCTTGATGGCAATATGTTTATAATCGTAGGAAAAAACACCCATCACCCGTACTTGAGGCAGGTAGTACGACCCCACACATCACCCGTCCCACGCACGACGCAAGCGAACCTGAAAACCTCTGCTACGTCGAAGTATGCAGATGGTGATGGTAAGGCGATACAAGGGGCTTGGGTAGCGAGCGCAAGTGGCTGATATAGCAAAGTGGAGTCATGTCAATCCGTTGTTAATGGGAGTATGATACCCAAGAATTAATTCCGTTAATGTATGGCTCAGCGTAACACTCACTAGTTCCTGTGTTTTTAATATTATTGCATGAAATTTGGCAGGAATAATTATTGATAGTGTAGTAGTGTAATGAACCTAAAAAACCTTGAAATTTTTACAATGCTTAGTAATATGAAGGCTTTTTACCAAAGAATGCTGGTTAAAATTATAAGCTTTTTGTTTGTTTACTTGATAATTTTCCATTTATGTCAACTATATAGCAATTTTAGGTTCATTACATAGTTTGAGGTATTAGCAATGAATATCCTTAGTTTGGTTTGTGTTCCAATTATAGTTTCAGAGCTAGAGCTGTTACCGTAAGAGCATTAAAATCATGTATTTTGGGTGTGGCTTGGTTACCATAGCAACAGTAACTGCCAAAATTGGTATCGAATGATTAGTCTCAATGAGGTTAATGATATGTGAAATAATAAAACTGCTAAGTCTTTTGCTTAAAATTTTTGTTGTCTTGGGTATCATACCCCCTTAATGGGAGTGGTCTTTATTTTTGTTGTCTTGGGTATCATACCCCCTTAATGGGAGTGGTCTTTATTTTTTCACAGCCGGAGGAGTGGCATACGACCATGACAGGCTACCGCGAATTGTTGCGGTGCATTCTATCATTCACTATTCCCCGAGTGGCGCAGCGAGCTCACAACCAGTCTACATTATTCGTGCACATCCCTCCGAGCTGTCGCTGACCACTGATACCGAGGCGCAGCAAAATGCACATCCGCTGACAATAAAACTCAAGGCGCGGGAAGGCTTAGGCAATCCGAACGTTGATTGCAAGAGGGAACAGAGGCTTGGCGATCAAGCCAACGTCAAACAAGAAAAAGTCAGCATCTCCGGTTCATGTGTCCACGCATCTCAGCTCATTCAACATTCACAAACACTCGAAAGCAAGGACAGGGTAAATACTGAGATCGACCAGAAAACTGTCACGTACTTGAAAACAGATTGCAACGAAGATGGCATGAAGAAAGACAAAACCAAAGACAAAGGCTCTTATCGTATTGGTGTTCAAAAACACACTCACAAGAGTCATGCCAAACTCCAACATCAGACTGATGCGACTCCGCCAGCAGACAAAAGCAACGTCTTTGATTCCTCTTGTGAGGGTAAATGGAAAAAGGACGGTTCTTTGGTGAAAGAACCTCTAAACTCAAGATTACGTGAGAGTATTAAACCTGCAAACGACGACACTATTCCTTCTGGCACGGTAAGAACAGGCTCATAATAGCCTGGGGGGGGGGGGGGGGGGGGGGAGGATTTGCCATTTACACACAAAAAAGATTTGTTACCTGGTAAAAATGCATAGTGAGATTTTTTTAGCGAGCAGATAGGCAAAAGTCGTTAACGCTGTTTTGCTGTTATGGTTCTATGGCTTTTTTCGTTTATATAGAAAAAGTCGTTAACGCTGTTTTGGTGCTATGGCTTTTTTCGTTTATATAGAAAAAGTCGTTAACGCTGTTTTGCTGTTATGTTGCTATGGCTTTTTTTCGTTCTTATAGAAAAAATCCTTAACGCTGTTGTGATGTTATGGTGCTATGGCTTTTTTTCGTTTATATAGAAAAAATCGTTAACGCTGTTTTGCTGTTATGTTGCTGTGGCTTTTTTTCGTTTATATAGAAAAAGTCGTTAACGCTGTTGTGATGTTATGGTTCTATGGCTTTTTTTCGTTTATATAGAAAAAATCGTTAACGCTGTTGTGATGTTATGGTTCTATGGCTTTTTTTCGTTTATATAGAAAAAGTCGTTCATGCTGTTTTTGCTGTTGGCAGGATCCAAAATCATTTCACATAATCTAGAAAGAAATATTTTAGTTATGGTTCTATGGCTTTTTTTCGTTTATATAGAAAAAGTCGTTAATGTTGTTTTTGCTGTTGGCAGGATCCAAAATCATTTCACATAATCTAGAAAGAAATATTTTCTGACGGGCTTATGATCTCGTTTTCAGGACGATATTGAATGTGATAATGAGATGCCGAATGAGGGGAACAAGATACGATTCTTCACCGGCGCGTGGCATCCGGGACATTCTGACGGTAGATCTCAAGAGACTGGGACCAACAATTCCGAGTCGCGAGGGACTGAAACAAGTGACTTAAAATCTCAAGGCAATAATATCAGCGAAAGCGAATCACAGAAAAAAGGAGTCCGGAAAAAGAGCGTTAGAGAGATGAGAAGTGCTTCCACCAATACCAAAAATCGCAGCCGAGCCTCTCGTAAACTGAGACCTAAAGCGAAAGATAATATTACCAGGAGTCCCAAGCCGGCAAGTGATGAAATCGATAAGAACTCCAAGGTTTCTGGAAGTAGCACGAACATGAACAGCAGTATATGCAGTAAGGAGCCTCAAGAGATTAAAGAAGTTCAGAAGACAGCCACGCCTGATTCAGTTGTCATGGCAACTGTCAACACGGACAGACAAGATGTCGAGGTGGAGCTAGACGCTCCTAACAAATCCCCTCAAGCAGGTAATGGCTTCCAGGAAGATGTTACCATGGAAACGGAGAATGTGACGTCACGAGTGTACCGTCTGTTGAAGCCCGAAATCGAGGTTAATGAGGAGGAGGGCAGGGTTTACCTGAAGTCGAGGACATTTCGTTGGGATCCTTACTCTAGAATGTCAACGCTTAAAGCTCTGTTGCAGCGTATGGAACAGCTGAAGATACAGATAGTGCAAGAAACGTGTGAGATCAAGAAACGCGAGAAATTGAGCAGGCTGGTCCTTCTTAGGAAGAAAGCCATCGTCGTACATGAAGATGTAAAAGCAGCAATAAATAAACATAATGAATCCGAGAAAAATGCAAAGAAATGTCCTGGTGACAAGCAGAATAAAGGCGTGATTATTAGTAGCGTGACAGAAGATCCACAATGTTTGAATGGTAAAAGGAAGCGTTTGACGCGTGACGTTGATAGCGGGACGGAAGACAAGGAATCGGGTCCTAGGACTGAGGTTTCTTCAGAGCCAATTCCTCCCAAGAAGAAGATGCTTCTTCAGGTTACTATCGTTGATGACGATGACGCCGATGAGACTATGGTAGAGGTAGGCGCAATCGAGAGGCTACACACAAACTCCTCGCCTGTCAATCAAGGTCAAGTTAACACTGCCGTCGTCAAGCCTGAAGATCACAGTTGTCATGGTGATGTTTCCCCAGTTTGCGACACTCCGCCAATAATTTCAAAACCTATATCGCTTGACCAATCACCTGCGTACTCAGATGCAAAGTCATCGGAGCCCATCGTGACATCAGAAGATGACGTCGGTGGTGAACCAGGCCACGCCTCCCAAATGAGAGACTTGAAAATTCACAACTTGTACGAGAAACAAAGAAAGCTTATAGAGGCAGTGAAACGAATCAGTCTTAGTAGGCGTAACGTAACTGATGGTCACGTAACAAACCCCGTCACGCGTGACGCTTAGAGACCTAAACAGTGAATTTTAATCTCGTTCAAAGAAACACTCATCTTATTTTTATGCCGTCATTGTTACGTTGCTGTTACAGGATTTTGAGTTTGGTAGTTTGATTCTCAGACTGTTGTATAATAAATGTGTAAGAGTTTACAATAAACTCAACAATTTCAAGTATTTACACCTTCCTTGCATTTGCCATGTAGCCAAAGAATGTGTTTTTAAAACTGAGCAAGTGCGTAGTAGTTTAGGAATCGCGCGCAGGTGACGTGGCACTTCATGGTATGCTCCAGTTAAGTATTTATCAGTCCAGTGTAGTGAGAAAACAAAGCTTTTATCGAATAATTTCAAATAAACATAAACCAGAATACACTCTTTTTTATCATAACCTTTTTTTATAAGAACGTTCAGACTGAGATTTCACAAAATAAAAAACATGTTGAGAATGTAATAAGGCCATCCATGGGGACCCAGGGCGTCGCGGAGATCGGGCACACAGGGAGCGCGCGAGAAAAAGAAGGGAAAGACGTCTTTCACTCCTGTTTCCGAGGATGCAATAAGGCTTGCATTCGTTAGAGCAAAAAAGCAGTTAGACTACTGTAGACCAGGATCGTACCTCTAATTCTAACAAACAGTCTTGACAAAGTACGAGTGAATGAAAGTACAAGTGAGGGAAAGATTTATAATGTTGTTCTACTTATAGTAATAAGAATGGTTGATTTGATTAACAAGCACTGACCACGTGACGGTGTGCAGTGATTGGACAGTACTTGACAATGTAAACAATTGCATTAGATAACATAAACTATTGGTAAAATTTGCTTTTGAAAAAATAAAACGAATGTTTTTTGTCGTGAAACTACGGGAGCAAAAGGTAACTAAAGAAACAAATATTTAACTTGTAATAGAAAATTACTGAACGTAATGAAGTGGTCACTCATCAGGGCCGTAGCAAAGGGTTTGGGCACTGGGGGCATGTCCCCCCCCTATATTTTCAAGTATTATAAGAAAATGACCAGTAGGGGCTGTGTCCCCTATTGTTTTTTTTTAGATTTCTGTATCTTCGTCCCCCCCCCCCCCCAATAATTCGATGCTTGCTACGGTATCCACAAGTAGCGACGGTGCGGTGTTTGCCGACTTAGATTAGGATAGGTAATCAGATGGCCAACCCAGTAGAGCTAAGCACCTACTAGAGCGTGGGCTGTCCTAAGTGAAAGTTTGTTTGATACCAATAGTCAATACATCCTATTGAAAAAAAATATTATACAAACAAAAGACCCTTGTAAGTTTACCAACTTAATGGAAAGTTGGGACAGACAATTTCCGAAGTTTGGTGCGGACCAATCAAAGTCGTTTTTTTACTAATCCTTATAATTAAACGAACACTCCTATTCGAGCTAAATCAATAAAAAAAAACTAATAATGTTACTATAGCCCTGAGAGGCTAATGTTACTAAGAATACTTTTAGCCTCTAAACTTTTAGCTAGAGTAAATATCTGGACTTGTATATTTGCTTACTACTGTAAAAACATTCAGGGTGGCTTCTGATGACAGTGGGTTCCGTCGAGAATAAAAAAAACACCTTGCAAATCTAAGATGTAAAAGCAGCAATAAATAAACATAATGAATCCGAGAAAAATGCAAAGAAATGTCCTGGTGACAAGCAGAATAAAGGCGTGATTATTAGTAGCGTGACAGAAGATCCACAATGTTTGAATGGTAAAAGGAAGCGTTTGACGCGTGACGTTGATAGCGGGACGGAAGACAAGGAATCGGGTCCTAGGACTGAGGTTTCTTCAGAGCCAATTCCTCCCAAGAAGAAGATGCTTCTTCAGGTTACTATCGTTGATGACGATGACGCCGATGAGACTATGGTAGAGGTAGGCGCAATCGAGAGGCTACACACAAACTCCTCGCCTGTCAATCAAGGTCAAGTTAACACTGCCGTCGTCAAGCCTGAAGATCACAGTTGTCATGGTGATGTTTCCCCAGTTTGCGACACTCCGCCAATAATTTCAAAACCTATATCGCTTGACCAATCACCTGCGTACTCAGATGCAAAGTCATCGGAGCCCATCGTGACATCAGAAGATGACGTCGGTGGTGAACCAGGCCACGCCTCCCAAATGAGAGACTTGAAAATTCACAACTTGTACGAGAAACAAAGAAAGCTTATAGAGGCCGTGAAACGAATCAGTCTTAGTAGGCTTAACGTAACTGATGGTCACGTAACAAACCCCGTCACGCGTGACGCTTAGAGACCTAAACAGTGAATTTTAATCTCGTTCAAAGAAACACTCATCTTATTTTTATGCCGTCATTGTTACGTTGCTGTTACAGGATTTTGAGTTTGGTAGTTTGATTCTCAGACTGTTGTATAATAAATGTGTAAGAGTTTACAATAAACTCAACAATTTCAAGTATTTACACCTTCCTTGCATTTGCCATGTAGCCAAAGAATGTGTTTTTAAAACTGAGCAAGTGCGTAGTAGTTTAGGAATCGCGCGCAGGTGACGTGGCACTTCATGGTATGCTCCAGTTAAGTATTTATCAGTCCAGTGTAGTGAGAAAACAAAGCTTTTATCGAATAATTTCAAATAAACATAAACCAGAATACACTCTTTTTTATCATAACCTTTTTTTATAAGAACGTTCAGACTGAGATTTCACAAAATAAAAAACATGTTGAGAATGTAATAAGGCCATCCATGGGGACCCAGGGCGTCGCGGAGATCGGGCACACAGGGAGCGCGCGAGAAAAAGAAGGGAAAGACGTCTTTCACTCCTGTTTCCGAGGATGCAATAAGGCTTGCATTCGTTAGAGCAAAAAAGCAGTTAGACTACTGTAGACCAGGATCGTACCTTTAATTCTAACAAGCAGTCTTGACAAAGTACGAGTGAATGAAAGTACAAGTGAGGGAAAGATTTATAATGTTGTTCTACTTATAGTAATAAGAGTGGTTGATTTGATTAACAAGCACTGACCACGAGACAACACTGACCATGTGACGGTGTGCAGTGATTGGACAGTACTTGACAATGTAAACAATTGCATTAGATAACATAAACTATTGGTAAAATTTGCTTTTGAAAAAATAAAACGAATGTTTTTTGTCGTGAAACTACGGGAGCAAAAGGTAACTAAAGAAACAAATATTTAACTTGTAATAGAAAATTACTGAACGCAATGAAGTGGTCACTCAACAGGGCCGTAGCAAAGGGTTTGGGCACTGGGGGCATGCCCCCCCCCCCCATATTTTCAAGTATTATAAGAAAATGACCAGTAGGGGCATGGCTGTGTCCCCTATTCTTTTTTTTTTTACATTTCTGTATCGTCATCCCCTCCCCCCCCCCCCCCCCCCCCCCCAATAATTCGAGGCTTGCTACGGTATCCACAAGTAGCGACGGTGCGGTGTTTGCCGACTTAGATTAGGATAGGTAATCAGATGGCCAACCCAGTAGAGCTAAGCACCTCCTACTAGCGCGTGGGCTGTTCTAAGTGAAAGTTTGTTTGATACCAATAGTCAATACATCCTATTGAAAAAAAAATTGTACAAACAAAAGACCCTTGTAAGTTTACCAACTTAATGGAAAGTTGGGACAGACAATTTCCGAAGTTTGGTGCGGACCAATCAAAGTCGTTTTTTTACTAATCCTTATAATTAAACGAACACTCCTATTCGAGCTAAATCAATAAAAAAAAAACTAATAATGTTACTATAGCCCTGAGAGGCTAATGTTACTAAGAATACTTTTAGCCTCTAAACTTTTAGCTAGAGTAAATATCTGGACTTGTATATTTGCTTACTACTGTAATAACATTCAGGGTGGCTTCTGATGACAGTGGGTTCCGTCGAGAATAATGTGAAAGATTTGCAAGGTGGTTTTTTTATGGTAAAATAGGAAGTATGTTGACAAGCACTGACAACCCATTACCCACTGTAACCCATTACCTCAGATAAAATTAACTATCGGCAAAATTAGCGAGGACAAAGGAAAGCTTTGAAAAAGAGTTTAAGGATACAAAACGAATGTCCTTTGCCATTAAACTAAAGGAGTATGTAGGAGAGATGAAAAGGTAACTCTAGAGAAACAAATATTTAACTTGTAATCGAAAGCTACTGAATGTAAGGTGATAGGAATGGTCATTCAAGTAGCGTGGGCGCGGTGTTTGCTCCTCGGGCTACTAGAGCGTGGGTAGCCTGCGTAGCAAGCGTTTCTGTGGAGTTTCGAGCGAGGATTGTGGTCGCGCAAAATATGGGGAGAGAGAGAAGGAAGTTTTTCTTCTTCCCCTTCCCCCTTTTCTTTTTTTGCGCTCGCCCAATTTTTCGCGCGGCCATATTCCCCGCGCACTCTCTTTTCCTGCTGAAACTCCACAGAAACGCTTGCTACGCAGGCTAGAGCGTGGGTTGTCCTACGTGAGACGTTAATGATTTTTAGAGTAAATCTTTCATATTAAAAGAAGATTGTACAAATAGAGGACTTTGTAAGTTTACCAACTTAATGGAAAGTTAATGCGGACCAATCACAATCATTATTTCACTAATAGCGAATATCATCCTATTCAAGCTAAATCAATAAAAAAACTAATAATGCAAAAAATAATACCACTTACCACGATCAGTAAAAACTGAATTTGTTCTAATTGGTTCGGCTGTCGAACATCTATGGTAACACATCTATCGAAACAAAAATGCATTAAAAACGGCGTCTGGAGTATCCGGTTATCGCATAAATACCCCGGAATACAAATAAAAGGTCAAGATTTGTTGTAGTTTTTTTCTCTCGTTATCTCGCTCCAAGGCGTGTACCTGATGATAACCTGAGGCTTCGCTGTTGGCGCTGTATGAAGACTCTTTTGGCGGTGTGTACTTCATATTCACTTCAGGGGGTCAGCTTTTTGAAGTAGGTATCTCTAGAAACAAAACAAAATCAATCCTTAGCTCGGCGAAAACCCCAGCTAGCCGGGATATCAAATGGTCGGTTCATAAACAGTAGCTGTTTAAAATACTGATCGGATTCGAGCTCCATGTTGTGTATTCCGGTGGCTCCGTACCGGGCAGTCCCTTAGATTATTTGTGATCAAAGCTACCGCCCACATTGTCGAGCTCCCTGTTGTGTAGTCCGGTGGCTCCAGGCAGACTGTACTGTCCCTTAGGTTATTTGTGAACAAAGCTACCGCCCTCATTGTCGAACTCCCTGTGGTGAACTTATCTAACCGTAAATTCCAATCTTCACTCGTCAGACATTCCAGAAATGATAAAATCAGCCGTACCAACGCACGCTAATGTAATCCGGAAAGAAGTTGTCACGTTTGTTACTCGGTCACGTTATCACATAACACCCACTTATTAGAGGGGCATAAGGTCGTAGCAAATAAACAGACGCTGAATTCTAGTATGATAAAAACAACACGTCGATAAAACCGCGAACCAAGCTAGCAACATAAGCTGAGAAATTGACCAATGTTGATGTCTCAAGTTGTGCAAGATTGTGTGGAATGATAAGTTAATTATAATAAGAAGATAAAAATCGGACAAAGTATGGTGTGTGAAGATTATGGCTATCACTTCGGCCCTATTGAGTTCTCAGACTCATTTTCCTACAGGCTTTCCTGTACCTTCCCTTCCCCCGCCCACTATTCGCCGATAAGCTCTTCCTATTCTAGCGTTATCTAACCGTTTCCGAAACATAGTGTGGCGTCATTCCAAGCGTTTAACCTTCACACGTACGTGACGAAACTAGCGTTACGTAAACAGAACAAAAAGACGCTTGAAACAAGAAGTTGGTTCATTGTTATACTAGCTCAGTAGTTTAGAGGTCCAAATTGAAGATCAAAGATCAAGCTTTTTAAGAAATTCACCTTTCTGGTTTAGCCGAATTCGTCAACATTACGACAGAAAAACCAGCGAACGGTAAGCTAAAAGTTTTGGTTTTGGTTTTGGCTCTTTGTTATTGATAAAATTATATAAAAGGAACAGCAAAGGTAGCCTACATATTCCACTAGATATTGAATATCCGTTTTATGACTTTTATTTATGTTTTTATTCCAATTTCAACACGAGGAACACGCCTCAGTTTTCGGTAAAAAATAAACGATATTTCTCCGTGTTTGATCATAGTTAGTATGGTTTAGTATAGTAAGTATAGTAAACTAGAGACTACTTATTGTGAAATTGGTTAAGTATAGTTGTATAGTAAACTAGAGACTACCTTTTGTGAAATCGGTTAAGTATAGTTGTATAGTAAACTAGAGACTACCTTTTGTGAAATTGGTTAAGTATAGTTGTATAGTAAACTAGAGACTACTTATTGTGAAATTGGTTAGGTATAGTTGTATAGTAAACTAGAGACTACTTATTGTGAAATTGGTTAGGTATAGTTGTATAGTAAACTAGAGACTACTTATTGTGAAATTGGTTAGGTATAGTTGTATAGTAAACTTGATACACTTGTGGATTCTGGGGTCAACATTCCGGCGTCGGCTTACTTCTATACATGCACTTAATAATTAGTTACCTTTATTGATGTACATATTGAACTCTAAAAAGCATAAAATATAAGATCTATAGTTATTTTTCTATTCTATTAGATTGCGATCGTGCTTTTTATAGGTTCATCATGACCTTTTATTAATCGTGAAGCAACTGATTTTTAAAACAGTAAAAATTGTTTAAAAAAACAGTCTAGCCACATATAAATCGGATTGTGCTTTTTCCTTAATTCAAATATTCTTTATTTTGTCCCAATGCTATCTTCGCTCGTCATGCTACTACAAAATTTAGATAAAAGGAAAAGTGTGACAATATGTACAACCAAGTTGTCTGTGTTTTGTCAGCTGTAGGGGGAACAACAAATGTCAAGCTAGAACCACGTTGTTTATTCGTTTGAAGAACAACCCACTCTATCACTAGCCAGCGTAGCAAGCGTTTCTGTGGAGTTTCAGCAGGAAAAGAGCGAGCAGCGAGGAATATGGCCGCGCGAAAAACTCCACAGAAACGCTTGCTACGCAGGCTACTCTATCACACACTCTTACGGTTGCTTTTATAGGCAGGGTGCATCTGAGTGTGTATGCCTGCAAGCATTACATCATAAACGAAGAAGTTGATTGGTTTTCCAGATATTCTTGGTAACGGGTACACGGGCTGGAAAGTAAATGTCTGAGGGATGGGATATACAGTTTTTGTGCTTTTGCTTGCTTGACTTTGCTGAAGCGACAAATCCAATTCAGCGTGAAGTATTGTTAGATCTATGTGACCTACCAAGAACCACTGGATCAGTTATAAGCCGTCTATCCGGCCATCATCCACCCCCCATTTTGAAACCTTGGATCCGCCCGTGGATAAGGTTACAAACATTTTCATACATAAAACTAAAATAAAAGTAATAAAAGTAAAAGAAAGCGCAAAACCTAACGGAACTGACAGTACTAAAAACTTGAGCCAAGATTCGAAAAGGAAAAAGTTGTAACCGAAAGACTCAAAGGTTAATTATGTTGTTAGCCAAGACAAGGCATCAACAAAAACGAAGTTGGTGTCAACAGAGCGGAGCTGTTTTCTTCGTGTGTTCCATAAATTACAAGCGAAGATTTGTTGTTGTAAACAAGCTTTGTTTAATTAATTGGTTACATACCTAAAGGTCTTTGAAAATCAAGCATGATTTTTTTCTTAATTAAACTTGTTTTCCTTATAAGAATCCTATTAAGATAGCAACCACAACACAAGGATAACTCAAGTGTGAAATAATGGCTTATGAAAAGAGTCATAAACCTCATGAATAAGCCTTAAGCTTGTTAATTTTTACCGTTTTTTTAATTTTAATAGGCACGCTATTGCACATTTTTCTAGTCTTTCATTTTTTTTTTCTAGCTACCCTACAAAACTCGTTTTGATTGAATTGCTATCGAGGTTCTCACTGACCAAACTTCCCTTGTCACCGAGTAAACAATATCCACTTTTCTTGACATCCTGTAATTGGGTGGTGTTTCGTCATTTTGTTGAGCGTTTTGTTTGGAAATTCCCTGCTAGCAAATACCGAGAAAAGAGTCTTCTGCTAGCAGGAAAGTTTGAAAAGGCTCACAGCTTGTTTTACCGGGGGGTGGAGGGGGGGGGGGGGGGGTCCGGTTGTTTATGGCGTAAAAGCTTGCGGAGTTCAGCAAATCGGAATATTGTACTATCAATGACATTTCAAAAACATTTCAGATGAGATATTTCCGACATTCTGAAACCTTTTCAGAAAAGGTCTCTTATGTCAGCCCTGTCTCGTAAACAATAGATGAGTAGAAATAAAGTCTAGTAATTTTCAGTGAAACATGACAGCCCCATTTATTACCTAAACACCGCGCCGTCTTTGTTGACATATCCTGACAGGCTCGCAATTAGCGAACAGATTGGATTTCAATGTCAAAACAGATAGAGGCATCTTGTCAAAATTGCGTGACATTTCTGTAATGCGATTGGTTACTTTTGGCCCAGGATTGCGTGACGTGACTTTGTATAAATACTGTGCCCCGGTTGATCAGCGGTCATTTAAGAATAAGTCTTTGTCCCAATAGCTTCTAACATCTTTCCCTTCACCCAGCCTCCCAAAACGTTGAACCTCCTTCGTGGTTCGAATTGTTTCGATTCAATGAGTCCGGGGCATAACTTCTCTAGCCTCGATACTCCCGATGAGAAACGTCTTTACTTCACAGAACACGGGGCATTATAACAATGGTAAGATGCGAAAATGTATTTAGTCGGCCTTCCATATGACTAGTGTTATTGAAGGAACTCATACTCGGTTATTAATTATATATACTTACTACTGTAAAACTCTATGAATCGATTTTCGGATCGTCGAGCAAATCATTGGACAATCCTTTTCATATCTTGTATTACTATGAAGCGAGGTTTTCCTTTAGTTTTGCATAAAACCGTTGGTTTATTTGCCCATAATTGAATCACAGGTAGCCCAGGCAAAGGTTGCTTGTTCGTAGCTCGGAATTCGGCTGTTCTGAGAGGGGACGAGTAAAGCGTTTTTTGTGTGAAATATTGTCAATAAAATTGCCTTAAAACTAAGAAGATGCCTTGTTGTTGTCAAATTCACGTGTAATACACGATTTGGGGGGGTTTCTTAACGGAATTTATGACTTCTCTCCCCTGAGAGTAAAGCGAGTAAAGCGTTTTGTGAAATGTTGTTAATAAAATTTAAGCATGTTCTAAGTTTTAAGGCAATTTTATTGACAACATTCTACAAAAAACTCTTTACTCGTCCCCTCTCAGATCAGCCGAGTTCCGAACTACGAACAAGCAACCATTGCCTGGGCTACCTGTGATTGAATCTTACATCATAAAAGCCAATAAAAGAAATCGGTGTTGTCTGCTGCGGTGCGTGTGTATTCATACGATGTTAGAACAATATTGAAACAAAGATAAGATAAGTTTAAAGGTTCTTTCAGTTTTGAAACATTTTTTGGAAGGGCTACTATCAATAGTAATAGAAAGTGTGTGTAAACAGAACGAACCTCTTGTTCAAACTTGCCCCATTGTTTTCATTAACAATTTTGGCGCCAAAGCATGTGTACAGCTTTCTCACAATAGCATTGATCTGCTTCGTCTTGTCCCAAATATCGAGACTAAATCGCAGGCCATTGGAGGCACATTTCATGAGATAGAAGAAAATTATTTTTGGAGAGGTTTATTCACCCTGAAAGGATGTGTGTTCGTTAGATTCGACCTTACTACAGTAGGAAAATCCCCTAATCATGACTCTCCTTTGAAAGCCTCAAGAGTACAAGCTCACTCACAGCAGCTCGATGTCTCAAGATTTTGGTTTTAAACGACATCACTCAGTTTTTTGGGAAGCCTTTTTTTTTCTACCCTCTTTTTATGCCAAGTTACCAAAATTTGGTAAAAAAATTATCAAACCAAAATCTATATATCAATTCAACATATTTTTCAGGGCCTCAGATTTGTGTCTTGCCAACCATTTTTTTGTGTGGCATACTCTTATTTCAACTGCCCCTTGAGATTCCTTGTTTTCTTCACTGTATTGTGATAAAAGTTCACTGCACTCTTGTAATATAATACATTAGAAGCCTAAACAGGACATAAAGGATTATGGAGTCTGTTCATAATTAATTGTGAAATATGATAAGTTGACCTAAGTTGGTACTTGAAAAGTATCCCTTGCATGCAAGTTCCATTTAAGCAAATTCTACTGCACTTCCATGCCTACTTTTTTAGCATGCTGATCATCAATGTGACCTAGTCTCTAATATGTCTACCCCATTCCTAGACCTGCCACTTTGCCATAATTGTGCATTTTTCTTTGCTGAAAATTGTTTTTATTACCGCACAACTAGTAAAGCCCTGTGCAAACGGCACCAGCACCTGCCACCGTTGCTGACAAATTTTCGACTGACTATGGGACAAAGAAAATGTCAAAATGGGAAGTGGACTTACTGACATTTCCTTTTTCTTGTGGTCAGTCGAGCAAGAATTTGCAAGCAATGCTAGTTGGTGTTGGCACAGTTTGCACGGGGATTAACACTATGAACACCAAAATATGCATGGAATGTTTTTCCAACCAATCACTTGCAAGATGTTTAAACAGTCAACTAGAGACATGTCTTTACAATTTGTAGTGTCTAAATTCTTGTGGCTGATTCTTATAAGACAATCAACATTCCAGACATATTTGAGGTGTTCGCCTTTTCACATGCAAAATATATGTCAAGTGTGTTTTGACAAGTTGGGAATGTGTCCTTTTTGGCATTTTTACAGCCTGCACATGCAGCCTTTAGTTATTGGTCATCATTGATCAAGTTATGTATTTTCTTTTAAAAGCTTGACAGTTTTTATATTGTTTTAAAACTGGGTGTAGAAATTTTACCATCTTACATATAATTGATTTCAAATCGGCTACTCAATGTGAAATAATTTGGTGTTAACTTCACTGTGAATCTATTTTGATAGTTCTTAAAAAAATACTTTAGAATAGTGGTATTGCTATAAAAATATCAATTCAAATACTGTTCCTTTTTTATTATTTTTTATTGTTATAGAGCACAGTGGGTAAACATAGCTTATTTCTAAACTTAATGTAAACTTAATATATATATATATATATATATATATATTGATTTACCTGTACATTTACCTTTACTATTTCTTTTTTGTATAAAAACTGCTACTCTTTCTTTCTGATCATTTTCCTTTTCTATAGCACTGTGTTTGACTACCCTAAAAGAAACGAATGGTCCCATTGCATCCCCCTAGAAAAAAAGGCTAATTTTCAGGCTTTTTAGGCTTCATATAGTTCTTACAATCCACACACAAAAACAGGAAAACACACAAAAAAAAAACCAGACACAATACAAGCCTCATATTAGATACTGTTCCTAAATAGTAAGGAAATCTTCAGAGTCTCTAATGCTACAGTCCTTGGTCTTGCTTAATCTCTTAAGTCCTACGTCATCTCTCTATTCCAGATCAGGGCGGGATTTAGTTACATTCTCTACTGACCTCGAGTCAAAATTTTCCAATGATTCTTGACCCTGTTTAGAAGTGTTGGGTACTACTCCCTACCTTACATATTTTGCCGATAGACAAATTGTGTAAGCAACAACAACAGTATTGAAAACCTTCAGGCAAATTTACTCATTTATTTCTAATGGATCAATTGTATTGTTTTTCAATGAAAGCCTTAAAATGACCAGTTGCAGATAGACTTTGATATCACTATCTTACTGCTAAAGGTCTAGTTTTGATGTCAAATCAAAATTCTCTTTAATTACATTTTGATCATTTCCAGACAATAAGACATTTTTATGTCTTTTCTAGTTTTCCAGTAATATCATTTAGATTTTCTGCGATAACACAAGAATGTAAAAAAAAAATACAGTGATAGCATCAGCTATCTAGATCAGTCTGGTATGTAGCCAAATCCGACAATAAACGTCCAGTGGAGATACTGCAAAGACAGCTGTGCCATGTGACCTCCACCTGGCCCTATTGTGTAATGTGACAGGTGAGCTCCACCTGGCCCTATTGTGTGATAATACAATACAGCACCAGTACTGATTACACTAGCTTTATAAATCGTATACAACTATTTCAAATAAGGTTGCACTGGGGAATCCATGTGTCGTGACCCGCAGTACTTCATGGGTATTAAAAAATAGTTCAAGCCGAATCTGATTGGTCAAAGTTGTTCAGCATGGCCCGCTTTCTGTGTCCTCACTAAGCAATAAGCGTAAATAAAAAAAACACAGGTTTAGAAAGCTTTAGCAATCTTGTTTATGTACCTCTAAATGTCCACAAGGCGTTCAGTGACCATAATTTAGCCATATATACGTTACCCATGAACCAAGCGGGCTATGATACATTGATTCACGGGTGCAACGTTATTTGAAATAGGTTTATATGAATCGGGTGTTAAATGAAAGTTTTTTGTGACACATTCCTAGTCACATTTCAAGGAAATTGTTCTAACTAAACTCAAGAAAACCCTAGATGCACGTGATGCGAGAGAGATAATTCCTTTAATGTAACATAGTTCTTCTACACTATTTTTGCACAGAAAACCACTGGCCCCAAGGGGAAATGCTTTCTAATTTCCGGCAGCAAAAGAGTAAATGGATTTTGCATTTGAGCGAGTTTTTTTTTTTTGTACCATAATTTTCCGGGCGCTGCGTGTGATTTGAATAGTTCAATAGGCAAAGAAGCGAGAGCACTACTTATTTGAAGGTCAGCAAGTTTGACAGGTTTTTTTTAATTAAGCCGCATCGATTTACATATACACAATTGGCTGCGTATTCGGCAATGTGTCGTTATCACTAATGTATGCGTAGTAGAGCCGGTGACCTTGTTTGCGCAGATGAAGTCATACCCTAAAAATAGAACCTTGAATGAGATAAAAGCGAGCCGTTGCGTGTTTGTGTGCGTAGAATATGCCGGCTCCTATTCCATACGCATCGCTAGAATCACAGCATCGCCCATCGCTTTCTAAATGTGAGTAGTTGATATTACAAATATCCTTAATGAAATGGATATTCGATAATTGTTTGACCAATTTCCAAACTAAGTTTTTTTTTACTAATTTATTAAAGATAGTATTTCAATTTTTGAAGCGTTTTTTTTTGCGCCAAAATCTGTAGATTTGAAAGATCTGTGTGCTCCCCAGTGCTGGACATTTTACAAAAGCGAAACTAATATTTACGATTAATTAGCATGACGGCAAAGCAGACGTTAGAATTACCCACGCACTAAAAGATAAATGTGGTAGCGCGAACTGAAATCTAACGTTTGCGCCGTCGTAAATTGAAAACGTCCCTAGTGTTATCTACGCTAAGACCATAAGATGCTATCATGCTATCAGGTCTTATAGTTACAAACAAGACACTGTTCCCGGCTTAGCTATAAAAAAATAGTTGGGTTTACAGCAATTGCTGGTCGAAGAGTATCTCCGAAACTTACCATGCAAATGTCAACATATATTGGCTGGTAGCTTATTTTAACGCGAGCAAAGTGTGCACAATAGAAGAATGTGTGGAGTGTTTATTAACGGCCGAACTAATTATTGTAATTTCCGCGTTGACTAGGGCTTCAAGGGCAGTTTTGATTTCTTTAGTAAAGCCAGTCCTAGTTTGACCATCTTATTTAGTTAAACTTTCTATTACGTGCCTTATCTCACGCACGCTCGTATAGAACATTGTAGAAAATCTTAGGTACTTGAACTTGACGCTAGAACATTCTGGAATCTGCCATATTTACTTTTTTTCCTGCCCGCTAGATTATTCTAAAACATTCTAGAGCAATTTTCGGTCATTATAAGTAAAAATGATGTAATGTTTCTATTGTTAGTAATTAGAACTGAGGCGTAATAAGGTATCTAAGCATAACGTTATGCAACCCATGCTGTCAGATCCTAGGTGACCGAAGGAATATGGGAGCTAAGTAAATTTTATTTTCCCATGAGCTTTATGACCCCCTCCTTAACAGTCTGTCAAGGAGGGTATAAACAGTCCTTCCCTAATGAAAAACCCTTCTGTGATCTTGTGGCTTAGGCTAAGTTCAAAGGTCGTATTATCCAAGAGCCGTATTCGATGCCAATGCAAATTAAGAAAATACAAGAAGTTGTGTACTAAATCTTAGTGTGTGAGTATTTTATGCAAAAAGGCCGGCTCATCAGCTCTAGAATTTCATAGATATTTTTACTACCACCATTGGTGATTCCAAGGTCTAAAAGCAGAATTGATTTGAAAATGGCATTAATAATATTATGAACAATACAGAGGTATAGAGTAAAGAAAGGAGGCAGTTTGATTGGCTGAAGGCATCAAATACAGTTTTCGAGAACAATACAATACTCTCGATAACTGTTAAATAACCGATTTTTTATGTAACAGTAAACGTAGTTTATTCCTGTATTTATGCGACTCATACTTTGTAGTAGTCTGTTAAGTATATATAATTAATCATACGTCATATATTTTTTTAAGGCTCTGTTTCACAAACACAATCGTCGTATGTTATGCAACAGTTCCCATATGGCGACCAACAGCAGTACAACGCCCAGTTGTACTCCAACAGCCAAGGCCTACCTCAGCAGACTAACCATCCCTCCTATCGGCACAACACAGAACAACCCGGCTATGCACAGCTCTATCATTCACAAAGATCCATCTTGGGACGGTCCGTAGGATATCCGCGAACATACTTCAGCACAGGATCAGATGCATCTGGGACATCCACCCCTGTTTACACCAATATACAACCAGCTGTACCGTTTGGATATCCTAGGAGTACTTCACAGCAGCCTCCCCAGCAAGTAGTTAATCCGTACATATACCAGTCATCTCCATCGCACACTTCAGTGAGATTCCAATCTCTGGCTGGGCCCGGTGCACAAAGCTATGTTCAACAGGGACAACAGAGTTTAAGTCATCAGGAAAACCACAATAATGCGAGAACCCAGTCATCACCTAATCAAGACATCGAACTCCAGAAGGAAGCCAATGCCAAACGCACGGCGGATAGCATAGCCCAGATGAGGCAGAATCTTCTACTAGAGATCATAGCACAGACAGAGAAAGAGAGTATGCGTCCCGCTAAACGAGCTCTGAATGCTCAAACGGGCGTCGGCTTCGACTGGGGAGAGAACTTTCCTAGAATAGGAGAAGTACAATCAATGTGCGACAGGCGACAGAACACTCCTCCGTTAAACAGTCCAGATATTGTTGCCGATTTGAATATCAGCGAGAGCTCTTCGCGGACTGCATCGCCTCACAGGATCAGCTCCCAAAAGACCAGCCTCCCTCTAACAAAAATCGCCGAGGTGATTGTTGCTGGGAAGTTGGATCCTATCCTTGCGAGGTTGATTGGCGAACATTCTGCATCTCCAAACACTCCCATGTCTCAGTCAGCTCTACAAGCCATCACTTTGTCACCAGTCACAAATACAAGCCTCAGCACAGTGAATGCGGCGCCTAGTGCCCCAGTGACTACGCAGGGGAATGTTATCGCTGCTAATCAAAACACAAGCATTTTCCCTGGACAAAACGTACATTTCGGGATTTCGTCGTCTGTTCATAAACTAGCAAGCGAAATAACCGCTGGCCACTTCAACCCTTATTTTCAGAGAATTCAAAACCAAATGAACGCAAATGTGACGCCTGTTCAAGCAACATCCGCCACACCTCAATACGACAGTGCCCAGCATCAAATTGTTAACCCTGTCGCAGAGTCTCCAATTGTACCCTCTCTACTTAATCAATCCGCTCCGCCAAACCAATCATCATCAAGCATGCCCACAGTCAGTCAGTCTGTAGCTGTTCGTCAACCAGGAATTAGTAGAGAGCCTGCATCAACACAGGTAGTCAGTGAAGTTGTAGCCCCACCCTTGCCAGTGATCAGCTGCTGCCTTAGCCTTGCAGTTCCTGATCGAGTTACTGCCTCCTCTGGGTCAACAAGTCTCCAGAAGTCTGCTGAACAACCTCAGATGCAGAGAGGGCCCTCCCTAGGTAATTACGTCACGATTGGGAAACGCATCGACTATGTGAATGATGAGGATGGAAAGAAAGATGGTGAGAAAGAAACGGTAAGTTTTATTAAGGAATTGTTTTCTGTTGTCTTTAAAAGAGTTACTCGGATGAGGAGGAGAAAGCCTCATATGTAAGAAATTTGATTAAAAAAGAAAATTGCTACCTTTTTGTGCTACAAAAAAGGTCTCCCATCAGGTTGTTGATGAGGTTTTTACTAATGTGCTTATTTTTCTCAGGAGACAAACGGAGACGATGACGTTGTGATAACCTTGGTAACAACTAAAGATGCGATGCGTGGTCCAGTTGAAGTAATTGACGTAGAGGACTTCATCCCTTCCACTGGAATAAAGATAAAGGAAGAGCCGGAAGACCACCCTACAGTCATTGCCAGTACACAGAATGGCACTACCCCAACAGCGGCGAATAATACCCCACCTGTTGAGAGTGGCAGTACCAGTACCCAATCTTTATCACAGGAGTCAAGCACAAGAATCAACTCAGTCTCTGGTAGCCCTCCTATGGAAAGTGGCTACATGCAGTCCAGTCCAAGCAACAACACTCTTTCTGGTATCCCAGATGCGGATAATGGCAGAACCCGATCAGCATCACAGAACTCCAGCTCCAATATCGACCTCCTCTCCCAGGTTGTGAGTAATTTGACTACCACGTTCTATCTTCACTCGCTCCAGCGTGCAGCATCCTTAACTGATTCTGAATCTTCTAACGACGAAGGTATGTCAACTCCAGTAGAGGACCAAGTTGAACAAGCTCAAATAACTCCGACCCCCTCTTACATTGTTAAAGATCTAAAGGTTATTGCAAGCGAAGCCCTTAGAAAAATGGCAAGGCCTGCAGATGACCAAGATATATTTGATCAACAAGGAATGTTTTTAGTTGCTAAGCCAGTCCCTAATGAGGCGATTCCGTCTCCCGTGCAAGAGGCTCCTTCAGCAGAGAAATCCGATTCTGAAAGCTGTGATTATACATCTTCGTCAGACGCCCATGTAGTCCATGTACCAGATAAAAGCGCCCAGCCGTCGAAAACTTCAAAGAAATCCGGAGCCGATTTGGTTAAAAGCCTTATCAAAACACGGGAAAAAATACGAAACGAAACAATTGACTTTAAGAGGGTATTTCTACAGAGACTTGAAAAGAAGTTTGAGAAATGCTTACGAAAAGTCAAGAGTTTTGAGGAGTACTCCTCAGATTATGTCGATCAATTGTTGTTGGAATCTACCTACTTACGAGCGAAGGACGCCTCGATGGAGTCACGTGATTCGCAGGTGCAAGATTCGGGAAGAGCTTCGGTCTGTGAGTCAGAGGAGTCTACGTTAGAGCAGCCTCATATTTCAGTATCCAAACGACAAAGTGTCTCCGACAGCAATGCAAACAGTGAGGCAGACTATGAGGTCGTTCCAAATAACCCTAAAGCTAAACAGGAAACTCATAATAATGAATGTCTAGTTTCACATAATTGCAATGCAGTTCCTTTAGATGATGAATCACAGAACGTTGAATACAGCAAGGAAGAATCAAGTCCTGTAGCGTCGGTGGAACCCCAGCACGAAGAAGATGAGGTTTTCATAGAGCCTGCAGATCTTTCAATGGAAGCGCCCAGTCCAGTTTTTCAATCGCCAATGTCCAGGCTTTTCTCGGAGGAGCCGGAACCGGGTTCGGAGTATGAAAAACAAGTACAGAAAGAAACTTACTACTCTATTAACTTAAGAAACGAGGCGGACGACTGTTTGAAGCCATTAAAGAGTTATACAGCAGTTGAGAGCAGGGGTCAGATCGTGCATCCGGATTCCAATGATGAAAAGGAAAAGGACCTCGCAGAACTTATGAAGTCAGGAGTAGCGACAGGAGAAAAAGAAAGTGATGGAAAGGAACAGAGCGGAATGCGTGCGAGCGGTAGCTGTGGAAATGTTGGAATAGGAGAGGGACGGTGTGGAATGGTGGAGAACCCTGTTAGAATTGAGAAAAGGATAGATAATAGAAATGTTTCAACCCGAAAAGGTCACAAGAGAACCGAGAATTACAATGACAGGAAGAGAGATGGAAAAGAGGGTATTGATGGAAAGCGAGAACGACTCTCTAGCTCTAGCTCGAATGATTTTCAACAGTCAAAAATGATAAAACATTCTCATCTCGAGAAGTCGCTTAGACAGGCGATGCGAGAGCTGGAACACTCATCAGAAAACTCTTCTGAGGAAGAGAAGAGAAAGGTTAGAAAGAAGAAGTTAGTGGAGTTTAAAAACAAGCATGGTTTGGATGTGAAAAAGATGGATGAATCGGAGAAAAGGGAAAAAGTGCAACAGGTGATGAGCATGTTCAATTCTACTGTGAGTCAGCATTCCCCCGATTCACGTGGTAACTCTCGTGGGGGCTCTCTGGATAATGTATCACAGCAAAGACGCCATTCGCCACAAACGTGTCCCGAAATAAACGAACCGCAGTCCCCAAAGTCACCGCAGGATCTACACAAGACATTAAGAGATGGTATGAACATTGTACCGGTAAATCAGGGCCGTTTAGACAAAAACATTAAGAAAGATCATAACAAGTTAAACAACAAAGAGTACCCAATCATTACTGCGAAGCAAGGAAAGTCTGTCAAAAAAAGAAGCAAAGGCAGGCTGCACGAGATCGCTAAACGACTGACGCTAATAAATTCCGGTCACTCGTCGAGTATTCGGCGAGGATCGAACGTGAAAGAGAAAGGACACAATAGGATGGACGTGCGGGTACGGCATGCATCATGCACGAGACCTGTTAATGATGAGTCATCTAAAGGAAATCGTATTCGTCAGCGTTCTCCAGTTAATGCAGATGGTTCTCGTCAGCGTTCTCCAGTTAATGCAGATGGTTCTCGTCAGCGTTCTCCAGTTAATGCAGATGGTTCTCGTCAGTGGTCTCCAGTTAATGCAGATGGTTCTCGTCATTGGTCTCCAGTTAATGCAGATGGTCCTCGTCAGCGGTCTCCAGTTAATGCAAATGGTTCTCGTCAGCGGTCTCCATTTGATGCAGATGGTCCTCGTCAACGTTCTCTAGTTAATTCAGATTGTCCTCGTCAACGTTCTCTAGTTAATTCAGATTGTCCTCGTCAGCGGTCTCCAGTTAATGCAGATGGTTCTCGTCAGTGGTCTCCAGTTAATGCAGATGGTTCTCGTCAGTGGTCTCCAGTTAATGATGCAGATGGTCCTCGTCAGTGGTTTCCAGTTAATGCAGATGGTTCTCGTCAGCGGTCCCCTGATACCGTCATGAAAAGATCGCAAGCGTCCAACGAGACAACAGATATTACAAGACATGTGAACAAAAGAACAACTGACACGGAAACTACTCGAAGGCGGTCTCCAGAAACGACCTTGAAAAGACCAAACCCGTCAAGCGGGGTGCCGTACGAGGGTGCAAAGAAGAGTAGAGAAAGCTTCAGCCAAGAGCGGCGATTTGAAGTTCATACGAAAAATGTGAAATTAGGCGAAAAAAGCGGTGTTCTCGTGACATCTCTGGGAACACTGGAGTGTGGAGAAAGACCTTGTAAAACTGGTCCAGCTGAGATTGCTCGACAAGGTCCCGGTGGGGATGGATATCCAAAACAGGACCCCAAAAAGAAAGCCGACACCTCGCCAAGCTCTAGAACAGACGAGAGAACTAAGAACTTCATGACATCTGCTGGAAACCAATTAGATGAGGGCAGACCTCGGATATCCGGTCATGCCGTGAATGCTCCAAGGGATTCTGGTCAAGGTGGAATTCTCAAGACGGGAAACGAAACGCAACTGAGCGACGGCCGTCCAGTCAAGGAGAAAGGTTCCGTTTGCAACAGACCGGCAAAGAGCCCATCCTCTGATGGACACAGCCCTCCGTCTTCTGATGGAGACAGCCCTTCAAGGAGCATCTGGTCCGTGTTCCAATGGTGATCTAGGAGGCGGTCCGACTACGCTGTTTCTGGGCGAAGACTAGCAGATCTGTATTCAGTATACAGATGCCATGTTACATGGCTTGTAAATAGTTTTATTTATACGTACTGTAGCATTGATTTTGTAGTGTTTTTTTTATAGTTGGTCCGTTTCCGTGGGATTTGTGGTCGAAGGTGAATCATCATTAAGGCTTATGATTAACCTCCTGGTCTAGTAAATCCCCACGGATTCGGCTCCTTTTCAAAATGTGTGTAGTGTAGAGTGATTTTATTCTGATATAACAGTATTTTACTTGGAATAATATCACCACCCAGCCGATTCTAAACTAAACTACATTTAACAATATATATTACTTAGAATAATATCACCACCCAACCTATAGAAACCCACGTGAAAAATTGAGATATTTACTTATGAATTTCACTTGAAAGAAAATATATATATATATTAGTGTTTTGTACAACATATTGTTTTCGGGATTTTTATTGAGTAATTATACTCGGTTTTTAATTTATTATTACAGCAAAGTGTATATCTTGGTCGTTTCGATTAACTATTTAATACATATTGATTATGATTGTATGATTTAGTATAGTTTTACTTCTGTACAGGAATGTTTTATTCATGCACAGGAATGAAGAAATTGAAATTTTTAAAAGTTTGTTATTCATAAGTATATCAAAAAAGTGGTGGAGGAACCGTGTAAGCAAAGTGTAATGGTTGAAGTACCATAACAAAAGAGAACAACGACAATGTATTAGTTCTAAATAAGCTAAAGTATATTCTGTCCGTTCTAGAAATTAGCTATAGCTATAAAGTGCTCATTATATAGTATTCATAACTCCAATCATCCTTAACCTCCCTCGCCGGGGATTTTAGGAGGTTGGTATACGGCCAGCCTAAAACTCCTGCAGGGGGGTGGGGGCTAAAGCATTCCCTGTTATTATGTAGTAGACTAGGCACAAACGGGGTTTATCATTTCCTGATTTCGTGGACGCCTACTTCTAACAAGTGGTTTTAAAGAAGGCTATAGTTTATATGGTTGTGTTGGTATTTGAATCTGCGAATTTTTTTCAACCGACTGCAATCTGGGGATAACATGCAATGGAAGTGAATATTATTGCAGATTGCCCTGGCTATTTATTCGACAACCGCCGTGGAAGTACCCGAGGATGTCGATGAAGAGTGGCGGTGTACCTTGAGTCTATTGATCTTTTTACCGTGGGTGATTGGGTCGAGTTGATAAGCGAACAGCATGCTAAATTTTAGGGGAAGTAAAGCTAGGAAACGGTAGGCTTGTTTATTTGATTCACGACATTGACATTCACAACGTTCGACGCCATGTTGAATTGCGTCTCAGCATGCTGTTCGCCTATCAACTCGACCCAATCCCCCGCGTAACGCAAGAAAGGATGAAAAGATGCCCCTATATGACATTCAAAAGTGTCCAAAAGAGTTGACTGCAGGAAATAAGTGCTAAATGAGCCATGTATGGCTGGCCACTTGTCTGTAATAAGTAGCAATGAAAAAGGTAACCGGATCTCATTCGGGGTTATTCGGAAATGTTTTCGAATATTGGGAGTTCTGTGGCGCGCCCGAAGGCTGAGGTGCGCTGGGGCGAGGGTGCTCATTTGTTTGCACCTTTCCGAACAAGCCCGAATGAAAGTCGGCTAGCAGACTGTAAAAAGAGAGGTGGGGCACCCGTTTATCCTACTTGAAGTTGCCAAAATACAGTAAATGTATAGGATATTATTTTAAATACGGAATAAGATGCTGTAATTCTTAGAAATCCTGGTCATGCCCCTGTAATATGCATTTAGATTCCCAAAGAGAGCTAGAGCTAAAGGAAGCTTCAATTTCTTGCAAAGTGGTCCTTTCGACCTAGGCTGGTTAGCTTTTTAAAAGCAGAGGTCGCAGCTAATTCTAATACTGGTTGGCTGTTTGAAAGCAAGTTCAACAGATGAGGTGTAATCTACTACCCACACCACTAAGCGGCCGCCGCTGAGTTTCGCAGCTTAGACATGTTCATTGGTTATCGTCAAAATTAACCATTGAGCCCTATGCGAACAGGGCTAGCAAAATGTAGAAAACGTCAAACGAATTTGTGCTCTGTTTTAAAACAATAAGCAGGCCCGTACCCAGGATTTTTCTTGGGGGTTGCAAAATCCGAAAAAGAAGACCTAATTTTTCCAGTGGGTGTGGGGGGGGGGGGGGGGGGGGGGGGGGGGGGGGGGGGGGGGGGGGGGGGGGGGGGGGGGGGAATAAACTGATAAAAATCTGGGGGAGGGGTGCGTTCGCATCCCCTGCAGCCTCCCTGGCTACGGGCCTGATAAGCCCCGTTCAAACAGCGTCAACAACACAGCGGCTGGCGGAAAGCTGCTTATTTGAAGAGCCTGCCTGGAGGCGCTTCGTAGTAGTTTTGTCTTACGGTCAACCAGTAAGGGTGTGCAAGCAAGTCTTGGCGACGTTATCGCTGTTTTCACGAGGCTTTGCTTCTGGTTATGTTCCAGCTGGCGCTGTTTTCACACGGCTTTGCTTCTGGTTATGTTCTAGCTGGCGCTGTTTCGATAAGGCTTTGCCTCTAATTATGGTATTAAGTGACGAGGTCAGCGCGGTCGTCTTCTTGTCTGGAGTAACCAAGAGAAGTGAGTTTGCGTCGCTTGTACAGAAACACGGCTAACAGTACAAGTCCCACGACAACAATAGGAACCACTATGGATACTACTATAACTGCCGTTGGTGACGCCTGGTGAGACGGCCGCTTGTTTGGAGCTATGGACAAAGAACAAACAGCTTTATGGCGAGTCACAACGCATCCATTTTTATCGGCTAATTCAAGCAAATAAACGAGATATTTTCAATCAAATACCGTCAATAACATATTCTTTATTCGTATATTGTTATTCTGAAGATTCCTTGCGAATAAATCGCTATATTTTCATTGATAAACAATAACAAAAGAGTGGGTGATTGACATTTCTTAAAGAGCTCCTACAGCCGCCATTTTGTTTTTTGTTATCCTGGCAAAGTTTGTGTATGAAAGCTTCAGGGCGAATAAAAGATTGTTGTTGTTGACAAATCGGTGGATTTTGACCGTACCGTTTTTCGGTTATTGTATATATTATACATATTTAAGTGCCCTAAAGTCAGCTGTTATCATTGGAGATTTTTAGCCTTGATATTTTGGTGACAATAGCACCCCCAGTTACTGAAGCTCAAGCGCCGCCTAGCGTGACGAGCCCAACTGGGAATCAAGCGCCGCCTAGCGTGACGAGCCCAACTGGGACTCAAGCGCCGCCTAGCGTGACGAGCCCAACTGGGAATCAAGCGCCACCTAGCGTGACGAGCCCAACTGGGACTCAAGCGCCGCCTAGCGTGACGAGCCCAACTGGGACTCAAGCGCCGCCTAGCGTGACGAGCCCAACTGGGAATCAAGCGCCGCCTAGCGTGACGAGCCCAACTGGGACTCAAGCGCCGCCTAGCGTGACGAGCCCAACTGGGACTCAAGCGCCGCCTAGCGTGACGAGCCCAACTGGGACTCAAGCGCCGCCTAGCGTGACGAGCCCAACTGGGAATCAAGCACCGCCTAGCGTGACGAGCCCAACTGGGACTCAAGCGCCGCCTAGCGTGACGAGCCCAACTGGGACTCAAGCGCCGCCTAGCGTGACGAGCCCAACTGGGACTCAAGCGCCGCCTAGCGTGACGAGCCCAACTGGGAATCAAGCGCCGCCTAGCGTGACGAGCCCAACTATGACTCAAGCGCCGCCTAGCGTGACGAGCCCAACTGGGAATCAAGCGCCGCCTAGCGTGACGAGCCCAACTGGGACTCAAGCGCCGCCTAGCGTGACGAGCCCAACTGGGACTCAAGCGCCGCCTAGCGTGACGAGCCCAGAACGGCTGCGAGGGAGACCACACCCCTGGGTCACCAAGTCTCTCAGCTACAATAAATAAACAGCAGCCTTTCACACTTTGACATTTCTCCCGGAATTTCTCTACGGAAGCTGTTCAAGTTAAAGCCGCATTGTCAGCAATTTACTTCCGGTCGATTACGTAACGTAATCTCCGATGATTTTTAAAATAAAGCGCGAATATTGAAAAAAGTGTGTCTATTGAAAGTTTCTTTGAGGATGTGATCGTTAATTTAGAGCGGATGGCCTGTTAAATATCTCGGATTCTAATAGATTATTTTGTCTTTTAATGGTTGAGGTTTTCGTCAAACCTCCGGAAGTAAACTGGTGACAATGCGGCTTTAGTAGCATGGTCCTACTGGTCCTACTTACTGTATTCCCTGAAGTTCGCCCAATCAAGCGGCGGAGGCCAAGAAATGTGCTGACAGTAACCGTGTTTGTGTGTCGAGTTTCCTTCCGCTAAACGCTCGCAGTACATCAAAAATCCAGTTGCCTTCCTAGAAGAGAAAACACTTGGGCATCGCTCTACTATAGACCGGCATACATCTTTACATGCAGTGTAGAACCCAATTTCCTCTCCTGGAAAACACGGCGGCATCAACTCTGCGCAGTAGATTTTCTTCAAATCTGATTGGCAGCTTGAATAATTGGCCAAAATGTTCTGGAATATCTGGATTCGCGACCGAGGCAGAGGAGTCGGCTGTGGCTGGCCAGGGCGCGGATTCGTGTAGTTGAAACCATAGAAGATTCGAAAGAGCTTTTTCTGACGTTCTTCGGTCACTACTGAGTGCGTGTACCCGAGATCTTGGCAGAACGGAAAAATGAGTCTTTGACAACCTCTTTCTAAGGGACCTGCGGGTAAAATAAAGAACGTTTATGAATGTCTAAATTCCAAAGACCCGTGCAACAGTGCACTGCATTTATGCATTGCTGAAAGGAAGAGAACCTGACATTTGTGAGTTGAGCAATAGGCACGTTGCCAGAATTGGACGTGGGGGACGGGAATGTCATATGCAAATCGTTTAGCGGGAATGTCACCAGTTTACTTCCGGTCGATTACGTAACAATATTCGATGATTTTTAACAGAAAACGCGAAAAATATTTCACAATTGTAAAAGCAGTGTGTCGATTGGAAGTTTTGTTGAGAATGTGACTGGTAATTTAGAGCGGATGGCCTATTAAAACTTTGAACAAATTGTAAGAAACGTATTGAAATAAATGTTACTGTACATACAATGACTCAAGGAAATAGAATGGTTAATTTATATTGTGCGTTGTATTTATCTCAACAATTTCGTGGTAGTTCTTGTCGCTGCAACGACCAGAGGCGTCTGTTGGTCGTTGCAGCAGGATTTCGCACTTCATACCGGAACCTTTCGATGGGACGAGGTCGAGGGGCAGGCCCATACCCAGGGGGGGGGGGGGGGGGGGGTGCGAACTCCCTCGAAAGTCCACTTTCGGTTCTCAATAGACATGCTATTTGTAGACAAAACTAAAAAGCATAAGCTAGTATGTTACAATACATAAGTCACACTTTTCTCAGCCAAATCCGACAATAAACTTCCCCTGTAGATAGTGCAAAGGCATTAAAAACATTTCTTTTTTTTTTTCGGGGATGGTCAGATTTTTATCAGAAAAAAACTCACCCACTCCACCCCCCCCACCCCCATCCCCCCCCCCCCCTTCCCCCCCCAGAAAAATTAAGTATGTTCTTTTTCGGATGTCGCACCACCCCGTCCCTGTGCCACAGTATGCTGTATGCTGCGATATGCCTTTTCAATACTTTCTTTTGGTCAACCGACTGTTTTCACAGTGGTGGCTGATGAGACAAGTAACTGACCCGGAAATGATCGTCGGCAAAATCATTTTAACCCCTGAGGGAAAGCCCCTTGCGTGTGGTTAACAGCAGTATATCAGGTCAGACCCCTAAAAGATAGCACATAATGTGTGGCTGAAGCAATTTCTAACCCATAGCACTAGCAACACTACACATCTTAGTTTTTCTGTATCGCGGTTCTTAAGAATCGCGATGTATGCATGCATGTATGTACATATACAGGTAGGTATAAACGTCACCATCGAGAATACATCTCTTTTTTTTTTCATACAATCATGTCCAGTTGTAATTAGGAATTGATAGGGAAGCAGAGACATCACCTAATGGGGCAACCGTCTGGTCTTTGGCGAGCACTTATATGTGAACCAAAGCAAAATACTGTGAGCAAATAGGAAAAAATCGCAAGAGGAATCGGAAATTCAAACATGTAAGCACATGAGAAATATTGGGAGATCATTTAAGGGAGGCGTTGGGCGGTTCGTGTTCGATATGGAACTAATAAAAGCTGATACCTTAGAGTGGTGAAAGACATTTAACATATCTAGTATCGATAATTAATATGACCAGAAGTTGAGCTCACGATATGTGCTGCGGTGTACACCATGGCCAACAGCATGTTCAGTATCGCGTCAGCTGCTCTATGGCATCGAGTCAATTATTCAAAAGAACAAAAATACTGCTTATAAATCAATTATAGTAAAATATTTACATAGAAATAAAGGTCAACTGAACTACCACGATCTCCTTTCAGCAACTCATGCGTAATCTTTTATAAAAACAAAAGTACGCAGACCAATATTGATTCGCTCCAGTGATTATGTAATCAACTTGTAACCCAAAGAACATGCACGATAAATCAAATAGGGACTGATTCGTGTAAGAATTTATGAGAGATAAGCTAAAAGCATTCCAAGTCAAGGAATTCCTTTGTTTATTAAAATTGAGATAAGAGTCAAGAAAATACTAACTAGGTTACTTAAAATTCTACGAGTGTGATAATAATTATCTGTATATTAGGATTATTTTACTCACCTAAGTTTGTTACGTTGTAGTGTTTATCAAACTGAGGTGGTTCATAACACATCCCTGTATCCGCAGTACTATTTGGAAGCAAAGAACACATCCCAATCATAAGATCCACAAAATAATCAGGAAGTCTGCTATTACATCGTTTCAAAAACTCGGAGCAAACTCTCCTGCATGGAAGAAAAGGCTTCGGGTCGCCATCTCTACAATTTGGTGCGAGAACAGCACAAGCGATTGTCTCTGAAACGCTTGCAACGGAACAGTTCTGCATTCGAGTAGTGACGAACTCTACAATGTTGCGTATCCATGTGTGCGAGCGCTTGGAGAGGTTGGAAGGCAGTGGGAACGATTTGTTGTATCCGGCGGACATACAGCCTTCAAGTGGAGTTCCCGGTAATGCAGCACAGGTTTGACCCGATATACAGCGATACAGAGAACATAAACACACTGCGAATGCTGCTAACTTGATAAAGGCAGCCATTATTGAACACGACTCAAGCCGAGGTTGAAACCGCACGACAAAGGGTCACGTTCAATAAGTTCTATCGTGACGGGTGTCACGACAAAGCTAGTTTCGGAGATTGCGTGATATTTGTCACTGTACGGAGCGCACAAAGATATACCTTCCAGAGGTTCTCGTACCGCCCAAAAAAAATTAAGAAAAAAAAGAAAGAAAGCGTGCGTGATTTTCTGACAGGTGGGCGTCCGGCGCGAGGTGCTAGAATGCGTTGGGGAAGAAGAAAGACGGAGACCAGGCGCTATCTTCAACCTTCTTTCCAAGCACGCGGGGTCTATTCTTCATCTTCCCACAAACCCCTTAAGCTACAGCAAGACTTTCCACAGCGATATACGCCTATTTCAAATAAGGTTTCACTCGGAGAGTCGATTAGAAAGCTTTAGCATTCTTGTTTATGTACCTCTTAACGTTCACATGGCGATCTGAGACCAGGATTCAGCCATTTATACCTTACCCATGAACCACTGCGATACATCGATTTGCATTGATTAAAATAGGTATACAGCATAACAACAATCAATTTAAAAAAAAGAATAAAAAAAAGACGTGAGTGGTAGGGGAATAGAGGACCACCATACACACATATCTTATTCAGCTCCTTTTTATTGGTGAGGGTGTTTTTAGTTTTTTTTAATGATGTATCATAGCAAATTGAGATTATCTTTGGCTTTGATATTATTTTGGCTTTTGCTTTTATCCCTGTTTTGCTAGCCTGTACATAATGCTGAACTCATGAATATTACCACCAGGCGCGTACCGAGCAGGATTTTTTTAGCCTTAGGTAGTCTTAGGGGGTCTAAGGTATCATATGGAATAAGGAAAGTATTTGCGAAGATCCTTCAACAGAAATGACTCACTTTTTGGAGAGCAAGAGTTTGTACCCCTCCCCTCCCCCCCTTACTCGCGTGACCGCGTCAGGTACTGAATGGTCCCTAAGAGATACGATCTTTACAGCCCCTGTACGATGGTTCAACTACCATCCGGCTCGAAGGACCATGTGTCGTGAAAGCCTTATCTCTCACTTGCTTGCTGGTTCAACTACAACTCTCGGCTGAGTTTTCTGTGTTTATTATGGCCGACGTATAATGATCATAGAATCACCACTATCCGATTCCGTCTATCCGTAAATGCGTACTGAACTAAGTTAAAATCACATGTATATATACTAAATTTAATAGGAACTTCATTCCAGATTTACAGATTATTTCCCCTACGTACAAAAAATTAAAGCCTAACCTACGCTATTCTAGAAAAGTACTATTATTATCCTGGACTTATGCTATTACTTCATTGACCATCCCAGTCTTATCCAATTACAACCATCACGCGCTTACAATATTAGATCACGAAAGCTATTTGCAACATGATTCGAATTACTCCTTCCTAGTTATAATTTCCCTCAATCAAGAACTCTAATTATTACAAATACCCTAAGAATATTCCCCGACAATAGTAATTTATATTAATGTAAACATGTTCATTTTGTAAGCTTTACGAGATCTTCCTTGTCTTCTCCTCTCAAACAAATTTTGGGTAGCCTGTGATGCCGCCACGCCAGTACACCAAGGATGATAAGCACGATGAGGATTATGGGTACGATCACTGCTACCGCTACTACAAGCCCTTGGACTGCGGGCTTGTTTTGGGAAGGAGGCGGTGATGGCGTTTGGTAATCTTTAATAGCAAACAAATATCTGTTAAGTAACGGTTGTAACTATTCTTTTGATTCTGCTATCCCATAGGCGGTCTTAAGCTGGTAGTAGTCCAAAACTTATTATCCGAAACTTATCATATCAAAATTTGGGTGTCCTTCATACCCACTCGGCCGACCTCTTGGGAGCCTGGGTCTAAGGGCTTTTCGAGATCAGTGAGAAAAAAGATTTGACCAAGCGATCAAGGTTTTCTAACAAATTTTGGCCGCAAGTCTCAAATTGACATGAATCAGCATATTCTCACCATGTTTTCAGGAGATCAGGGAACGGGAAAACTGTAGCTCCTCTAAATATGGGCATCAATGCTCATATAAGGCAACACATACGAAGGACATTATATGTGGGGAATATGTTTGATATGTTTACAGTAAACCACAAGTAAACTGGGCGCTTAATACTTCTTACTCCACGCTCGATTAGAAACTGCTTCAACCACGCCAAATATGCTATTTCTTCCCAAATTACCACCCCTCCTCTTCCACTTGCCCTTCCACTTTTTCTCCCCATCCCCCTCCCCCTTACCTTGAAACCACTTAAGCCATGCCATGGGTGGTGGCCAAGACGATGTTCTACAGTACCCGTGCGAGGTGTTACCTGATGCTAACAGCTCGCATCCAGACAACCACGGGCCATACACCGTATTCAACAATGCAGGACATTTGACACTTATATCATAACAGAACGACTGGCATAAGGTATAATGCTGGAGACCCTCATCGGGAAAGCAGGGCGGAAAGAGATCACCGCAGAAAAACTTCTTCAAGTTTAAAGAGCACTGGGAAAAATTCTTGAAAAATCCTTGCCAATTGTCGACGGTGGAGCCTGGCTTTACAACAGCGTCTTCTGAAGTGTTTGAGAATTTTTTTTGGTAGAATATATTGTAGACTTTGAGTTGGGTTGACAAGCTTATGCTGGTGTGACTGTAACCAATAGATTTACACATTGGGAAGATCAAGGGACTGCACTCATTTTCCAGTAAGCCTTGAAATAAAACACATCATAGTTTATTATATTTTTTCGCCTTAACCCTATTCAGACTGGGGGGGGGAAGCTCTCTAACCCCCCCCACCCCTCCGGGAAAATTGCTATAACTTCTGAACCATAGAAACTAAGAGACTAAAACTTGTTGACGTTTCCTAAAATCTATCAGCGGACGTTTTGATGCCATTGACATGTCGAGGAGAGGCTCCATGTTACCATGGCAACCGTTTTTTGTAAAGCGTTTTTTTTGTGACACTTAGAACATGCCTTAATTTTATAGACAACATTAAAAAAAAAACGCTTTTCTGTCCCCTTTTAGAACAGCCGAACTCCGAGCTACGAACAAGCAAACATTGTCTGGGCTACCTGTGCTCCTTCCAGCGCGGCCAAGCGTAACTAATCGTCCAACGGCGTCGGTCAAGGATGCTCGTGGCTATTTTCTGGTTTTAAAAAAACGGCTAGCGGCAAGGGAAAATAGTTTAGCTCGGATGTTTTGCCACATATCGAATATAAGTGTATCCTGGCATAGGTCTGCGAGATAAAAATATTTTGTTTGTTGTTTTTTTCTCTCGAATTTCGAGTGCTACCGAAAATGGCGCCTCCAACCTTGTCTCTTTCCTTAGGGGGAGAAAAGTCATAAATTCCGTTGAGAAAACCCCGCCAAATCGTGTATTACACGTGATGAATTTGACAACAACAAGGCATGTTCTAAGTTTTAAGGCAATTTTATTGACAACATTTCACACACAAAAAAAGGTTTAATCGTCCCCTCTCAGAACAGCCGAATTCCGAGCTACGAACAAGAAACCATTGCTTGGGCTACCTGTGGTGAAGTTAGCAGCGGATTCAGCAACCAATTCGAACAAAAGTTATAAATTAACGTCCTGATCTCGTCTGCAAACACTTAAATCTTATGAATTATGATTGTTTAGTGAACTACCACTCGGCGCGGCCGTTGTCGCACCGACGACTCCTCGAAGTTTGAATTTCCGAGCAGTGCCTCGTTCCTAGAGCCCCTCGGTTAGAAAGTGCACAGGATCTGTTGGCACAGATGGTGAATTCGACAGTAGGCGGTAAAAAGTTGAAAAAATATGAGTGAAATTCGCAAATCGGTGACATGAGACTCAATTGAAAGCTAAGGTATGTTTTCAAAGTGTTTTGGCGCTGGGTTGGCGACTAGTCGATTTTTGCGAGTTTTATCGGGCCTCGAAGTAGTTGTGTGATGGCCGTTAGCCAAAGGAGTCCCCAGCCTTTCCTATTTTTATACAGAGTAAGAAACACAATTCGTGGCGGGCTTCAAACACGCTCTAATGACATTCTATCGGTAAAATTGAAATAAAGGAAGACTCAAACACAATATTACATGATCTAAAGTTTTATTTCTCAAGATAAAGTATTTTTTCGCTAACAAATAAATCCCCCCATAGATTCCTTTAGAACCAGTGACAGTAGCCTTGGGCTGCCTGTGATATTATGTATAATTCTAGTCAAAACTTAAAATTAACATGACAGCAAAATAAAAAACTAAACAAAACAGATATATTTACATCTAAAAGGAAAGGCCTATATGGGTAAATCAGAAGTAGAAAATCATAATCTGAAAACCATCTATCACAACTCGAATTGTGTGGTGAATTGAATGAATAGAAAAAAGTCGTCAGGGGCCGATATTCCCCCAAAAAAACAGAGCGCTACTCAGGTGTCGCGAAAGCAATAAAAAAATCATAGTCTAAATCCCATCTATTGAACTCAAAGTGAGTGTGGTAAAGAATAACATACCGCGATGAAATTAGCAGCTAGATGGCTCTATGATTACTTGACCGAAAGATAGCCATGCGCACAGGAATAAAATTGCATACTCACTGGTCGATATTCAATAACCTGAAATAATAGTGTTATTCAGACGTCTCTGTACTATTAGAAACTCCTAGTCCCAATCCCATCTCGAAGTGTGTGGTTAAAGCTTCAAACACCGCAGTTAATAGTTAGCAGCTAATTCAGTGTCAGATAACTTGACCCCATAGATAGCATGCGCGCGGTCATTAAGGCATACTCGCAGGATCTCTCAGATTTCAAAAACACACCATGCGAAAAGGCATATCCACATGTCGATAATCCCAAAACTAAAACAATAGCGCTATTCGACGATTCTAGACTATTAGAAAATCATAGTCTGAATCCCATCTACAAAACTCGAAGTGCGTGGTAAAGCGTCGAACAATGTGCGTTGATGCGATATATGAGATCTACAAAACTCGAAGTCTGTGTAGAAGCTTCAAACACCGCGGTGAAGTTAGCAGCTAATTCAGTGCCTGATTACTTGACCGATGGATAGCATGCGCGCGGTCATTAAACATAGGTACGCAGTGCGTAGGTGAAGCTATTTGCTATATTGCATCAGTTACTGATTGCTTGTTTGAGCCATACCGATTATTTATATTGTGCACTCCACAAAAGTTCGTGTTATGAGATGTGTTGTTATTTTCACAACATGCAAGCAAATTATTTTTAACAAATATCCTCAAAAGTTACCATAAACGTTTTTACTATATTTGTGATCTTTTTTGTTTTCTTGATAATTACAGTAAAAGATAGCGAATGTTTTTTTTATATTTTTTTACGTGATCTGTAATTCTCCCTTTTTAACAGTGTCACACCCACTATCCATTTGAGTCGCTCAAGCAGGTGTGATGCTTATCATTGGTTTCTAAAATTTGCCCTTTTGAGGCACCTGACATTTGTGTTAGACCTTCTCACTAGCAAGTTCTCTAAACACCTTCCGGGATCTTTTCCTCCCTCCCCTTTTCTTGGCTAAAACGACCCAATCTTTTTGATACAGCTGCAGAGACAGCTGTGAGAGACAGAGACAGAGAGAGAGAGACAGAGAGAGAGAGAGAGAGACAGAGAGAGACAGAGAGAGAGAGAGAGAGAGAGAGGGGGGGGGGGGGGGGGGGTGGGAATAGATCTTGATTGTTCAATACCAGAAGGTGAAATGAGCTTCAATACGGAACTCAGTTTCTTTGAATCCAAGCTGACAAGACAATTTTAATTCACGACACAGGATACCTACGCTAGCAATTAAGCACATGACTGAAAAGGGGAGGGGTGGAATGAGATTCACAAGAAACAATTTGACACTAGGGGAGGGGTGGTACCTGAACCTGAAAGAAGGGTTCAAAGTTCATTTGGAAGCAAAGCCAGCCAGCCAGCCGGCCGGCAATATATTCCTAAACATAAAACTATAGCGCTCTTCACACGTCCCAGGGCTATAAGAAAATCGTAGTCTGATTCCCATCTACAGCTCAGAATATTTCCTTTTCTGGAAACACAAATATGGCGGCCTAAATGGATTATGACGTCATCATTCAAGCCCCTCTCCTTTTACCGCCGGGAAGATATATTTTTCGCTTTAAAAGCTTTTTCCCGTCGATTTTTGCAATTTTAGAGCAGCCAGTGTGTTAGATCATCTTTCCAAGATATCTCGTGCAAGGCTTCGAAGCGATGGAGTAAAAATATGGATGAGTATTTATGATGGTGAGTGAAGATTTTACATAGAAACTTTTTAACCAACCTTCATCCATGTTCTTGGTTTATACTCGGATTATACTAGAAGTACAAATTCTTCCCTCGCTAGAAAACATTTTATTACTAGAAAACCTATTTTCAACAAGGGGTCCAGGGGCAGGGCCATAGCAGAGGCTGGGGTGCAAATCTCCATTAACATTGAAAGCCATATAATCTCATACCATTTGTCCACCAAGCAACGTTCTTCAAGCATTGTCTTTGTCAATTCGAAGGGGGTCCCCCCTATTTTCTTGACAGTGCTACAGAGCTGGGGGGGGTCAGTTTGCAACAATACTGTCAAAAAGTGTAATAGTCAATAACACAGCTTGAACAAATAAAGCAAACATTTAAAAGAAAGAATAGTATAAGTTTTTTAATCACCAAGAGTGGAATACAAACGAGAAAATTCAATGATCTCTTTGTCCATCCTTATATATATATTTACTTACTTATATCTTCGTCTTCTTTGCCATGGTCAATATCTGAAATAAATTGTTACAATTATATTAAGAAGAGAGGAAGGGGTTTCTTTTCAATTTTATTTATAGAGTACAGTAGCTTATTATTTATGATGGCCTTATTGCAGAGGAGCCAACTGAAACTACAGCCTCACACACTAATTTTATTTTGTTTTTACTCAATTTAGCTATTTAATAATAAACTTTGGCAGCGCTGTATAAGCTTTCTGGTTTTAAAATCAGCCAGAAAAAGCAAAAAAAATGATAGCAATAAATACGGCTAGGCTAGCTATCAAACGAAGCAGTCCACTTGACAGTGTAGAGAGGGCCCTTGTTTCCTATACTTATGTCGGTGATGTGCAGAGCTTAACACGAAATTGTTTAAAGAAACCAAACGTCCCAGCAACTGGCGTCGCGTCCCATATAGAGACATACCGATTTCGAAAGCTACATAACTCCTTATTCTCAAAATAATTTTTTCTAAGCCCAGAAAAATTGAGATCTTGGCAAATTTCTACATGTGTTTGGGTTCGAAATCGGTCAAACATGGCGCTGCAGAGGGGTGTCTACAAAACGAAGACCTAAAACCTAAAACCTGTGACCCCAAAAGCTACGACCCCAAAAGCAACGACCCCCAAAATTTTGCCGTTATTATTTAGCCTACCTTGTTTCCCAAAAGGGCTACACAGCGTGGAAGTTTCATGTGGAATCAGTGATCCTTATGAGATAATAAGCTTATTCAATTTTTTTTTTGGAAAAAGGGAACTACTTGTGTTTCCAGGTGGTCGTTTCTTAAAACGCCGATAAACTCAAAAACCGGAATGTCACCCAGTAAACATTTTCGGGTGTTTCTTCCAAAATCTTAATTGCCCGCTAACTTACGGGAAATCGCTCCATATTCTAGTTGTGTCGAGCTGTAGAAAGTTTTAATCACAGAGAAAACCATTCCACTGCCCGGTAAAAAGTGAGCCAATCAAGGCTTACATCATTTTATCAGATTTCCTTCCAACCAATCAGGTTTCATCTCTGTCAAATGATTTGAAATTTAGCTGTCACAGTGTTCCTAAAAATATAAACAGCTTTGCGAAATTATTAGTTTTTTCTACAAAATGAGACTTTATTTACTTGTTCTTTGTCTTTCGAAAAATGTTGATGCCACAGCAATTGTTAGGGTGCAAGTTGTCTACAGACATCGACAAAACTAGGATTTCAATAACTATTTAGCCAATCTATTCATAAACTTTGGAAATTATAATTTACTTGTCGGGAACCCGTATCGGCGCGCTACGCAAAAGCTTTGTTTTGATAAACACTCTTCCTCGCCAGGGAGTTCGAAAACTTTTCTAAATTACCGGTAATTGCCGGGTCTGTTAGGTTACCGGGAGAGTTTTTGGGATAATTTATCGGGCAACGGAGCGTGTCTGAAAAGTGTGTGCAGCTACAATTTTTAATTGGACAAATAAACGACGATTAAAAATAGTTCATTGGCGTGCACATGAGGATACTTCCTCCGTGAAAAGCACCACAAAATTCGCTGGATTACCTCATTAGGATCACTGATTCCATATGAAACTTTCGCGCTGTATAGCCATTTGGGAAACAAGGTAGACTAAATAATAACTGAATTTTTTTTTTTTTTGGGGGGGGGGGGGGTCGTAGCTTTTGGGGTCACAGGTTTTAGGTATTAGGTCTTCGTTTTGTAGACACCCCGCAGCAGAGCTCCAATTTCCTTCGAATAAATACTCACCATCTCCATGTATTAAATCCCCAGAGCTAACACAGTATTATACTTCTGGGTTTTTTTAAATCACACTAAAACATATTATAAGAAACAGCATATTGTGCATTCAAAAGGTGCAATGGGCTTTTGAAATGAGAAGGGATCTATGATTATTTCACATCACTTTTATGTTTGGTGCTTGATTGTTAAAATTGTATGATTGGACAAATTTTTTCCACTTTTCTCCCATTTACTCTGACTGAAAATTTTTTTTCCAGAAAGAATTCAAATCATTAGAATTCTGTTGTAGTAAAATTGTTTAGGAGAAGAATGATAAGCTCATGAAAATGATTTGTTTTCTAGACATATTGCATTATAAATATGCTGTAAATAACATTTATAACATAACATGTGTCCTTTAGGATTGAACATTTTACCAACAGGCTTGTGTATTTTGGGGGTGGCAAGTTTCCATCCTTTTTGGGTGTATGAAATTTTGAGCTCTGTTGGACCATTCCATAATGTTGGCTTGTACCCACCCCTGGGTAATTATCCCTCTAACCTTCAAGGCATATACATCCTAAGCCCATTCAGCCTTTCGGCTTTCAAGTCATAGCCCATTCATGCTCTAGGGACATTGTCAAATATTTAAATTCAAAAGTTATACACAAGATGGGCTGGTTGGTACAAGCCAAGCAAAAAAAAATCAAACTGTGTCTCCTATTTGCTTTATTTGATATATTATGCGTATCACATGCTTTTTGTGTGTAGGAGATGAGATGATCATTAAACCAAATATGAAATACTGTGTATGTGTCAAGTCATTTTTTGCAGTGGCTGATCCAAGTGTTGTTCTGTGGTCCAATGGCCCAATTCTTTTTAAGCACAAAGCTATTGTAATAGTTTTCATAAATTGAACCACTTTTAAAAAATTTTTAGACCCCATTGAGCTTTTAACAGCGCCTGCACAAGGCAATTTGAATACTGAATGTTCATGATCGACCGACAAACTCGGACGGGCTGCATATGTAACATATTAAGACTAAACACAACACACCGTAAGGCATGTATTAATGCATGCATTATGAGCTTCGGAGGAAGCAACGGAAACCATTTGCAGTACTGAGTAGTCAACTCCAGGGTCAAAAATTCATGCCTGCTTGTCCACCGTTAGTTGTGCCTTCGAATTCCAGTATGCGCTTCCAAGCGGTAATTCAATCGTGATGGCCATCACCCTCGCCGTCATCTATTGACTATAGCGAATCGGACTTTCCCACCGAACATAGCCACCCGAAATATGAATTTTACCACATCTTTGCGCCCAAAGGCTTTTCTACAAAAAAAATCACGTTTTGATAGGTCTAAAACCCTACCAAAAAGCAGAAAGATACTGTTCTATGCTCTCATAGTCGTCTCTCTATGGCCGCCATGTTTTTTTTTTACTTAGGTCAAGCAAGTGTCATCTTACAATTTCATCTGTGATTGGTTGTTTCAATGTTTTGATGCCTAGAATGTCAAAACAAATAAGTGTTTCCAGGAAAGGAAATATTCTGAGCTGATCTACAAAACTCGAAGTGTGTGGTAAAGCGTCAAACACTTTGAGTTTTGTAGATGGGGTTCAGACTATGATGTTCTAATAGCCTAGAGACGTGTGAATATAACACTTAAATTTTAGTTTTGGTGATATCCATATGTGAATATGGCTTTTTCTAAGTGCGCGCATGGTATGTTGGTGCGAGACGTGAGAATAGCACTATAATTTTAGTTTTGGGAATATCAACCTGTGAGATGGTTTTTCCTAATGCGCGCATGGTATGTTGGTGAAATTTGAGAGATCTCTATATCGCATTAACCCACCATGTTTGACGCTATACCACGCACTTTGAGTTTTGTAGATGGGATTCAGACTACGATTTTCTCATAGCCTAGGGACGTCTAAATAGCGCTATTGTTATTTTGGGAATATCGACCTGTGAATATGGCTTTTTCTAGTGCGTGTATGGTATGTTGGCGAACTCTGAGAGATATCATACATCGCATCAACGCACCAAGTTTGGCGCTTTACCACGGACTTCGAGTTTTGTAGATGGGAATCAGACTATGATTTTCTAATAGCCCCGAGACGTGTAAATAGAACCATAGTTTTAGTCTTGGGAATATCGACCTGTGAATACGCGTTGTTTTTCTATTTATTTAATTCACCATTGAATAAACATTCGAGTTGAGATAGATGGCTTTCAGACTATTATTTTCTTGTATCTCTGATATATACCCGGGGGTGATCGTCGGCGAAATGAATTTTTACCCTAAGGGATAGCACTTTGGGTGTTGTCAGTAGAAATTCTTACCCCTAAGAATAGCAAATTGGGTGTGGTAGGAGGAATTTTGAACCCTAAGAGGAAGAAGAATTGGAAAAAGCTGCTAAACCCCCTTTAGGAATACCTAAGAGATCGGACAAATCCTTCAACACCCCTAAGGAATAGCAGTTGGTCGAAGTTTTATACCCTAAAAGATAGGACGACCACCCGTCTACTTTCCCCCCATCCCCAGGCATGAAGTTGGCAGCTTTATCAGCTGTTCATTAAGCACTTAAAATTTTGCAGATGGCATTTGGACTTTCTTATTTTGATAGTCCTGGGACGCCTGTATCAGCCCATGATTTTATATTTTGTCTATCAAGGTTTTAAAGGGGGAGAATAAGGATAGACTGTTTTGAGTTTCCCGGTTGGTCAGTTCAATCGTCAATTTAAAATATGAATTTGAATCTTTATTTATTTTCAATGAGTCGCCCTTTATGTAGTTTTTTATGAGAATGAGTGGAAGAGTTTGGTTCGGTAGTTTGGGAGATATCGAAAATATCGAAATAAATATTTCCTGGGAGTCAGCCAGTGAGTTGCCGTGATCCAATGTTTTTCTGCCTTGCGCATGAAATATAGGTCCTTTACCACAGTATTAAAGTTTCGTACGTCAGGCGATGTATCTGACTACTTTAGCAAATTAAGAAGGCCATTTTGTGCTATTTATATTGCATAGAAAGCAGAAGTATGTTTGCGTATCGAATCACCCTATTGTTTGACCTCGAGGTCAATAAAAACATAGTGGATGATTATTACAAACTCTTTCTGTATTCGATTTTAAAAGAAAAGGACTATTCTGTTAATCCTGTAAAAGATATTTACTCTTTATCATCTTATTCACTTGCTTTTGTTCACAAGAAGCCCAAGAAACAACGAAACTATAACCAATTTAGCATTTTTATATGGATAACCAACGTTTACGTAATTTGCATAAAGTCTGAAAATAATCATAATAATCACAATCATAATACATAAGATTTAAGTGTTTACAGACGAGATTTGTTAAATCAGGACGTTATTATAACTTTTGTTCAAATTGGTTGCAGAATCCACTGCTAACTTCACTGAATTAGCTGCTGAATTAGCTGCTAACTTCACCGCGGTACAATAACCGCGACAATAAAATACTTTTTAATTTTGCGGTCTCAAGCATACAAGGGGATTGCAGCCGAGTTACTACGGATTTTTACTGTCTTTGAGCCTCCTGACGTATCAAATTCAATTGTTAAGCATTAGAAGAAATCGATAAGTCATTTGACTCACCTTTTGTGCTGGCGTTGTAGTGATAGTGAAATCCTTGCGGTTCAAAGCACTTTCCCGAGTCCGCAGTCGCATTAGGGAGTAGCGTACAAGAGCTGACGTAATACTCTAAATAAGACAAATCTATATCTCCCACGCATCTCTTGAGAAACTCAGAGCATACCCGTCTACAGGGAAGAAATGGCTCAGAGTCCTGAGGACGGCAATAAGGTGCGAACATTGAGCAGAGCACAGACTCGCCCATGGCAGCAACGGAGCAATTCTCCATGCGTCGCATAAAATAATTGATGTAGTATTTGACAAACGACTTGGCGCGTCCTGAGAGGTCGATGTTTGGGGGGATAGGGAAGGTTGTGTTGTACCCCGAGGACATACAGCCCTCGAAGATGGTATCCTTCATTGGGCGGCACGTCTGGGTTGCCTCGATAGCGTGGAAGCAGAAGACTGTCACAAGGGCGAAGAGAATTGAGCGGGAGTCCATGACTGTGTATGTGCGCTTATCCGTGAATGAAACCTGTGTGCTTGAGTATGAGGGCGTTGGAAACAGAGGTTGTTTGGTAAATTGATTTAGAAATGACAAACAACGAAACTCCCCTCTGATTTGGGCGAATTGTGCCTTGTTTTGCGACGCGCTCCCCCCTGTTTATGTAGAGAAGATAACCGGTCAAGTTACGTTGCGTAATCCGAGCTACTACCCCGTGGCGCGCGAACAGTCACCGACGCGATATACGAAACTAGCATAACGGGGCATGCAGTCAGAATCCATTGTGGGGTAGTGGGGTAGTGGGATAGTTGCATTCTATAAAAATGACGTTATTGATGTGAGTGAGGTAACATCAGACGCGGACATTGTGAATGAGATCTATTCTTTGAACGCCTTTTCTACCAACAAGAAACGGCGATGCGTTTCGTTGACGAGTCCATGGAGTTCTATGAGCAAGCCATCGCTGGTTCTAGACCTCCTGTTCATATACCACAAATCACTGGAACATACCCACCATGCAAACCTTTCTTGCGTTTCTTTGAAGTTTGCAACTCAAAAGAGGTTACAGCCATTGAGCTTTCTGGTAACGAAGTAGCAGCTCAGTTACATGAAGTCACAAGCGAAGTCCCGCCGGAGCTCGCAGGTCTACCAAACTCGATCTGGGCTAAACTGATCAGTGATCCTGTTGAGCAACAAGAGAAGCTAGATAAGAACAACTTATTCTACAACAGTAGTTTGTCTCTACCTGTACAGGCGTTCATTAACTGGATCCTGAAGTACTTAATTCAAATGAAAAATTTCGTGTAATCGAAAAGAAGAATTGGAAGGGCTATGCAGAAAATCTGAACAATTTATTGCCGTCCGATATCTTGTACCAGAAATGGTTCGACGCGTTGAGGCCGCATGTGCATAACGATGATCCACTATTGGTTGAATCAGAATTGCCGGACGGACATACACTTATCCCAACTACGATTACGAGATCGATGCTGTTCTCCATTGGCAATTTGGTTATCACTACCTATATGCAGTATCTGAGAGACAAGGGAAGGGAGCAAAATGCTATCTCTGTTCCTTGAACTGAGAGAAGTGAGTTCGTGCTTACGAAGGAGTTGCAAGGTACGATTCGGTACGTCGGTGGTTGGGCAGTCTGGGCTGAGCTACAGGAAGCAAAAAAGTATCTATCCGTTCATTGTAGTGAACGCAGCGTTAAGTGATGCCCCAAAGAAGGAAACCATGGAGGAAATCTCGGAACTACTATCGCACGACAGCGCTGAAAAACGCAAGACTAGTTCCAGTACCGCGCGGTTAAACCAGCCTTTTTGTTTTGAAATGGCTGGGTTTTACCGGCGAACCGTCACATTTTGGCGAATGCTAAGAAAACTAGATAAAACCTAAGGCTAAAATTTTCTTTATGACTCCCTCATTATCAAATAATTCTGTCATCTTTTGTACAGTAAGGTTTTAATGCTGTACAGTAAGTCAAAACAGCGACCGAAGTCAGCCTTTCGTACCTTTACTCGAACGATTCAACACTGAGATTTTGTTTGTTTTCGCCAGAACACGCGCATGCGCATACGTTATTCAGCACTGTCCTATCGCACTTAACTGTCACTAAGGATCTTATCATGGGTACGACAACACATCCGACATTGCTTGAAGCGTGTAGCTTTAAGAGAAACACTTGTGACATATATTTCGGATAATGTGTACGAGTTCTTTGTCTTACTAGAATAGAAGTACAATTCCTTGCTTACATACAGCAATGTCTCACAAGGCTAATATTATTCAATATGCAATTGAACAGATAGCAAAGGACCAGGAACTGATTAGATTCTGGATAAGAATCTTACAAACGAGAGAGTGTACTTATATTGACGCCTTCAAAGAGATTGAAGATGATCTAGAGTGGGACGCACTGAGAAAGAGCTGTTCAGGTGCCTTGATGATCATGAGCATGATTTGATGGTTATCAACGCATCAATAGCAAGTAATCAGAGTGAACAGACAGATAATTATCCGGATGACAACTACGAGGATCGCGAAGGTGAAGTTGACGATGAACTTGACGAAATTGTTAACTTTGTTGAAGAGGAAGTGCACCTTCAGTCTGATTTTGGCGAGAAGTGATCTTCGAAGAGGACAAATCACAGGATTTCACAGGCTCAAGAAACCTATGTTGGTGTAATTACTCGCTATTGAAAGATGAGGTCAAGCCAGTTTGTGAAGCACACGCTGAGGACAAAGAAAAAGAATGCCTATCGGAAGAAGGGCTTATCTTCTAAAGCTAAACAATAATCGCAGCAGGGATATTTGTCCTTCACTCAGGTAATACGCGATGCTTCTAACGGTAAAGAACCATCGCATTTCCTTCTCAAGTTTTTTTTTTTTACCGACACCACCTCCTTATCGCATTGTCCGAGAGAACAGTTGAAGAAGTTGTGTATGGGCTACGGTATTCTCTTTAGACAGTCATCAAACCGCAAAGACGTCAACACTGACATTTCTCGCGCAGTTATTTCTGCGAGCTGCTACCCCCAACCGGAGTACTTGTAGTGCAACTTCAACTCAGCAAGAGATTGTGCAGAGTGATGGTGAGAGGAGAAACAATGCAGGCAACCGGAGCAGAGCTAGGCGGTTTAAACTGAATGCCGAGTGAATGCCACAATGAGACATGATTGCAATAAAGGTCAATGGAAAAGCAAAGTTGAGCAAAGAGCAAGAGAGTGGGGTGTAAATGTAAGTTAAACTACTGGAGAGGAAAGCACCGTATTAGCTAGTGAGTTGAAGACAGGGTTCCGAACAAATGCTTGCCATATACAACCTTCATGTTTTAATTGTACTCACCATTACAGAAATATTGTTGGTTAATCACAGTTTCCTTTTGACTGGGCTACCAGGGCGTTTAGGTGAATGCAGGATGAAAGTCCGCTCCCTACAACAACAATACGAAATTATTTAATGTTAAAAAAGGAATTGTATAGAATACTTTTTAGTATTAGAAAGAGTGCACGCGTTATTAAGGCTTGGGTCAAGCAATGGTGGGCTTTTTTATTGAGGACCTAATCTACTCCCATTTATAAGTCTATTTCTCATTTCAGCGTTTAATCACTCAAAGAAGACCGAAGAAAGTCATCATTACTATAGATCATTGATACAATGTTACTGTTATTCTTCACTACAGTATATTCAAAGGATTTCTTAGTAATTTAATAAAAACGGGTTATTTGCCTGGTGGGAGGTCCGTATCGTGAAATACCGTTACCGAGGTCTTGAAAATACTGACCGAGGCCGAATGTTTAGCGCCAGCAAAAACATACTTTGAGCGAACAGCGCGCGCAAAATTCTCGGACAAGGGCAGATATAAGAATCTCCGGACCGCTCTTAGCCAATCAGAATGCAGGATCCGTTACCGTGACCGCTTAAAGTGCTGCTCCAGGGAAAGGTAAGACCGTTTTGGGAAAAATGTACATTATCTGAGGGTTACTTTCTCGAAAAAAAATTAGAATTCCTCCAATCCCGAATATTTTGCATCTTTTCAAACACACACGATTTGTCTTGGTTTGGCCGCCATCTTGAAACACCAACCATAACTCAGTCCCCTCTCGGTCAGAGTTTGAGAAGGTGCGAAAGGATTGCCATATATGGAGCCTGTCAGGGGATTTCAGTTGTTGTCACACTTCTACAATCGAGTACCCTACTTCGCAGAGAATCATCGACTTTATTGCTTTTTCACCGCTTTAAACAGCTTGAAATGTAAGATTTATTATAGAAACGTATTTCGCATTGAGACTATATCTCTTAATAACCAAAAGTTACAGCCGGGACATAGGGATTTCAGCCGTTGATTTGTTACGCTTGACACAACACGACGTCATCGTCGAAGTTCAAAGCAGCTTCACCTTGCACAAAAATGAATCCAGCTCGCAAATGATTGGGTCCATTAGGGTTTTGACTAAAGAATATTTAACCTGAATGTCATGCAATACTTTTCCTGCTAGCAGAGGCCTCTTTTCTTTGTATTTCGCTGGGCTGGCGTTCGCAAGGAAAAGAGACCTCTGCCATGGGTCGAAACTGTTTTCGTTGCGCATGCGTGAGCGTTTCTAAGCGAGCGCATTACGTCCCAAAACCCGTACGATCGCGCGAAAGCCGTCAATATGGTAATTTTTGTCGCAAATTATGAATCAAACTCCGGTTAGTTCTCCTCTTCAAAAAAAAAAAAAAAAACAACAACATCTGTTCAATTTCAATCACCTAAAACGTCACTAAATAGATTGAACAGCAAACACAGCAAAGCCGAGTTTTGTCTTGTTTGTTGGATAAATTCCAAGACATCTGGGCAGGCGAGTTTCTTCAATGTAAATATCGCACAGTTGGAAGAAATGTTACAAAACTTTTTGGTAAACTTAGATCAGTTAATTCTAGAAGAATATACAAAAGCTGTAAACGGTAGATTGACTCGTTAGTCAAACGAGGGAAAATTCTGAATGAAGACAAGGCATTGAATGGCTTCTTTTATAATTCGTCGCGTGATATTGCTACGGAGGACGCCGTTTCGAATGCGGGCTTATTATCCCACAGCAGATATACGCTTCACGCATGCGTTAGTCATTGTGGGCTCAAATAGTGGCCACTAATTAATAAACGGAGCATGCGCTCTGGATCTCGTCCACGATCGTGGACGGCGGTTTGATCAAACAAACTTGCGAGCCATGGCAGAGGTATCTTTACCACGCGAACGTCAGCCAAGCGAAGTACAGAGAAAAGAGGCCTCTGCTAGCAGGGAATGCAATACTCAAATAGTCGAGAAAATGCTAATGGACCCACGTTTCGACAGACTAGAGATCGTTGAAAAACGGTCATAACGGACCCGCGCAAAGCACGGCCCATGTTTACGTCGTGTTGTTGATTCCAGAATGTACTATGGAAGGAGAAAAAAAAATAAACGAACGCATAAAGAAACCGGAGCTACTCCACACAAGCCAGCCGCCAAAAAGCCTGTGAGGAACAGTTTAGGCGTTACGAGAAGCAGACGGTCTATCGATCTAAGCGGCAGCCAGCCATCAGCAGTTGTAAGTTGTGTGTTGCCTATTATCTTATTCAGCTCAACGTTTATTATTGCTGCATCTCCAATGTTTATTGTCTTGTTTTTCTTGTGTTTAGGAGGAGTATGCACAGAGGCGTTGTAATTCGCCAACCACTCTTCGTCGGCGATCGGCTCGTCTTGATACGGGAGAAACTCGTTTGCCGCTTCGTTTATAGATGTTGCCGTTCCTTGTAAGACTCTATACATTCCAGTTCGTTCTCTACGTCGGTCAACTCATTTTCCGATAATTCTGAAGACTCCGTATAGCTCATTGTAACGTTTTCACTCGCGATTCCTAGACGCCTGGGAGATTGGTGACTGCGAGACTGACTGCGACACTAAAAGCGCATAAATAATGCAACAGGATTTTTGCGCCATGGGCCCGCAATACATTTTGCCGGTCAGCGACGGACGTGTTTTACGGTCTCGTGTATATCGCATGTGTTTGAAAAGCTGCAAAAATATTCGGGATTGGAGGAATTCGAAATTTTTTTTTTCGGGAAAGTAAGCCTCAGATAATGTACATTTTTTGCCCAAAACGGTCTTACCTTTCCCTGGAGCAGCACTTTAAGCGGTCACGGTAACGGATCCTGCATTCTGATTGGCTAAGAGCGGTCCGGAGATTCTTATATCTGCCCTTGTCCGAGAATTTTGCGCGCGCTGTTCGCTCAAAGTATGTTTTTGCTGGCGCTAAACATTCGGCCTCGGTCAGTATTTTCAAGACCTCGGTAACGGTATTTCACGATACGGACCTCCCACCAGGCAAATAACCCGTTTTTATTAAATTACTAAGAAATCCTTTGAATATACTGTAGTGAAGAATAACAGTAACATTGTATCAATGATCTATAGTAATGATGACTTTCTTCGGTCTTCTTTGAGTGATTAAACGCTGAAATGAGAAATAAACTTATAAATGGGAGTAGATTAGGTCCTCAATAAAAAAGCCCACCATTGCTTGACCCAAGCCTCTCTCGCGATCGAGATCGCATCTCTCTGGCGCCGCCTCCAGAAGAAAGCCATTTTGTCTTGATCTTGGCTGGCCTGGGGCACGTCGTTCTTAAAGTTTGTAAACAGAAACAAAGTAAATAAAGGTTTAATTGTCAATTAGAGTATGCGTATTGAATAACATGTCTTTATTTCGATGTTAAGTGGACCGTTAGTCCACTAAACAAAGGAATGGGGGGGCGGGGGGGGGGGGGGGGTCAGAAGGCGGAAGAAAAAAGGAAGGCATTTATTTTTAGTATACCTTAGCGAGGTCGTCGTTATCAGTCTTTTTAAGTTCCACTATCCGCTTTTCAGCCTCTGTTCTCCATCGCCAATACTTTTAAGTTGCTTTTCTGCCCACTTCAGCTTTTCCTCCAACTTGTTTCTTATAGCGGTCATTCATTTTCTTTGATTTTGTAGGAGGAAATCCGCTGGCTTCCACGGCAATGGTTCTCTTCTGCGCGCGTATAACAGCTAAATTGAGGACATTGCGAATTTTAATACATTCCTTACAAGCGTGTGTTAAGTCATAGGGGTTCATTATACCCGTGCAAGTGGCTCCCCTCCTGCAAAACCAGTAAGTCGATGTGCCATCCTTTAACAAGCTTTCTTTTTTCCCAGGGGCGTTCGAAAGTGGGATATATCTTTCATTCTTGAGTCCTGGGCAGAGAGACAGCCTGTCTATTTCCCACATGAGATTCCAGATGTCGTTGGCGTTGCTTAGTGAACTGGGAGAAGCCGTCGTCAACAAGTTTCTTAATTTCGTCAGTTTTGTATTCGCCGTTCAACTCTGCCCTCCACTCTAATGTCCGTCGGGACATGGCTATCTCCAGCCGAATACGCTTTTCATTTGCAGTGTAACGGAATAACGGAATCTTTGCCTACAGCAAAATAATCTCGCAGAATACAATCTAGCCTATAAAGATAACAAATAACTATTGCATAATAACTTAGCAGAATTCATATTTTTCTTTGCGATACATTACCTTTTACATATTTCCTGATCTTCACAAACTCGAGCAGCCTCCATCATTCGTTTGAAAATGTGAAAATCCGTGGATTTGTGCAAAGCGTGCAAAGCACCTCTCTAAATGTGCTACGACCACCAAGGAGATCAACAACCCATCTGTCATTATTTGGACCATTGGACCATGCCAACATGTTCGCGCAATGGATTCTGAGTAATCTGCATGCCCCGTTATTTTTCTTAGGTCGGGAACGTTTCGTATATCGCGTCGGTGACTGTTCGCGCGCCACGGGGTAGTAGCTCGGATTACGCAACGTAACTTGACCGGTTATCTACTCTACATAAACAGGGGGGAGCGCGTCGCAAAACAAGGCAAAATTCGACCAAATCAGGAGGGAGTTTCGTTGTTTGTCATTTCTAAATCAATTTACCAAACAACCTCTGTTCCGAACGCCCTTGTATGAATTTAACTTTTTCTGGTTTCCTTTGGAACGCTGCGAAGATTGTTCTGGATTAAAGAATGCTTTATTGACTATACCATCACTTAACAAGATCGTCCTTTTCTTGTCCTTTTAGGCAAAAGATGGGTAGCCTGTGTTGCCGCCAGGCCAGGAAACCAAGCACGATAAGCGCGATAAGGATTATGGGTACCAGGGGCGTACGCAGCCTAGGCCTGCAGTTACTGGACTGCAAAAAAATTGGTGATCTTATTTGCATAACGAGGGTAAAAAAAATCAAATGTTTACTCATTCATTTTTATGTACGTAGTTTTATATATATGATTGGGAGCAAAACCTATTAATCATGGTAGTCCACAGATGATTTCCAAACATATTGTTCTGTCGTTCAGTGCCATGCGACGACTGAAGTCCTATCTCAGATCGACGACAGCTTGGAGAGGTTTGAAGGCAGTGAGAATGATTTGTTGTATCCGGCGGACATACAGCCTTCAAGTGGAGTTCCCGGTAATGCAACACAGTTCTGACCTGATATACAGCAATACAGAGAACATAAACACACTACGAATGCTGATAACTTGATAAAGGCAGCCATTATTGAACACGACTCAAGCCGAGGTTGAAACTACACGACAAAGGGTCCCGACCCTTTGTCCCTTTCAATAGGTTTTGTCGTGACGGGTGTCACGACAAAGCTACTTTCGGAGAGTGCGTGATATTTGTCACTGTACGGAGCGCATAGCGACATACCTTCAAGGGGTTCTCGTCCCGCCAAAAAAAAATATAAAGAAAAAAAGAAAGAAAGCGTGAATTTCGGGTAAGAAGAAAGACGGAGACCAGGCGCGCTCTCCAACCTTTTTTCCAAGCACGCGGGGTCTATTCTTCATCTTCCCACAACCCCCTTAAGCTACAGAAAGACTTTCCACAGCGATATACGCCTATTTTAAATAAGGTTTCACTCGGAGAGTCGATTAGAAAGCTTTAGCATTCTTGTTTATGTACCTCTTAACGTTCACATGGCGATCTGAGACCAGGATTCAGCCATTTATACCTTACCCATGAACCACTGCGATACATCGATTTGCATTAATTAAAATAGGTATACAGCATAACAACAATCAATTTAAAAAAATAATAAAAAAAGACGTGAAAAAAGACCCATATCTTATTCAGCTGCTTTTTGTTGGTGAGGGTGTTTTTAGTTTTTTTTTTTTTACTGATGTATCATGGCAAATTGAGATTATCTTTGGCTTTGATTATTTTGGCTTTTGCTTTTATCCCTGTTTTGCTAGCCTGTACATCCTGTACATAATACTGAACTCATGAATATTACCGCCAGGCGCGTACCGAGCAGGATTTTTTAGTCTTAGGTAGTCTTAGGGGGTCTAAGGTATCATATGGAATAAGGATAGTATTTGCGAAGACCCTTCAACAGGAAATGGCTCACTTTTTGGAGACCAAGAGTTTGTACCCCTCCCCCCACCTTCCTCGCGTGACCACGTCAGGTACTGAATGGTCCCTAAGAGATACGACCTTTACCCCTGTTCGATGTGTTTTCCTCAGCTATTATAGTAATTTATATTAATGTAAACATGTTCATTTTTTAAGCCTTTACGAGATCTTCCTTGTCTTGTCCTCTCAAACAAATGGTGGGTAGCCTGTGTTGGCGCCAGGCCAGGACACCAAGGATGATAAGCACGATGAGGATTATGGGTACGATCACTGCTACCGCTACTACAAGCACTTGGACTGCTGGCTTGTTTTGGGAAGGAGGCGGTGATGGCATTTGGTAATCTTTAAGCAAACAAATATCTGTTAGGTAACGGTTGTAAATAGGTAACTATTCTTTTGATTCTGATATCCCTTAGGGGGTCTTAAGGTGATAGTAGTCCAAAACTTATTATCTGAAACATATTTTACAGTAAACGACAAGTGAACTGAGCGCTTAATACTTCTTACTCCACGCTCTATTAGAAACTGCTTCAAACACGCCAAATATGCTATTTCTTCCCAAATTACCACCCCTTGCCCTTGACCTTGACCTTGCCCTTGCACTCCCCCTCCTCTCCCCCCTCCCCCTCCCCTTCCCCTTCCCCCATCCCCTTCCCCTTCCCCTCCCCCTTCCCCCTTCCCCCTTCCCCCTTCCCCCTTCCCCCTTCCCCCTTCCCCCTTCCCCCTTCCCCCTTCCCCCTTCCCCCTTCCCCCTCCCCCTTCCCCTTCCCCTTCCCCTTCCCCTTCCCCTTCCCCCTTCCCCTTCCCCTTCCCTTCCCCCATCCCCTCCCCTCCCCCTCGTCTAGAACGACCCTTACCTTGAAACCACTTGAGCCATGTCATGGGTGGTGGCCAAGACGATGTTCTACAGTACCCGTGCGATGTGTTACCTGATGCTAACAGCTCGCATCCCGACAACCACGGGCCATACACCGTATTTAGCACCTCAGGACATTTAACACTAATATCATAACAGAACGACTGGCATAAGGTATAATACTGGAGACCCTCATCGGGAAAGCAAGGCGGAAAGAGATCACCACAGAAAAACTTCTTCAAGTTTAAAGAGCACTGGGAAAAATTCTTGAAAAATCCTTGCCAATTGTCGACGGTGGAGCCTGGCTTTACAACAGCGTCTTCTGAAGTGTTTGTGAAGTTTTTTTCGTAGAATATATTGTAGACTTTGAGTTGGGTTGACAAGCTTATGCTGGTGTGACTGTAACCAATAGATTTACACATTGGGAAGATCAAGGGACTGCACTCATTTTCCAGTAAGCCTTGAAATAAAACACATCACAATTTATTTTATTTTTTGCCTTTACCCCATTCAGACTAGAGCTCTTTGAGCCCCCCCCCCCCCCCTCCCCTCTGGGAAAATTGCTATAAATTCTGAACCATAGAAACTAAGAGACTAAAACTTTTCCTAAAATTTATTTGCGGACGTTTTGATGCCATTGACATGTCGAGGAGACGCTTCATGTTACCATGGTAACCCTTTTTTCACACAGGTTTCCCAAAAACTAATAACGGTAGAGATTTTTTTTTTTATATTTTGGTCCTGTTTCTCAGATTTAAATGCCTCTTTTGGCATTATAAGTTTATTTAGGTGACAAGTTTCACAACAGCGCTATTTTTAACCTCGGATATTTGGGGAGAGGGGTGGGTAAATTTTGCTCTCTCAAAACTGTTTAAAAATGTCATTAGATTTACTAGATGACACTATAAAAGCTAATATTATGCATTTATCATTATTATGGGCAGTAATACATGCATTCAAATACTTTCTTTGTAATAATGTTTTTTTCTTTTGCAAAAATCATAAGAATCCAAGATGGCGGAAATTCTTCTAAAAAATGATTATAAACATTTTTATGGCCTTTTTGCATTGTAAGCCGTTAAAAGGTTGATTTTGACATATCTTAATCATGTAAAATGATTTCAACCCGATATCTGATAATTTTTGAAAGAATATCTAGACATCGTATTTATGACTTCATTGTGACGTCATAACCGATTCTACCACACCCAAAATAGGGCGTGGCGATTTTTTGCATGCTGATGATTAATGTCTGTAAGTTTGATGGTCATAGCCTAAGCGGTTTATGAAATACGGAGGCCCCCCCCCCCCTTAGTCACAGACTGTTCAAAATAGCCCAGCCTGAATAGGGTTAAATAAATGGTCTCTTCGGGCTCCCTGTGGTGTGCAAGAGCTATGACATCACAGGCAAACCTCTTATTTGCTTTGATTGGGAGAAGCGTGTTTCGTTTCTCCCGTTTCCTCATCTACGAGCACACGAAACGCCATATATTAGACTGGTGCGATTAATGTTATACAATAGCTCTGTTTCCTGTGCTCGGAGATGGTATCGAGGAAGCGGGGTTTGGGGTTTCCTGTGGCGTCTTACCAGTTACCAGCCTCTTACCAACCACAGGTAACCCGATTAGAAACTTAAACGGGCGGGATCGATCTTGAGATTAGGCTAAGATTCTCATCTTGGAAAGAACGAAAAACAAGAAAGAGGTAAGCGAATATATATCCACATTAGCAACCAGTCAAGCACTACCACGACTCATTCATTTAATTTGGTATATTTTCTTAGATATATCTTTTTATTATAGTTTGTATAGTATAGTTAGTAGTTTTAGCTTAGTTTTAGCACATATATAATTTTTAGTTGCTGTAAAGCGCATTAGATCATATAGGCAATGAATTTTGCGCTATAGATATAATAAAATTATTATTATTACTCGGGGTTCCTGTGGAACGCCGAGTTTAGGTTTCGGCCTTCATGGTCAACACGGTCTCGAGAATGAATTAACGATTATCCTTAAATGTTATTTGACCACTGAATTAATGATAGTCATTAATTCATTGTCATGCGCATGGACAAGTGAATTATAAAGCGTTCGGCGCAGCGTCTAGGTATCACACATCCAATATGGCGCCCAAATCTCGTGGTAAGTGGGACGCAGTTCAGCGCTGTTTAAGCTTTTACTGACCATCATCAAAGGCTCTTTTGGAGATGTGTAAACGATGGGAGCCTTTGGCGATTTTTTTTTACCTCCTCGTCTATTTTTTTGTAGGTAAAAGAAAGAAATCCGTAGAAGAACTTCTCAAAGAAGGCAGAAACTTGCTTGATCGGCAAGAAGTAAAATCAAAGCGAAAGAGGAAACCGGTTCGATTTTTATTTTCTACCGATCCAGCCACGGGACTCAGAAATAACAAAGGGACGTATAAAGGTCAGAAAAAATCTAAAGAAAAGAGGCTGAACCCCGAGTTTGACGTCTCTGGCGAAGGTTAGTTGTCAAGATGAATGTGTGAGTGCTCAGTCTAAACACTTTTTTATCTTGTCTATTTGTTGTTCCTGTAAAACATTACTACTGCCAATATGTTATTTCCCCCTAATAGTATCTACTGTGCTGGTTTTTGTAACAAGTTGGGCTGGAGGTTTACTTGAAAAGCTATTTCAAGTTGAATATTTCCCGTCAGCAGGCTAGTTGAATAGAGGATCACCACTTGAAATATATAGGTGATATAAAGCGCTAGAATATTAATGATGAAGTGGCGGTAGCCACGGAACTTCTGTAGAACTATTATAACGTTTTATAACACATTTTCAAGTATTATTTACATAATTAAAGCGCTATAATGAAACAAAGATCAAGTCTCACAAAGTCTTCTGTAGAATCTATTCTCCATGGCTGCAAGCACTCAAACAATCCTTGAATGGCACCAATACGTGCATGCTCTGAAGCACTTAAAGCATAAGGGACTGACACAGCAACATGATTTTATCAAATGTGACATTGTTATCAGTATGTGTCAATGGTGCTAAAAATCTACTGTAACATTTATAAGCTTACTTTATATTTATGATAAATCAATATAATCTTACAGAGACTGAAGAGACAGCAGAACACTGCATTCCAAATGATGGAGAAAATGCAGATTTGTCAGGTAAACAGACATTTTTTATTCCAAATGCATCAATAATGTATCTACTAATAGTTTGCAGTAGAAAGACATGGTGATATTTATTATTTATTCATTCATTCATCCATCCATCCATTCATTTATTTATTTATTTATTTAACTTTTATTTTTATTTTTTTGTAATTATGTTCAACTGTTACATAATTTGATTTTTTCTGTCTTGCTCACCAAACCAAATTCAGTGGAATTTGATATGGCACTGGGCTACATAAAATCCAAACCTTATAACTGTAAAACTCGCAGATGATGAAAACAGAGAATTTGAATTACTAAATGCATAGAGAAATACAGCCCCACCTTTAAATTTAGTGTGCCTCTTACCCTTTTGTATTTGTATTTACAAGCAGATGATTTTACGGATATTTTAAGCCGAGCAAGAGAACTGCTGAGAAACTGGGAGGGACAGAGCAGGCACAGGCCTTCCTGGAGCGAAAGATCCATCACACTACAAGAAAGCTGGGAATCTCTGCGTTCTCAGCTATTCAATGCTAAACTAGAGTCGTTTGCAGTAATGCCCAGCCAAACATGCATGCTTTGTATTAATAAAATGCCAAGTATACAGTGCTCAGACTGTGGACCAAGAACTGCTTTGTGTTCTGAGTGTGATATATCTGTACATAAAAGCAGTCCATTCCATGACAGACAGGCACTGGTGAAGGGCCATTATGTTCCAATAGTGCCCTGCTTATCATGGTGTACTACCTCAGAGACCTGGAAAAATGAGAGTAAGCATGAGAGTAAAAGTGGCTGAAATAATTATTTACTGTAGTGTGTTTAATATTTTACTTTGCCTTACAGTGTATGTCTTTGTAGTTTTCTTTAAGCCACTCTGTACAGTGTATGTTTAACAAAACAAAAACAGATCAATACAGTAAATGAACAGAATGTTGTTTCTTCAGAGAAAAGTTTTCTTCCATTACCAGTTTTCCTTAAGTATTTAAGTCCAAAGTATTTAACAGTATTATTCTAATGCTTATATTGTGGTGCTTACATTGTGTTTAAGGTAAAAGTATCCCTACTAAAGATGAGGTCTATTGCCCTGAGTGCAACCACAAATGCTGCATAGCTGGATTCCTTGAATCACATATATTTGTTGTGACTATGAAAGGTATATAGCATTGTTACATTATTGCTAATACAATTTACAGGTCATGAACATTTATTTAATCTAAGGTCAAATATTCTATATCTTTGTACATTGACAACATAGATACTTACTTACAGTATGCTCATTTTCCCCTGGGGTCCACTTTTTCTCACAGACTCCTGAGCCCTTCTATCCACATCGCTCTGACTTAATTCCTTATGCAGTCGATTATGATATTATAATTTCAAATCTAAAATAACTTTTGGTGAGATTGTATGTTTACCATCAATTCAAAACTGTTGCCATCCAGTAACTTGTTAAAGATATGTGCATTGAAAATGTGCATTTAAAATGACTTTAAATATTTTTATTATTTGTTTTTAGGGCGGTTTGATCTGAATAACCTGAGATACGTTTGTACCAGTTGTGATAAGACATGGGGGGGTAACCACCCCATTATTCTTGTGCAGCTCGGCTTCTGGCCAGGGAGCATTACCGGTGCATGTTACGCCTTTGATGATAGCCTCTTTGTCTACTGGGACATGCTGCAGAAGCAGGTGCCAGGCATCTCAGAAAGGGCCTTTCTCAAATCTCTTGAGGAGTTCTCCAAGTGTAGAGGGCGAGTAAGTGTATTGAAATCCACTCTTTGGATGTTGTTTTCTATCATATCTTGTCACAACAAGACTTTTTTACCAACATAAATATCATCATATGACAAAATAGTTACTGAAGATGCATTTGGCATGCCACTGATTGACGATTACACTGTACTATTGTGGTAGTTTTCAATGTATCCTATTCCAGCCAATACAGTCCTTGTGTTATCTCTTCTGTAGGTTGGCACAGTCAATCCACAGACATTCCGGACAGCATTCCGTGAATGGAAATATTGCCAGTTTGAGATAGATAAAATCCGCCAACTTGACTGGATGACCTGCCCAGCCTGTGACGACCTGCCACATTCCATGCACGTTGATGGTAACATGAAGCTTTACCGGTTCGCATCTGCAGGAAAGTGAGTACTGTTTTGTGCAAAGCTCATTTACTTCATAATGTACAACTTGATTCTATGTTTGTAAAACTTTTGAGTTCACAACATTTAAGTTAGTAAAGCAAAGGAGCTGGATTAGCTCAGATTAAAACATGGTAAGCTTAGATTAAAATAACCAGCATAATAGTGCAAGTAGCTGGTTTCTGCTTTAAAGTTACTTTACTTTATAGTGGTAGTGGAGGTACTGTAGCTCTCATACAAGCTGTCCATGGCTGGACAGCTGTATATTGGTGCAGCTAACTACAGTTTTCATTTGGGCAAAGGTATCTGCTCTTCTGTTTACTGGTGGTTCTGCACTCAGTTATTGCCAATAAGACCGAAACAGCTGCCAGTTATGACAGCATACATGCTTCTTCACGGTTTTTTATAGCCACGGCCAAACGTTTATATCATTGTTGGTTTTTATGTGACGACACTGGTGGGCGTTCAACATGGAACTTTGGGTAACACTATATATTATGCTGACCTTACAACTTGGACCTTCTTGTAGACGTAAAGCAGACAGTTACTACGGTGAAGCCTTCATTGCCAATAACGTAAAGGTCGATGCACACTTGCAAAATGTGTACCAGTGCCCCACGAAGAAGGTATATACAACAAACCTTAACATTGGGGATGATCATTACAAGTGCAGTAATGGCGTTCTTGTTTCAGTTCATTGCTTTTCCTATAATCTTCGTTTGACTAAAGTACTATACTGGCTTGACAGTGTTAAAGTGTTACTTTCAAATTGTTCTATTTCTGTTCTCCTGTACTCTCGAGACATTATGGTTGGATCCAGGATTTTACGGGAGTATTCCTTTTCTTCACTCTTTCCAACTCTAAATCGGAAAAACCGAAAACCGAAACCCGGCTCAAGGGCAAAACTCTTGCCTATCTCAAACAGAGGATAGTTGCTGCCCACTACGCTATCTCCCAGGCGGCCTACAACATGTCGAAGATGACAGGTTTGTACTACAGTAGCGGCGTTTAAGGCTGTTTTACTTTTAATAGTTCATTCCTGGACTCCCTTTTACTCCTCTGGGTTGCATGTACAACACAGTAGCAGGAGCATGACAGCGAAGTTCAGGGACTAAACTACTTTATCAGCAGTAAAATATTTTGAGTGTATTTTATGAATGTCCCATGCTTTCAAACAAAGCTTAAAAGTGAATAGAAAGTTCTGTATTTTGTGTTTTTATGTTTTAGATAGTGGCAAGCAAAGAAGTAAACTGCGCAAAAAAATATCGCAAACAAAAACAGAGGCAGCTGTCCTGGTAGATGCTTGGGAGAAGCTTGACTGCAGGAAGATATCCATGAGCCAAATGGAGGTCGGCCAATTTCCGTGGTGCGGTAGGCATGAGGATGATTCAGCAAGTAAGATATATTCATACTGAGTTCATACAAGACGCGAAACGTTAGCCTTGCCCTATATAGACAAGTGGACGCAAGGAAATCCACATTGGATTTGAATAGGCTAATTTGCTTCTATTATTATCAAAACAAGTTTTATTTTTACACGATAATTAGATATGTTACGGCGCTAATGTGAACGCAGTGATAGGCATTTGATTTTTATTTTTGTTTCTGTTTTGTCTATTTCGTTTCTAGTTCCAGTGCGTACCAAGCGTCTTCTGGTAGACTTAGAGATGGAGAGGCGGCGGTATACCGAGGAAAGACATGTGGTGAAAAGGGAGATGCGCTCCTTTTTGCTTTACTACTGCAGAAACTTGTTACCGTCGTTGGAGCTGCAAAAAGAAAAACTTGAAGACTTTCTTGCAGGTAATATCGCCTTTCCTGAATTGATTTTGTAATCCAAAAATGCTACATTGATAAGAAGTAATGATAAATGTTGAAAAATGTTTCCAATAGTGAAATTAAATATGCTTGTTTTCTTTTAACAGGTGACACAGGCAACCAGGTTTTGCCGATAGATATCACAACTGAGCCCCCACAACAGGTGATCAAGTTTAATCCAGCCAACAAAATGCATATGTAATGCAATATTAGCGCTAATTCGAATTCGACGAGCAATTGAATATCAATATATCAATATATTTTTGTTATGTTGTAAATTCATTATTATACTATTCTTCATCGACAGAGACGACGTTACGAATCCAACTTCCTCAGAGAGGGTGTCCTCAGGGGAAAGCTGGCCCTGGTTCAACAAGGGATCGAATTTGCGATGCGGCAAATTTCGCCAGGGTTTTCTTCCTTTGCCCCTGTACTAAATGAAGACTTGGAGGAGTTCCGTGACACTCTGCAGACGCCTGATGAAGAAGAAAACGAGGAGGAAGAAGATGACGAAGAGGAGTCTGATGAGAGTAGCGATGACGAAGGAGACGACGCAATTCCGTCTACAGCCATACAGTCTAAAGACTTAGGCCAAGGCGTCCACGCCTGGTGTTTCCCTGAAACAATAAGTCAAGGAACATTCAACGGTAGAAACGGAAGCAGTGCATGCAGCGTAATTGCCTTGGTAATTGGCCATATTTTCTGGAGCAAATCTCTTTTGCTCCCGCGTCCGTCCGCTTTGCTCCCAGAAAGTAACGTTGCTGCAATGTGCGTAGGTATCGAGCAGGGAAACAGGATTTATGACCTGCAAAGGAGCAGCCTTCCCACGCGGTACCTCTCCATAGAGGAAGCCGCAGGCTATCTCGCACCATGGTTTGACTGCTCCATTCGTGAGACCTTACCCGTCCGCCTAGAAGATCCGCACGAGGAAACAACAATCGTATATCAGTTACAAAATGCCGTTCCTCCTGTGGGGTCTTTCAATCTAGCTTGCCTTACGATAAGTTGTAGGTCTGCACTTTTCGTGATCAGCGGCACTCAAATTGCTTACTTTGATAGTCACTCGCATATGGCTAATCACGGCGCGCTAGTACTGTTATGTGCAACAGAAAACATGCGTACGTTTTGCGAGGCGTTATGGCGTTACGAGGGCTTTAACAAATCCACATATGGTAACTTATCTATGGTAGAATTCCATTAAATTTGTAGCCGGGGTCACCTGCTGAATAGACAAATTGTTAGTCGTCCCTAACTTTTACTCGCTAACATATGCGCACACGCAAATCTTCAGTGGAACATAGGGATGTGTGTCCTATCGCGATACAGAACGAGGACTCTTTACTTCGGGATATCATTTCTGTCCCAACGCAACGTTAGGTAAAAGTGATTGTATAGGCATGTAACTGTAACTGTAAAGTAGCACATTTATATTAATCCGGCGAGGCTGGGATTATCAAACAGAGAGAACTTATAATTAAAAGTAGTGAAAAAATCAAATGTCGCCAGTGTAATGTCAATTTCACATTTTAAACATTAATAAAAAAATAACTAGGGGTAGGTTGTAGGCTTAGAGATAGGCGATAAGGGGTAAGCTCCACCCCAGCCCCAGAGCGGACAAGCCCGTTCTCTTTCCTTGTTCGCCTATGCGTTCCAGCACCGATTCTGACAGAGGCGTTCAGTCATAGCCTTAGGTTCGTTAAGGTAGACCCCGATGAGAGTACCCCCCTCCCCCCGTGTTGAGTTTTACCCCCAAAAAAGTGAAAACTATAGGGATCTCTCATAGCCTTAGTTTCGTTGGGGTAGATACCGAGAAGAGTACACCCCGTTTTGAGTTTTACCCTCAAAAAGTTAAAAAAGGCCATAAGGATCCCTCATAGCATTAGTTTCGTTGGGGTAGATACACAGAAGAGTACACCCCGTTTTCAGTTTTACCCCAAAAAAGTAAAAAAGGGTAAACTATAGTGGGGTCCCTCATAGCCTTAGTTTCGTTGGGGTAGACCCCGATGAGAGTACCCCCCCCCCCCCCGTGTTGAGTTTTACCCCCAAAAAAGTGAAAACTATAGGGATCCCTCATAGCCTTAGTTTCGTTGGGGTAGATACCGAGAAGAGTACACCCCGTTTTGAGTTTTACCCTCAAAAAGTTAAAAAAAGGCCATAAGGATCCCTCATAGCATTAGTTTCGTTGGGGTAGAAACACAGAAGAGTACACCCCGTTTTCAGTTTTACCCCAAAAAAGTTAAAAAAGGGTAAACTATAGTGGGGTCCCTCATAGCCTTAGTTTCGTTGGGGTAGACCAATAGACCGGTTAGGGATTAGGGTTGGGCTTAGGGCAGGGTAGGGTAGGGTTACGGTAGGGTTAGGGTTGTAGGGTATGGGTATTGTTAGGGTTACGGTAGGGGTAGGGTAGGGTAAGGGTTGGGATTGGGGTTAGGGTAGGGTAGGGTTACGGTAGGGTTAGGGTTAGGGTTACGTTAGTGTTAGGGTAGGGTTAGGGTTGTAGGGTTAGGGTTGTAGGGTTAGGGTTGTAGGGTTAGGGTTAGGGTTGAGGCTGGGGTTAGGGTTAGGGTAGGGTTAGGGTAGGGTAAGGGTTTGGGTTGGGATTGGGGTTGGGGTTGGGGTTGGGGTTAGGGT